>NC_133357.1:17798519-18152269 GCF_030506205.2 Paramisgurnus dabryanus | reverse complement strand
CAAAAGCAAAAACAAGAAAAAGTTAAGAGATACGGGCAGAGAGAAAAAGACAAAAGCAGAGAACAAGGATTTTACACTCTAAGAAAGAATGTGTTCATTTTTACACATATCTTTTTGTGTTATGCTTTTTATACATTATGTGTCATTTTGTGTTGATTTTGTTTTTAACACATCCGTTCTAAGAGTGCAGTTGAAACACACTAGTGTCCCCGTTTTATTTAGGTTCGTCTAGATGGGTATAAAAGGCCTAAGACAGACACAACATGTAAGCATAGCTAAGGGTTAGTATCCTAATCTGATTTGCATCCACTTTGTCATAAAATGTCCAATGCTGCTCTACGTTGATCAAATATCAAGTCAAAAACTGTTGTTGGCAAAGCAGTTCTGTGGCCCTGCCTGCTTTAACCAATTATTAGTGAGTGCATTTCTTATAGATTTACTGTCCACTTTAGATGAAGAGATACAACAGCTAATACAAATACAGGGTGTAGCAGACTGTTAAGACACCATACAATCCACAACACAATAAAAGAGAGAAGAGGATGGTGGAGCAGTGCTCTACAGGCCTGAGCTCCCAGAGGGAACACAGAGGGGAAAACAGTGTGCGTCCATCTGAAACAACCTGCAGAGACCACCAGCATATGTTGTTTGGATGTTGGATTATTAAAAGGAAGCCATCGATGATTAAGCTGGTCTCACTTTAATATTTCAGGTGAAGCTGTGCTCAACTAACCAATATAAACCATGCTGGACATTACATGCTGACCCCCAGTACAGGATGCTGTTATGCTGATTTCATCATAAAAAATTTTTTTAAGCAAGGTCAACCAGCATCACCAGAAAAAATCTGATACGCCAGCTAAGATTTCTGGTTTAGATTTTAGTTAGCAGTATGAACAAATTTAAACCAAAACTGAAATTCGTGCTGGGCTAAGCCGGTCTTTTCAGCAGGTAATATGACACACACAGCAAAAGTGACAGTTTTAGATAAAGCAAGAGACCCCTTAATCGTCTACGTCACTGTGACATCACCGCTCAGCTGGGGGCAAAAATAAATAGGAACCTAAAAGTTCCTCCTAAAAGTTTGTGGTTTTGACTTTTAAATGTCATTTTGTTGTGTTTTTGGCTTCCAGAATAAAAGGAACAGCACTTTTGGTTCAAAACCAAAGTTTTAACAGATCTCGGCAGACCACGACAATTGTGGTAAAATGCAATACAGCGTACAGACTGGACGGAAACGATCATAAATGATGCTCATGTTTGCAGTGCACACTTCATATCAGATAAAATAATCTATGCTTATGCACGTGTGTCTTGGTTTTATCTAGTAACTTACAATTCAGCAAGTTTCTGTTTTATAGGTGAAAAGTCGCAGACCTATTGTTTAGCTTAAATGTTAAACAAACATACAGCAATAAAATGTCTTGAATGCTCTCTTAAAATAATCCACATTACTAATCATAGTTAGCCCAGCGATAGGTTACAATAGACAAGAAGCCTTGATAAATTCCAGAAAGTAATTCATATGTTATCTAGGAAATATCCAAAAACTGAGTTAATTTACAAAAATAGCTGTCACGGTCCCGCAGAATCAGTGACTGTGCATATTCGGCCAGTTATGAACCTTCTACTTCATCCATGTTTAATAAATCCCTCATAAAATGTGCTAGCTTGTCAACAGCCACGCGGCTCTTTTTGCCTCCAGCTAAGCCCCGCCCACCTCGTGACGTTGCAATGTTTACAAACTTTCAAGGGGTCTATACACTTTCATAAAAAAAATGGCCCCTAGCTGCCACTGGGGCAGTACCCTTTCAAAAAGTCCATCTTTGCACCTAAAGAGTTCATTTTACAATGCCTATCAAGTAAGGGTACTGTATGGCGGTGAAAACGCAAGGGTTTACCATCCTGAATCATACAGTATTGTAGTACCTTAAAGGTACATATTGCTACCAAATGCACACAAATCTGTACCTAATGGTATGTAAAGACCTTTTTAAAGGGTACTGCCACAGTGACAGCTTCCCAGACAGCAGACGACTGCGGGCCAGATCTGGTCTGGAGTCGTCTGCTGGCCATTTTTGTGTGCACTATATGTAAAAACTGCAATTGTGAAGCCTGGAGTTCCCCAGTGCAATCGGTGTGTAACATCCTGCAACCGCTTATCTGCATTTGCAATATATTGTGTCAGCAAAGTGAATGAAAGTTCCCCAAGTAAGCATTGTATGATGCTGCTAATATTTGCATTTTAGAATTAAATAGGTCAGAAGCTCAGATTTCAGCAGCTTGAATGAGGATGAATAGACATTAACATGGACAAGACAATAAAAATGAGCATCGCAAACAATTGCACTGCACTGAAGAATAGGCTTGGGTGAATTACGGAAGTGCTGACTATATTTGGAAAGCACAGACGGGGCTGATTAGTTATAAATGACCTTTTAGTATTACGCAAATGCACCGATATATGCATGCCTGCACACATAACCACACAGGCACGTTTAGGCACATTTATATATATATATATATATATATATATATATATATATATATATATATATATATATATATATATATATATACATTTGTACTTTGAGTAAAAGTGCTATAGCTAACAGTTGATGTTTCCTGTATTTACAGAGGTTGTCTGGCAACCACAGCTGCCATAAAAACTACATATGCATGAATCGTATTTCCTAATGCAACATCCCAGATGTCAAAATGCCCTCAAAGTAAACCCACAGGCGAGCATACATTTTTGTTGGCTGGCACATGGATTTTAAAAGCCTGCAGAGGAACTGAGAGAGCGTCTGTCTAAACTGGTTTGATAAGCAGCCGTATCATGTTATGGTAATAATGCAAGCGTGTCATTTCAAATAAGATTCAGTATGCAACAACACGGTACTGCAAACCATTACTCGCTTAATGAACAGGCAAGTTAAAATGTCACAAACTGACTGCATTATCCCTACATATGTTCTTATTACTCAAGATTACTTGGAATAAATTTACACCGACCGAAAGGTCACGTTTCACAAATATATAAACATTGTAAAACCCACATTCACATTATTGCTTTGCATGCACAGCAGTAAAAATCAAACACAGGGGTGTGCTCGTGCTCAAAGCCAAATCAGAAGCATACATGCGAGGGCACATCAGACACGTAACGTACACATGCAAGCACAATGAAAATGTAGCGCCATGGTGAGATGTTAGAGGAACACAGCAACAACTACATTACATAAATCTATCTTTAACAGAGCAGAGGGCTGTCAGACACTTGGCTATACCTGTATGAAGGAGATCATGTCTCCAGTGAAGAGTTTGTGATGGTACTGGGAGCAGGGCCTGGCTTTCCGCACACGCACTGCCCTACCAGGCTGCATTCTGGGAAATATATACACCAGCACTCCACTGTGACACTATGGCATCAGTGTACTCATGCAAACATGCTAACACATCAGTACTCACACAAAACGGACAACAACAGTACTCACAAACATAGACGTACTCTTTAACGTGCACACATTTTTGGGTCAATATTCATTGCACAATGAAAAGGTGATGTTTTGCTACATTAAGAAATTTTGTGCCTTCTCTCTTAATTTGTGCTGAACACGCAAAGACCGTCAGCCAGGAAACAAGCGCACATGTTTGCTGGATCGTGGCCAGCGTTTCAGCACATGACTGTATGAACAAAAGTGACAGAGAAACAGATGGGATTTGAGACGCACCTGGAGGAATCGCTGTCGAAGGCTTCAGCTGCAAAAGAGACATACAAAGAGAAATGAAAATAGATGCAGATAACTACGCAGAGCTGGCCATGTAGTCACATGATACAGACACCAGCTTTCATAATTAACATTTATCTTATATATTAATGTTGTCTGCATACATCAATTAAAAAAGTGTTTTTTAATCCATGCTTAATTTGTATTAATGCTTAACATTTGCACATGCTTCTGGTTCTGTTGCTCTTATTTGTGACCATGTCTATGAAATCCAGGTTAAGGTCTCATAATCTAATTATGAAATTTGGAGCATCAAAGTTTGATTTCACATTGATTTCAATCTTTGACATGACCCTACTCAGTCAATATTAAATATATCAAGGTTATTTACAAAATGTTCTTGATTTTATAAAAAAAAAACCTTTGGTTGGGTTTTCACAGGCATGGTCCTATTTACATTAAAACATTTATCTTTTTTTTGTTGAGGAACCGGGTTAGTTGTGGTTAGTTACCTTTCTGTATGGCTTCTTTAAGTAGGTCATGTTTGGCCTGGAGTTTTGAGATAAGAGAGTTGCCACTTACATGCTCCTTTACTTTCTGAAAAACAAAATGTATGAATTAAATGACTGTTACCTTCTGTCATTGCAGAAGAAATTTACTGTAAGAATATATAAAAAGCTATATAAAAGTGCATCTGACATTTTTTCTTGTAAATGAAAATTTTTTATTAGGCGCTTATGTTTAGTAATTGCACTTTGAAAAGGTTATTATTCAAGGTTATTATTGTTACAGATGTCACTTAAGTCATTTCATTGGTATTTAACAAATTTGACTGTCTTTAGCTGCAAAACCCTCTAAGTGCATGCAAAATCTACACTAAGGCTGCATGATTATTCAAAAAAATATGCAGAAAAACCTGGTTGCGATAGTGAAAGTGACCATGTGTATTGGTTCCGAAAAAAGGCAAAGAAATACTTCTGTATCACTGCCACAAGTTCCCCATTAGAAAGGGTTTTTAGCATGGGGAGAGCATGCTTGAGTTCCTCCCTGAAACCTCAAAATGTGGATGGTTTAGTGTTTTAAAGGTTTGGTGTTTTTAAACTTTTAAGATTGGCCAGTTTTAGTGTACAAAAAGCACAGGTGCTATTTATTTTAATTTGTTTTATTTATTAATGTCATATTAGTATATATATATATATACATATACAGTACTGTGCAAAAGTCTAAGACCACCATGCCAGAATTAGATTTGTTGTTTTTGCAATGTTATAATGATCATATATAATAATTTCTCAGTCTCTTTAAAAGAATACAACCAGAAAATACAGGAAATGTGTATGTAGTATTAAAAACTGTATAAAAATGTAAACTGATGTGTCAAGTTTTTAGGGTAAACTTCCCTTCCCCTTGAGCAATAGCAGGAAACTGCAGGGTCTCTTAAATCTAAATAAAATTAAATCTTAATTTCTAATTTTAAATAAATTTGTCTTTTTACTTCACTCTGCTCAAAAATACTTAAGATGTGATTGAAAAATAAATATGAATAAAACTTCTAAAACAACAAGTCTGGTGGTGGTGGCCTAAGACTGCGAAAGGCATATGACCAAAAAATGTTCAACAAATCATGGAACTCGGACCAAACGCAAAAACTGTACTGGACGCATGCAATTTTTGGTCCTGTTCTGTGAACGTGTTTTGCATGTCCTGTTCACGCAGACTTCATACATCATCAACGCGTTTACATGTGCTCGCCTCCAGTATGTAAACAGAGCAAACTAACTTTCCTGCTGAATTGACAACCTGCACAGGAACCACAAATAAGAGACATCTTTTGAAACAACAATGGCAAAACCCATCTGGATCAGCAAAGAGCAAAAACCCAAATTAACATTGGTAACTTTACTACTCTTCCCAAGATGAAGACAGTATGATTGCATTTTGATGGGGTCTAAAATAAGGAACTATAAGGATAGACTTTTAAGTCCAGCACTTTATTACAACTGAAAGTCATGTGTGGCACATTTTTTACTTGAGTGCAATAAATGTTTGTTTGTTTTTGAAAAAGAATCATCTTGTGTGAAAATCGTGATCTCATTTCCCTTGGAAAAAATCGTGCAGCCCTAATCAACACTTCTAAAAAAACTCTCCAGTCAGTCTTTACTGTCCTTTCTGGATGCATGGAAAATGCTAAAAAATTTGATCAATATCCTAATATACTGGGTAACGTCCTTTAACCCGGTAAAAAACTAATTTATATGCTGGGATCTTACTGTAAAGTAAAAGGTCTCTGTGTCCTGTAGATTAGCCCTGCGTTTTGCCAGGCTCGGTTTAACTCCTGTGCCGTCCCCTGTGCTCTCAACCGCTTGAATGGCGGAGGATTCAGGGGTGGGGTTGCAGTCATCATCGCAGATGCTCTCCAGAAGATTAGTATACGTGGCCTTGAGAGTCTTACTGAGCTGAAGGAAGTTCACAAAGAGATAATTGTGCACAAAGGGTCATTTACAGAACTTGGAGAGAAACCTTAACAGTGCCACAGAGATGCAGAGAGCAACTGTTGAGATCAGCTATGATCATTTTACCTCTTCTGTTTCCAGGGTAACCGAGGACAGTCTGGACTGAAGCTGCTGAAATCTGGTCTCAAGCTCATACCTCACCTGACCTTCTGCACTCACTTCACACACCTGTCACACACATAAACCATAAACCTTTAAAGTCATATAAAGGTTAGTAAAATTATAAAGTTATTTTAATATACATTATGGTGGCCACCCTGTTGAGATTACATGATCAATTGAACCTAAATATTTTCAGATGAACCTTGATATAAGATTGAAATCATTAAGTGAAATTAAATTTTGATGCTCCTAATCTCATCATTAGATCAAGAAACTTTAGACTGGACTTAACAGACAGGGTCTCGTATACTCTGATGTGTTACCTGATCTCCTTCATGGGGTTGGTACTGGAAGCGGAAGGGCAGGCAGAATGCTGTGTTGTGGGCCTGCAGCAGGGCATCTCTATCCTGGCCTTGGTTCAGTGCAGTCACTGCCGCATCCAGCTGCTGAAGGCCATTTTTTGTGTTCTGGACGGTTTTGTTTCTGTTGGAGAGGTATCCACGTATCACCCGAGACAAAGACAGGTGGTACCCCAGATCTGTGCACTGCATTCATGCAAGTCAAAAGCAGAAGAAAAAGGTGATAAAGCAGCTGATTTTTAATGTTGATGACCTGACCTGTTTTAAATTTACAGTACTGGTTATTTTCAATAGCAGGGGACTGTTTTCGGGCACTGCGTATGCCTGCTGCAGCCATGTTACATCAGAAAAGTCCTTGAATATTACGCCAGTTTGAGAATATAGTTCATAGCCATATCTGCCTAGAAAATCGCAACTTTTAATTTTCCGTCAGTCTTAGTACGAGATGTAACTACAGAAGAGTCAAGTTTTAAATAGTAAAAATATCCAAACTCTTATTTTTTAGGGCAATGCTAATGGTCTAATCAGATTCAATGGATTGTGCTAAGCTATGCTAAAAGTGCTAGCGCCAGAACCGGAGATCAGCTGAAGGGATTCTAAAATGGTAAAAATTCAATGTTTAACTCTAGGGGAGCTGGAAAATAAGCATATTTTCAGAAAAAGTGGAGTGTCCCTTCAAAAATAGTCCCACATGCGGGAGCTGAGATCAATGACTCTCATTCACCAAGCATGCGTACGCACAAATTTGTTCGTAAAATGTGCATACAGACTTTTTACTTACAAATCATGATTCATCAAAAACTTTCATACTAAAATTTGTTTTAAATGTATGCAAAAACGTAGACAAAACGTGTGCAATAATCATGAACAGGAATAAAGAACCCTATAATATATATCTGTGTTATCTATATATTTTTTTTTTCTTGTTGAAAACATGATTATTGCGTACGTGTGGTCTAAGTTTTTCTTACGTTTTTGCATACATTTAAAATACATTTTAGTACGAAAGTTTTTGTTGAATATTGATAAATAAGAACGTCCGTATGAACATTTTACGAACAAATTTGTGCGTACGCATGCTTAGTGAATGAGAGCCCAATATTACTGAAGATAAAGGTGAAACCTTTAGTACATGTAGCTTAATTGTCTGCAGTTCTGTGTCTTTTGTTTTGCAATAGATGCACTAAATACAATACTCCCACAACCATTCTAAATACAGTTAAAAACATTACATAGTGTTAAAGGGTCTGTGCTCAGGGGTCAACTGAAAATAAAAAAGGGAACTTAGAAAGAACCACATCCTTAATTGTGTCTAGACAAATGGTAATGGGATGGTAATGTATTAGACTCACGTCAATAAGAGTGCAAATGTCCTCCAGATAATACTTATTCATGGTGACATTAGCTGCTGCCAAGTTGAGCAAGTAGTCGTTACGAGCTTTAGTGCACTTCAACTGAGTTTCCTGTACTTTCCCTTGCCTCTGTGAAGAAAACACACAGACACACACGCGTTGGTTTAGAGATAAAGCGAGATCTCGCTCTTCCTGTGCCATCTTCACTGAGCAAAGCTCCGGATGTTACCCATGTACCATTCTCACAAACCACCATCTCTACCTTCTCCATCAGCCTCTCAATTTTTTTCACAGAGCTGCGCCTCTGCCCTCCTGATAGGTTGAGACCAAGATCAGCTGACTTGCCCGTTTGTTTTTCCTCCAGACGTGTGGCCTCTTTGAGCTTCCCATCAGCAGCCATAGAGTCCATGTGGTACTGATGATACGTTTTTAAAGCCTGTAAAGAATCACACAACAAGGTCACATGAGCTGGTGATGGAGCTGGACTTTAAATAACTGAAAATAAAATGTACTTGTTTTCCAGTAAAAATTTGAAGTATCCTTAAAATATCATTCTATATAATAACATATTTTTATGAGAAGCAAAACTGGTTATAAGACTTGGTTTTCATATATATATAATTTGGTTTATATAATTAATGACACACAGTAGTGGCCTAAGGTAATGTCCAATTGTGAACAATTAACATCTTTGCTCATTATATTAAAGATGCATTATAAAATTTGTGTGCATGTTACATTGATGTGTTTGGAGTATAAAATGAAGCTCAGCTTTGGAAAAAATACACACAAAACTTATTCAAAGTTTATAAAGACATATTCCAGGAGGATGACTATGAAAGAATACAAAAACTGTATAAGAACATATTTTTGTACTTTGTATTAAAATTCATTTTTATTTCTCAAGCTAAATGTATTTTAAAGGGGACAAATCATGAAAATCTGCCTTTTTTCTTGTTTAAGTGCAATAATTGGGTCCTTGGTGCTTCTATCAAGCTAGAAAATGTGATAAAGATCAACCCAGTAACTTAGTTTTGGTAAACCATTCTCTGCAAGCATGTGAAAAAAAAGGAATTTTTAATTTGGCTCCCCTTGTGATGTCAGAAGGGGATAATACCGCCCCTTAATCTGCACTATCCAACCACGGCACTGCCATTTAGTGCAGAGATCAGCTCATTTGCATTTAAAAGGACACACCCAAAACGGCACATTTTTGCTCACACCTACAAAGTGACAATTTTAACATGTTATAATAAATTATCTATATGATATTTTAAGCAAGAACTTACATACGGTTTGACATCTTAAAAAAGTCTTGTGAAATGTCCCAGAGACTTTAAATAGCCTACAGGTCTGCACAAAGACGGCCACAATCATACACACAAACTCACAAAAGCATTGAGCCTTGAGCCACGACACTTGTGCTTCCTGAAGAGCAGAAAACATAAAGCTGCTGGCCGCCAGGGTCACTGGACCTGATTATGTTTTTGTGAACAAGGCACAGCTAGAAACTAGATTTGTACATTTTCTGAGGAAGAAAAATGTATTTCGTGTTTGTCTGTACGAATCTCCAGAGGGCATGTGGCCTTTATGAGACATAAGTGTCCATATAACACATACACACAAGGGCCTCAGTCCATTATCTATGAACCTATGAGCAGATATGTGCAGTGTTAAGTCTAATTTAATCATACTGTCTCTGACCGCAGAGAGGTGGTGCATTTCACAGATCGAGCCAATAAGACTATTTCATATAAGAGCTTGTTCCTCTCTGTAAATGTATCCCATTTGCAGCCAAAAAAAAAAAAAAAAACTCACCGTCTGTAGCTCTGTGGTGACTTTCAAGAGCTCGTCTTGCATTTGTAGCCCCACCTCCTTGCTCTGAAAAACAGAGAGTAAAGAGTCATTGTGAAATGAGGAAGATGGTGCCGTTTTGTGTGGGAGTGCGTTATGTCAGTAAATAAGAGAGGAAGAGAAAGGGGTGGGAGGGCATCTGTACCCGCTTTGCTAGGCGTTGCGTGTCCTCAATGCAGTGTGAGAGTCTCTGTGTGAGAGTGTTGCTGCACAGTTCACTCAATGAGCTGTGATCGCGGCTCTCCTGTCTGGTCTGGGTCAGCAGAACCGACCAGCACTGAGCCACAGACATATCCAACTGCTCCTTTCTAAAGAGAGACAAAAGCAGAGAGAGTGATAATGGTGGTTTGTGAGAATCCAGGTAAATTTGTTTTGTGTAATTCACCATTGATTGAGTAAGGTCATGTCAAATATATTTATATATTCCTTTTAAAGGGACATTCCACTTTTTTGAAAAATATGCACATTTTTCAGCTCCCCTAGAGTTAAACATTTGATTTTTACCATTTTGGAATCCATTCAGCTGATCTCCGAGTCTGGCGCTAGCACTTTTAGCATACCTTAGCACAATCCATTGAAGCTGATTAGACCATTAGCATCGCGCAAAAAAAATAACCAAAGAGTTTCAATATTTTTCCAGAAAATAGTCCCCTTGATTACTTTCAATAGCAGGGGACTATTTTCGGGCAGTGGGTAATATCACTACGCCTGCTGCAGCCATGTTATATCAGCAAAGTCATTGATTATTACGCCAGAATGAGAGTATAGTTCCTAGCCATATCTGCCTAGAAAATCACAACTTTTAATTTTACGTCGGTCTTAGTACACGATGTAACTACAGAGGAGTCTAGTTTTACATTTTGGACAAATATCGAAACTCTTTGGTTATTTTTTAGTGCGATGCTAACGATCTAATCAGATTCAATGGATTGTGCTAAGCTATGCTAAAAGTGCTAGCGCCAGACCCGGAGATCAGCTGAATGGATTCCAAAACGGTAAGAATCAAATGTTTAACTCTAGGGGAGCTGTAAAATAAGCATATTTTCAAAAAAAGTGGAGTGTCCCTTTAAAGCACACCTGTGTCTGCTACTTATAAAAACATAGCTCAACATGTCTGGAGCATGGGTCATACTTTATCTTAAATACAAAAAGCATCATGGTGGCTACCTTTTGGTCTTGACTGTGAACCTCTCACTGAGTTTCTCCAAAGACCGTGCATACTCTGTCTCAATCTCGCCGCGTCTGCGCAGGTATTCGCTGAGATCCTGCAGCTGCTGCGTCTTCACCTCCAGCTGCGCATCCAGGATTTTTAGCTGCTCTGACAGCTGACCACGAATCTCTGAGTAAAAGAAAGAAGGAACAGGGCAATGTTCAAACGGGTGGGTATCAGCACAAAATGGTTAAGAACCGATGACTTTTAAGTCCTGCAGTATTGTTCCTGGAATGCGAGCTGATTGGATGAAACAACATCCTTAATACTTGCTATAAGTATATCATGACTTCCCTGATTATATGTCACCCAGTTTATGATTTACTGCATAAAAATCATAATTCTGTGAAAATATAACCTTGATATCTTAGTAAGGTCGTGTCAAAGATTGAAATCAACGTAAAATCATTGATTATTAGAATTTAGCCTGGATTTCACATACAGTGTCACATATGCCAATCCTACATCACATAAGATAAACACAGAGTATGAGCATTGACTGAATATGCATCCCAAAAGAAAATGTGGTCACTATAAACTTCATTGTATAGAAAAAGATGCTACACTCACCTAAAGTGACCCTTTATTGTACTTTAATTTCACTATTAGAGAATCTCGGACATTGAATCAACTCACATCGGTTTCAAAAGACATGAGGATGACTGAATGATCACATAATTTATATTTTTGAGTGAACTATTACTTTAAATATAGAGAAGTACACTAGCCTGAAAGAGAGAGAGAGATTGAATTACATTATATTCCCTTTACCTTTGATTTGTGTATCATATTCCGCCAAACTCCCTTTCTCCTTCCTTAGTTTCCCGTGTGATGTCATGATGTCTTCGCTTGTGTAGCGCTCCTGTTGACTTGATTAGGCCTGAAATATCTATACTGTAGCAGCTATAAGGCGATCACACACAGATTTCCTCCTCTTTGCGAATGAACTCCTCTAATTCCTGCTCCAATGTGCGTGTGTTAGGTTTTGCTATATTAATATTTCCATTAAACTGCAGAAAAGATGTGACACGTCCAGCCAGGATTTCACACCGGGCACCTAGAGAAAAACGTCTTTCAATCTGAGCCCTCAGCAAAAACTGAACAGGGAAGTCTCTGTGTGCATGTGTGTGTGTTCATGTGGACACGGAGCGAGTCTCAACCACAGCAGTAATGCGTGTGCATGTGCATTTATAAGTTAATTTTCACAGCAGAGAATCTGGGAGCTTTGAAGGGCTTGGTAATTGTCTTCTGATGTTTCCTGAGACCGTAGAGTTTGTATCTGTGATTGTCTTTGCCTAAAGAGAAAAGACACAGGAGGAATAGTGTGTAAGAAGTGTGAGAAAGATAAACGTGGAAGGGTAATTACAGATTAATGAAATTTGAAAGTAAATACAAGATAAGAGAGACGAGGAGAAGGGGGATTAAAAAAATGTTACTTCATTGTATTGTGTTACACGGGCACTTTCATATGACAAAAACGGTTAACTGAACTACGCACACCTGCCCACATCCTGTTTGTCTTTTCTGGGTGATTCAGAAAGTTTCTCACATGAAGACATCCTGTCAATCACAGGGTAATTCTAGGATTTTAGTCTTTGAGGTAAGCCCCTATGACCTTAAAGGTGCAATGTGTTTCTTTTAGAAGGATCTCTTGACAGAATTGCAATATAATATGCATAACTATATTATCAGTGGTGTAAAAAAGACCTTATATAATGAACTGTAATGTTTTTATTACCTTTAAATGAGCCATTTTTATCTACATACACCGTGGGTCTCCTTACATGGAAGTCGCCATCATGTTTCTACAGTAGCCCTAAATGGACAAACTGCAGAGTGCCTTTTGTCTCATGTTTGTTCTGTGGGAGCTATCGTAGCTTCTCATTGCATTTCAAAATTGAAGTTAGTTGCTATTTGCATTCTTACCACTAGATGCTGCTAAAACACACTGTACCTTTAAAAGGAACAGGAATATAAAAATTCTTAAAACATGTACTCCCCTTTTTTAGTTGAACACAAACAAAATTTTAGAACTTATTTAATGATCGATACATTGCTTATCTATGAAAACATACAGATCTGCGTGTTCAAATACGGCGCCACATTGAACTCTTAGCATAGCTTAGCAAAATCCATTGAATCTGATTAGATCATTAGCATCGTGCTAAAAAAGAACCATAGAGTTTCAATATTTTTCCTATTTAAAAATTGACTCTTCTATAGTTACATCGTGTACTAAGACCGACAGGAAATTAAAAGTTGCGATTTTCTAGGCAGATATGGCTAGGAACTATACCTTCATTCTGGCGTAATGATCAAGGACTTTGTTGAAAGTTCCCCTGCCATTGAAAGTAACCAAGGGGCCTATTTTCGGGGAGTGCGTAATATCACAACACCTGCTGCAGCCATGTTACATCAGCAAAGTCATTAATTATTATGCTATTTTGAGAATATAGTTCCTAGCCATATCTGCCTAGAAAATTGCAGCATTTAATTTTCTTTCGATCTAAGTACACGATGTAACTACAGAAGAGTTTTTAAATTGGAAAAATATTAAAACTCTTTGGTAATTTTTTAGCGCGATGCTAATGGTCTAATCAGATTCAATGGATTGTGCTAGTGCTAGCGCCAGACCTGGAGATTAGCTGAATAGATTTCAAAACAGTAAGAATCAAATGGGAGCTGGAAAAAAGTGGAATGTCCCTTTAACACTAAACTCTGATTATACATGAGATTAAGTGAGTATCTGGCAAACGCGACAGTCTCTTTTACCATAAACCCCTTCGAAGCGTCTGCAGCAGGCATGTATTTTGACATGACGCGTGATGCACAAATTTTGACATGACGAGCCACACACATGACGGGCTAAATACGACAACGAGCTTTGCATCTTCAAAAAATAAGTCACCGGCCGCCACTGGTCTTGAGACTAGTTGTCATACCGGTATACGTTCTTTGTCATGAGAATCTGAGACAGACAAGGACCAATGAGATTTGATGTTTTTGACATTATCGACATTTCGCGCCACTAGGCGGTCATCTTTGCGAGACCTTCGGGCAGTTATTTCAGTCATGCAAGACTAAAGTCCTTACTTTTGTTTCTAATGGTAAAATTGCACTAAGCACCTTTCTTCGTAGTTTGTTTTTTAGCAAATGCACACGCGCACAGGTTGTCAAACACTTCAGGCGACTCTGTATGGAGCCCCTCCACCAGAGACTCATAAGTCTTTATTAATTAATAATTGGTTCATTTAACTTAAATGCAGGACTTCCATCACGAGAGTGGCCATTTTAAGCGTTGCATTGTCCCCTATTCATAGGCTGTGTCTGAAATAGACCACATACCCTCATTTACTATTCCTTACATTAGTCCACTATATAGTTCATTAGAGAGTGTGAATTAAAACAAGTAAGTAAATTCGGACACTTGAGCTCGCGAAAGCGCTCCGGTCTCCATGCCATCTTCTGCAGATGCAATAATTCAGTCGGCGTGAGCCTCAGTTGACAACTAGCGGCTAGCTGCGAGTGTACATCAGTTGTACACTTATTGCGGTGCATTGTGGGGTTGAATGAGTGCACTAATGTCCACTATGATTTGCACTATGTGCACTATTTAAGGACATATGAGGCTATTTCGGACACAGCCATAGTAATAGGAGAGCTCAATTGTGATATATCCAATACCTCCGTACATCTGGGAAGGCATGAGGGTGAGTACATTATACAAGAATTTCTTATTTGTGTGAACCATTCCTTTAAGCACAAGAGGTCGCTCCCATCTCTTTAAGGCAGAGCTTGATGCAAAACATTGCTGCCCAAGTAACCAAAATTAAGGGATAAAAAAATATATTACAAATGTAGGTGACGGTTGTTGGAAGGCTGTGACTAAAGTGTCATAGAGTTCATGTGAGTTGCATCAGTAATGGCCGTTGGTCTTATGAGATGGTGTGAGGATCTGACTCATCATTGCTCTAGCATGCTGCAAGATTCTAGAGAAGCACAATGTGGCACGATATTCGGGACTACCTTAAATGCACACTGTTTAACACATCGCAAGTAAGTGTGCATGCATGTACATGCAGCAGTTACACGGGTATGCGTGTTATGCATGTGTGCTGGTGATGCAGTATGTAGGATTTGTATGAGTGTACATTTGCCAATCTTTACTCTGCTAAACCAAACCATTAGATTATGTATATTGATTTGGGTATATTTTGACGGCAATGGAAAACACTATCCCTTACTTATGCGCTTTAATAAAACAAAATTTTTGTAAAACCCAAACCACACAAATGACAAAGTTTCCTGAAATTAGGTCAATCTGTGGTCTAACTGAAATCAGCTTGCATCCTTGTATCATATTGAACACCCAGCTCTGTCACTTGATACATTTCATTACAAATAGTGACTAATATACATCATGTTTAACATTAAAAAACATTTTAATCTCTATAACTCTTCACGTATAAAAAGCACATCTTGCATCGCAAGGCATTGAGTGGTCATGACAGACTGCTGCTCTTTCTCTCCATCTGAGTGTTTAGAGGTCAAAAGCCTCAGCCGGCCAATCAGAACACAGCTGAGACTTCATTATGATAATGCTATTATTGATTCACAAGCGTTGAATCGGATTTGTGTGCAATAGGGTTGAATTATATTGCATTACACAGTATGCCAGTCCTGCTAGAAGTCAATGTTTTTTATATTCTTGGCAGCAGTTTTTCTATTTTGTAAGATGCCTTTAAATAATAAACCCTAAGGAGGTGAATTATTTTATATATATATATATATATATATATATATATATATATATATATATATATATATATATATATATATATATATATATATATATATATATATATAGGCACATACTGATCCAGTGAAGAAATGCCTATAATGTGAGAGTCCAGTCCAGTGTCCTGAGTGAGTAAATGTGCGTCTTTAAACTTGATCCCCCTGCTTTATTGACTTAAAGAAACCAAGGGGAATTGGAAATCCATGGGATCAATCCTGTTTTACGCTCCCGGTGGAAGCTGGGAAGAGGCTGAGCTTTGGTCTTATCTCTCAAAGCAGAAGACCACAGGACCCATAAAGCCACCACTACTGAGAACTCTGTGATTTGACCACAGCAGCACATACAAAACCACTAGTATTAAAGGTTAAACATTACACAAATGAAACAAAGCCACTAAGGAAAGTTATGACAGTCCCATACTACACCCACTTATTCCTTCTAGAATTTAAATTATGCAATATATCACACTTTGAAATAACCCTGAGAGTCAGAAACTGAATCTAACAGCATGTCCTTGATCTTATTGTAAATGATTCATTTATTCATTGTGTATATAGTTTTTTAATTTACACGGCACAAATTCACAAACTTAATTAGATCTGATTGCTAAAACCATTTCATACACATGTACGCATTTAGCAATGCGCTTTACAAGTGTAATTAAGCAATGGTCATCAAGGATGTTTCTAGAATATCAAACCTAGCTCAGTGGTGGCCGGTGACTTCTTCGATGCTAAGTTCTTCACAACATGTATGTAGCACGTCATGTGTGTAGTTCCTTATTTCAAAATATAAGTTCTGCGAGTAGAGAAATCCTGCGTGCATCACATGTCTTGTCAAAATAAGTGCCTGCTGCAGACGTGTCTAAAGGGTTTATGATAAAAGAGACGCTCGGGTTTGCCAGATACTCGCATAATCTAATGCATAATAATCACAGTTTACAGTTAAGGGAGCGTCTTGCGTGTATTTTAACGTGAGCGTCTCTTTTATCATTAGACGCGTGTGCAGCAGGCACTTATTTTGACAAAACACGTGACGCACATGGTTCACACGACACAACAAACACATATTTTGAAAACGCAAGCAACACATGACACTCCGAATACTTATTTTGAATTTGCGCCCCTCGGATGTGCAGTCACGAGCCGCCACTGAGCTAGGAGAAATCTTAATAATTCACAACAACAGATTGTACAGCATAACTAATACAAAACACTAACACTTCAAATCACAGCAGTTATCCTCCCACAACAAACTGCACAACAGCACACAAAACCATTAATGTGATAATGTATTACTATTTTCACACACCAAATAGGCCCCTTACATGTGTTTTCTCATTGCCACAAGGCCTTCAGATGTGTGGGTCTGTTTACAGACAATGCAGTTCATAATCAGCAATAAATGACATCAAAATGCCACCAAGAACCAATAGGGTATAGGCTGACTTACAAAAATGCATAAATACAAATGCATACTATCGTGTACACTACACTTACATATGGATGCTTCAATTTTCGTTCTTTGTTTGCCTTTTAGTACGCTTTCACTAAATGAATGAATTACTGTATGACTACAAATACATTTAGCACCATTTATTAAACTGAAGGCCAGACAAAAAATCTGAATGTAGTGACAGCGTTGACAAAATAACCATATTCTGCATATTACGTGTATTAAACGCAAGTGGCATTTTGTTTTTCTAGTGTTGATAGCTACTAATATGAGCAATCGCTTACAATTAGCAATGCAAATAACTTCTTTATACTTCTTAATGTGTCAGAGAGCAAAAAATGTAAGCGTGATTACATAAAAACAGCTACATAGTGGGTGTATTTAACTCACAGCAGGTAGAACTTAACATGAGGAGGAAAGTGACTTTGACTAATTAAAATAGATAAAGAGCTTGTTGTGAGGAACGAGATGGGATGAAGATGCATTTGTGATGTTGAGGGTGAGATGGCTCAAAGTGGTAAATGTGGGAACTGCGCTGAGGTCATGCTGAGATAAGACTGCTAATCTGACAATCACGATTCACTTTACTGCACTTTCAGTCCCTTTCAGAGCATGTACATGAGAACACACACACACAGACTTAATATTTAATCCCATATTAAGAAGTTTAAGTCCCTCCGATGTTTCCTGCACTTCTCCTGGAGTCGGACTGTGGGTACAGATCTCTCCTCTTTTTGAGTCTTTAGTTTAATCTATTTCATATCTCCTTATCTGAACACTCTTTTTTAAATCCCACTTTCAAGGGAGAATCTATTTCTGTTCACATATCTCTGTGACCAGCCGCGCAATTTTGGGTGATTTGTCACAAGCACCCACACAATCACATGCTTACCCCAAATGGTGACTCCTTCCATGCAGTACAATTTCATGTCCCTGTCACATGCGCTAATATATTGGATAAAATATTGTGCATACATGGAAAGCATTTTAGCTGGTTTTCATTTATCGCAATTAACGTTTCCATTCCTCCATGTGTGACTGTATTAATAAAGTAAGATTTCTTTCTTGAAACGCTCTCTTGCTTTTGTGCCCAAAATCACATCCTGTTTTGAAATATTCTAACAAAAGTCACTTCCTTAAATCACAAGTAATGTAAATCCTTTTTTTTTTTTTGAAGTTACAGAGTTCAAAGTGTTCTGCATAACAGGAATAACCAGACACAAAGCATAATAAAAAATCAGACCACAGAGCAGAAAATAAACATTTAAAGCAAGAGGCAAGGAAACCCTGAAATGACAGCACCACAGATGTACAGGTGGTGATGAGGTGAGAGATTGAACCTCTGACGTGGGGCATACTGAGTGATAAGCATCAATGTTGAGACACAGTGAAAGAGGAAGCAGTCAGTATGTGCAGTTGTTGGTGGTTTTCTCAGTGTGTGTGTGTGTGTGTGTGTGTGTGTGTGTGTGTGCGCGTGCGCGCGTGTCACTCATGCGTACCACGGACAAATCCGTCATATATGCAAGAGCATGTTGCCTGTGCATAAATATGACAGATGCATCATCAAAAAATACGTAAATACAAACAAGCACTCTGGCGTTAACATGAAACGGATAATGCATGTATCTAATAATGGCCCTCTGTCATACCCAAACAAACATGCCAGAGAGTGCATATGTGAAGAGGTGGGGGAAGCAGTGATGCAAACATTGTATAAGCAGTCATATTGTGAGATTAAGTAAAACAGTGATATTACGTGTATAATTAAAGCAGCTTGATCTTACCTCAAGCTCCAGTCTTTCTTCTTCTTCTTCTTCTTCTTCTTCTCCTCCTCCTCCTTCTTTCTTCTTCTCGTTCTTTTGTAGACACAGAGAAGACTGTGTTTGAGTCACATAGATTTTATGCAGCCAGTTTGATTTCTCCTCCTCTGACACATTCTACAAAAATAAATCTCCCCCTCTACTCTCTCTGAAGCGTGCATTTAAAATAAAACACTGCGTCTCTCCTTTACGCGCACATGCACGAGCTCACGCATGCATGGTAGAAAACTGCTCACACACATGCATGCATACACACCACACGCGCATGCTGAAACACAGCACCTCTCTCTCTCTCTTTCTGTCTGTCTCGACTTCTCTTTGGCAATCAGAGTGAATGTCACAACCTACGCCACGCCCCTCTCCCCCTCTCCCCGCAGGCTTACTATAAATACAGGGATGGATATGAATATGCTGTCTTGTTCTCTCAGACTTTACCCCCTCCCTTTCTCTCATTCCTAATATTCACTCTATCTGTCTCTCTGGCCATAAAATGCTTCTCTTATGACCTTGCTTTGTGCTCACGGACTACCAGCACCCCATCCCCCCACCCCGTTCTATTGTACAGTTATGAATCTATTAAATGCAACAACCTTCACAGTTCATAGACTGTAAAGCTTATACTGTCATTCCAGGAGTGATTAAAGCAGTAGGAATACCCATAGCGGATGATAAAATACAACGCAACAACATGACTACATGATGCACCTGCTGCCGACGTGACTGACTTCATGACGCGCTGCGCAGGCTGATCGGTGTATGACATCAAAGTACCGCGAGAGCGGTTGGAAAGCGTGCGCTTACGCGGTACTTCGACGTCACTGCAGAGTGCTGCTTGAAGTAAAAAACTGAACCGTAACGGTTAAATGCGAAGACGTGATGCATTCCATTAGATTTAGTATTAAATTAATTTTTCTGGACGCAATAAAAACAGGGCATAACAGACGCTCAGTCCTCTGTATTAAAATATGAAACGATTGAGCACGCAGCTCACAGGAAATTGGCTTAGCCCACCACATTAACGCCAGTGTCATATTATAACACCACCTTTGGACGTTAAGAGATCTTAGTTTGTTAAAACTGTTTGTGTGTGGGTCGTTAAAAGAGCTTGTGTTTACTGAGTGGGAGTTTGTTGTTAGTTTGCCAGAATCATTAAATTTGTTTTGGAAACACAAATATGACTACTAATAAATCCAGCTGCAGTTATGTTTTAATCTTTCTGTAAAAATATCATTGAAAGCAGCTTAATTTGCAAATTCATGAGGGAGAATAAATTTGGTTTCCTAAATGAAAAATGACATTAACATCTAATTGAGTACGCAGCAGGGTGTATATGGGCCATTCTACAAAATTGGTGCAAACTGCTGTCCCACATCCAAAAAACACATTTAAGTATTTGAATATATATATATTTTTTATTATCTATTAAAAGACACATTCATATTTAAAATATAAATAAGATTAATATATACAGCCTATCATAGTTTATTGGGTTCTTCAATTGGGAGGTGGCTGTCCAGAACCTTAACCCCTAAATTTTAATTATATTGAATTAAATCAAAAATATGTTGTTGTTTTTTTTAAAGTGAAGTTCAAAAAATATTTCTTTTACTTTTAAATAATGAAAACCCACCTTTTTATGTCACTACCGAAACAGTGTATGTTTTAGTCCATTGGCTGATTCTGATTTTAACTACACCCCTACATTTTTATCTGAAAATATAGCTATATGGTGAGAAGATAGGTCCCATAATTTTGAGATAAATGTGTTTAAATGTCTGAAAATCTGTAAATTTAAGGAACATCACTATCAAACACCTTTATTAAGCATAATTAAGCACATTTTTGGGGGGAAATTAATCCCTACCTTTTGTTTTGTTCACACACAACACATTCTGGAAATGTTATAGTGATGTCCCATTAACAGAAGCGATCCCATAATTAATTAAGGGACAGGTTTCTGTTAAAGGAACAGTATGTAGGATTGTGGCCAAAACTGGTATTGCAATCTCAAAACTTGTGGCTTAAACTGGTACTGCAATCACACAGCTGGTGGCCAATACACAAAATGACAACATAAACATCAGTTGAGGGCTGCAACTCCACTTTTTAAATGACAATATCCTGACCAGACCACTGCTGTCAGTGATATAAGTATTTTAAATGAAAATGATTTCTTAATGTCTAGGGACAATTCAGGGCCATTTTATGATTAATTGATATACACTTCTTACATACTGTTTCTTTAACACAGAAGAGAGACAGAAAGGAATTTTCTGGGATCAACGTGTGCACACACAAGATCGTTTTGCACACATATTACCGTAAATACACCGTTTACTGTCCGTATTTGTCCGGGATCTTTGATTTTGGTTCATTCACACTGCCAATGATTTTCTGGAAATGTGTGTGACGTGAAATGACGTGTATTGTATTTGTAAGTGGGCACTTGGTGGACTTTTTTGCACATCTTAAGTTTGCTTATTAAGATTTTTCTCTCATTAAACTCGCACCTACATTTTATTTTTTATTTTATCATAATCTAGCGCATGACGTGCTGTTCTATTATGCTAGGGAATGATCTAAGTTTCAGGGCGGATACTAGTGATGATCTCCCTGATCTCTGCTTCATGTCAGTTTGCAGACATTTTCGTTGTGTATGTTGATCTCTATTTGAAACCCCCTTCTCAAAGAGCTTAACAATAATTTCTTGTTGCCATTACACACGTCCGCTGTGTTATATGTGCATCTGTGGTTGATGCTGCTGCTGTTCTGCATTGAATGTCTCTTTAGGGATCAATAACCATCAACTGTGTTATATCTCTGAAGACTGAACTGACACACCCCTTGCGGTACTGTTCCTGTCTTTTGTTCACACAGGACGCGTTCTGTAACTGTTATAGGTCCCCTTTACAGGACCGTTCTCAGAATAAATTACGGGACGTGTTTAGAAATGAACAGTCAGTTAGGTAGTTAAAATTTGAAAAAATAAAACATGAAAGAGTGGAATGGAGGTTAAATGTGTATACTTAAAAAATAAAGTATATTGATTTTTCAATTAAGATGTAGTGTTTAATTCAAGGTATATTCAAACTAATGAATCGTTAACTTTAAAATCAGTATGATCAACTTTATGCCTTTTACAAAAAAATTATTAAAAAACACAACAAACCCCCTTAATTACACTTGAAATATTGTTCAAATTGTAATTGTTATTAATTGACCTTAAAAAAACATGTTTAAAAATAGCAAAAAATATATATTTACAAGGTAGATCCAAACAAAATCTTTAAAGGTTGATATAACCCTTCTTAATAAATTATATATTATTGTGTTTTGGTAGCGACAAAGTTAGGGCAAATATCCCAAATCTTCTGGAAATGAATATGAGAAAACGGCACAATAAGTAGAAATGTGTACCTTGGATAATATACATGCAATAATATTTATTAGGGAAAAACTTTTTTCAAGAGGTTTCCAACTCTTCTTTACAATGGCCCAATTATTTACATTTTGGGTTTTCATATTTTATTATAACAAAAGTGTAACAACCATATTTTGATTTTTCAGATTTATACCATTTTTTTTTACAAATTAATTACATTTGGATTACCACAGTATTACTATAAATAACATGGTTAACAGGTCCTGTACCAACCATGGTTTATTTGTGGTTACAATGTCTTTAAATAAAACTAAGGTTATTGTAGGTAAACCATGGTTAATTTTCTAGGGATGGTTTAAATTTCTCCCTTGAGTTTAATAAGGTGCAAAAAGAAATCCAACCCCTTCACCACCCCCATCTTTCCTGTGCTTGTTTCCTTCCTCTCTCCGGCAAGTCTGTGTTCTCTCTTTCTCATGGTTTCTAAAATCCTCCGCAGGATGTGATGACAAATGTAGGGAAATTAACCGCCTGACTTCCAAATCCTATAATGTGAGGCTCATGCAATTTAGTTACACACAAAACCAGAGAGACGAATACACAGCTGTGCTAAACATCCACATTCATAGCTGCGCAGTAACACAGTGCGGTTCCGTCTTCCGAGATATAACACAGTTGATGGTTATTGATCCCTAAAGAGAAATTCTCTGCACAACAGCAGCATCATCAACCGCAGATGCACATCTGTAACACAGCTGTATGTCTACACAGTAAGAATAAACAAATGATAGAAGACATTGCAGCTGGATGTAAAAAGACGTGAATTTAATAACTTTGGCAATGATTGCACATGCCACAATTCCCGTGTGGCTATTAAATGGACTACGGGAACCATCACCCCACCCATGAGTGTTTGGAATGGCGACTCCATTGTGAAGGAGCCTAGGGGAATCCATGATGTGATTTTGAGATCAATGTGACTTACACCACAACAGGTTGTCAGATTTGTGCAACACGAGTGATTTAAAAGCCCTGGCAGGTAGCAACCACATACGCAGTTGTAACACTGAGAGCGCAACATCCAATATGTCAGCTCTTTCATTGGTTATCTGTTTGCCTCTCGCCTACATCAACTCCTGCTATCCCGGCATCCCCAGGGACAGTTCAGCTTCCACTTGGTCAGTCAATCCTCACAGCTCTGACCTACTTCATCTCGATGGCTCAAAAGCATACTCATACACTCATGCAATTAAATTGCACAGTGTTGCAAATGGACACTGAGTGTTCGTGACCAAAGCTGTTGTCTCTTGTAATCAACAGATGCTGAATGTACAGAATTTATCATATGTACACTATGACCGAAAGCATGTGGACATCAGAATATCACACCCATTGTGCTTGTTTAACATTTAAGTAGAAACATTTGTAACATTTAGCATCAGTCAGTCAGGCCGTGATGATGATTCAGCTTATGGTCAACATTCCAATTCATCCCAAAGGTATTCAGTGTAGTTCAGGTTTGGGCTTTGCAAACTATGGCCACAAAGAGGGAATAACAAAATTGTCTTGTATGTCTGTGTATGTAATAGTACACAGAACACACAAACTTTTGTTTGCATGCTAGTTAAATTCAACTTATTACTTCTGAACTTCAGAAGAAAAATGTTCGTCCACGCTATACATTTTTTAAGATCTCTGAGAAACAGAGGTACAGTAGGGGTTACATAACATAATGAGTAATGAAAATTCTGGAAGTCTTGAATTTTGTGGAACTGTATTCTATAACAAGAAAGAGGAAGTTAAAAACGATCATTCCAGTGAAAGATCCACAAAGGTTTTGTTCCTGTCGCTAGTCACGCATAGCAAAGCTAGCAATATAAAGGTCATGAGTTCAATTCCTGGGAAAACGCATATGTTGAATGTTGTGTAAATCACGCAGGCATCTCCAAAATGCACAAATGTTAATAACATCACTACTGAATAGTGATTTTTAGATTCAGAGAACTAAAGTCCCATTCAGACCGCCAGCGACAAGCAGTGGCAGAGCTACATGATCTCATTAATTTCAATGGAAGCTTGGTGACTTCCGGCCACACATGCAAAAGTGACAGTTAGTGACAGAAACTAGGCGACCAAGTGGAGAAAAGTTTAACTTTATACAAATCATGAGTGACTTTCGGGAGTGAATACCAATAGCGCGTCTCGTTTCAGAAGGCTGCACCCTTAGCATCCTCCTCTGGAGGTTGCATCCTCTAAAGTATGTGGTGTACTGAGGGTCCTCAACCTAAAATTAAACAAGAAGTCCTTCGTAGGACATACGGACAGAAAAGTAAAAAGGAAGTATCAAGTTGCTATACCAAAAAGATTACAGTATCGTTGCGCCCCGCATCAAATAATTTGAAAATAAAATGTGTGAGCTGCAGTGTATATTCAACCAGCGGCCGACACTACTTGAGTATTTTAAGTACATTTTCCAAGCATCTGTGCTTTATCAGAGTGTTTATCTTGGGGAAAAAAACTAGTTTACTAAAAAATGTTCACTATATTCTAAAGCAGTGTTTCCCAATCCTGGCCCTCGAGCACCCCCTCCCAGAAAGTTTTAGATGTCTCCTTATTTAAAATTCCCGATTCAACTTATCAGCCTCCTTCCAAAATGGTAAACATGTCTCCCTAAGAAGCTGATGAGTTAAGTCAGGTGTGTTAAATAAGGAGACATCTAAAACTTTCTGGGAGGGGGTCCTCGAGGACCAGGATTGCGAAACACTGTTCTAAAGCATAGAATCATACTGTGTATTCCTTTTTATATTGCATATTAAAATTTATTTAATACCTAATTACATAAAAATTGTGTACTTTTACTTTTCTTGAGTAAAAGTACAAAAGTACTTTTTACTTAAGTAAAAAAAATACTATACCAAATACTTGAAATTATGAAATGTAGTGGAGTAAAAATTATGATAATATGCTTTGGATGTCCAAAGAAAAACACTGATAAATTCGAATACTTATAAATGTACTTTTATGTAGAAAGTAAAAATACTTAAGTAGTATCCACCTCTGCATACAACAGATATTTGTTAGAGAGATAATAAGAAGAACAAAGTTTACCCGTTTTCCCAGAGATTTGAGGTGAGTTGTAGGGTAATGAGACAATTATCTAATTAACTAAATTTCTATAACTATAATATCAATATACTTTACATTATATAGCTCCAGTATTTAATATTATAGTTTATCCCAGTGTCTGTTAATGTGCTACAAATGATGTTATCATAATTTAAATCATGTGTTCATTTGTTTTTTTAAAGTTTTATATTACTTGATATAGAAAAGAGTGCCTCTTAGCAACTAAGTTAAGCTACTTAAAAACTCGAAACTTCTTTAGTATTAACATCTGCCAATGTGTAGAATGACATTGTTCACAAAGATGCAAGGAATTGTGGTTTATTTGCAGCCGCGAAGGATACATGTCACGCATCCTCTGAATTCCCATGAAAGATCATCACATTCAGAGTGTCCTACTTGCTTTTCTGAAATGAGACATCCTTTTGACGTATGCAGCCTTCGAATGCAACCTCCGGATAATGGAGCTTACTGAAACTAGACACCGCTAATGAGGGAGAAGAGCAACAACAGCCAGCAATAAAGACCTGAAGCTGTCACAAAGTGCAAGCTGACAGCACAACCCTGTGACCATTGTAAGTAGTGCAAATGACATGCGAAATATAGAAAAAATGTAGACAATAGCTTCATGTTTATTTGTGTTACCTCACAAATTCTCATAAATAGCTTTGATGTAATTTTAACATAATTTAATGGTGGCCATGGGATGAAAAAGAAAGGGATTAAATAACCTACTCATTCATCGTATAATGCATAAATAATAAATTCTCTTTAAAGAGTTAAATGACATCCATGCATATAAATTATATTATTTTCAGAATGTTTGCAATTACAGTGATGTTTTATTAATTTATTTATGCTACAATTTTGCCCCAGGACAGTAAATTATAATAAATACATGAGCCTCTGTTAACAAGGTTAAGGTAAGTAGACGGGGTAGTTCCTACTACCGTAGCTTTGGGAGTTGGGCTGATCTGCATGGCCCTGAGGTGAAAAGGCATCGCTGTGTAAACTCATGTCAGTGCGGATCAGCGCTGTGTGTGCATCTCATCTGCTCAGCCTGTCTCACAGCCTTATCCAGGTTCCCCTGGGACACCAAGCCACATCGCTGCAGGGCAGAGATCAGCTGGGCTCGGGAGTTACTGATAAACGAATGAGACAGGAAATAAGGAAGACCACCTCCGTTCTTCAGAAAGTACAGTGGTACTCTAACCATACCCAACACCTGAGACAGATATGAAACAAAAAATCATTGCACACATGTTGAGTGTGTATGCTTTAAAAAATACAGCTCAAATGAAAATATTGAGCACATGGATTTACCTCTAAACCATGATCTGTGGCCGTAGCTACAGCTGCTTTCTCTATCTCTCTCAGCTCTGCCTCTGTCATCTTTTTGATGTAAAAGTGTGTGATGAGCCGAGGGCAGGACGGAGCCAGGCACGAAGATATGTGGTTGTCGACGCCCACTGGTATGGCCACGCCCACCTCTTCATGTAGCTCTCTGCTCAGCCCCGCCTCCAAAGTTTCTTTCGAAGGGTTCACCAATCTACAGATCACATACAAATGACTCCCGAGTCCACACAGCATGTGTGTGTGCTCAGCAATGGCAGCTACATGACTGCAGATTTATAAATAACTACAAAAGCATTATTTAAAGTTTTGTTTGTTCGTCCAGAAGAATGAACTCACCCCCCTGGGAAACCAAGCAACCCATCAAAACGCATCTGCATCTGAATGACAGTAATCGCGGATTCAGGTTTATGTTTCCCGGGCATTCATTTGTATGCTTTATTTTTAACTTCATGCCACGTTTAGGTGCGCTGGTAAAAAAGCTATGCAGTTGGCTAAGTCTTACCAGAACTATATGTTTGATTGGTATTTTCCCGAAGAGTTTGGCACTGCAGTCTCCGTACAGCATAATGTGACATGCGTGTTTGTAACCTTCCTGTGTCAACGCATCTTCTCTCGTTATCTGTTCCGCCATTACACGACAAGCGATGACCATAAGTTATAAACAGATAAATAAACTGTAGTGACACAAAATTATTATATGGGCGTGCTTGCTACTGGTACTTGTTCGAGTACGTACGTCCCAGAGTCGTATAATAATAGAGTTACGACACTCACATAGACGTCCGTTGTAAGAATGGAATGCGGAAGTAACAGCGTTTCATGTAGTGACCGGTAGTGACGCATAGTTCCAAACGCAGCACTGAAGCCCATTCATTTCAATGGCACCTGCTGGGTAAATCGATGAAATGACCGTTTCTCTTTACATTTTCGGACATTTCATTAATATAGTCAACAGTGATATTTTATGAACTCTGCTGTAGGTAATGATTATCGTTAATAATAACTAGTAAAAATTTTATATTTTAATGAGTTGTGTATAATGTGTGAATAATATAGATTTAATGGTTTAATATGTTATTACTGGTGGCCATCTACTTTATACTTATCTTATTTATATATTACGAGTAACACTAGGGGGCAACAGCGACAAGCTAAATGCCTTAAAGAAAGTCACACTGCTTCACAATGCTGCTATGTGTTTCATTGTGTTTGGTAAGTAATACGAGTGATGTATCCTCGAAAATCATGTATGATTATATTAACATTTAATGTGAATTTAAAATATGAATTTAGTGTGTTTCTGTTATGCTTCACTGTTACAAATAACCGCGTTGGCGATCTTTTTTGTGATTTTAATATAGTAAAAGTGTAGGAATTATGTTTTTAGCAGATTGATAGCCATTTATATAGCCATATTTTGCTACAATAATAAAAGATAAACTGTGTTGCTGTAGTTGGTATAGATAACCACAGTTATCTTTGGGTCACAATTAACTGTTTATCTTTATTAACTGATTTACTGTATTTCCATCACTCCCTAGTAAAAAAAACCGTTATAAACACAGTAAGTATAGTGATCAATTCCCATTACAAGCTAATATTTACCTAAAATAGCTGAAAACCTATGCAAACAGATTGACAGCCCTGCTTGGTTTGGAACTGTAGAACGTTACATGAATCACGTGACCGTGCGGCGGCGAGATCAAAGCGTTTCGTAACTCTGTTATTATACGACTCTGGTACGTCCTACTTCTGTTCAATATTTCAAAATAATAGTCCTCTTACAAATATACGTTGTACCACCACTTTTTTACCACCAAACTTTTTTATACAGTTAACAAAATAAGATTGCGAAAATGAAAGACACTGAAAGCTTCTTAAACTGTTTAAAGAGACACTCATAATTATTATGATTTTAAGGTAAGGCTAAATCTTTTTTTACAATATTATAGTATTTTAACATAATTCTGAGATTTTTTTAACAACACGTACCTCTGTTGTCCTATAGATGGCAGTGCCATTTAACTACTGACCATTTTAACAACGTTTAAAGCCCCACTGTGTAGGATCTACTCCCATCTAGCGGTAAAGCTCTATATGACAACCAACTGATTATTAGTTTCTAGCCCCCCCCCATTCGGAACGCGTTTTAACTAGTACGGTGGCCCTGTCATGCCAAGGTTAACATGGCTTCCAGTAGCTAAAGCAAAAGCAATGAAAAAAAATGAACAATTTGCATTGTCCTTTGCCTGTGATCCGTCAAAGCACACAGATTTATGTTAAACATGTAAAAAGTCTGATTGTCATGATATGTCCGCTTAAAATCACATAAGTTACAAAAAGCAATCATAAACGTAGCTTAGACACTCCTTTTTCATCCACGCGAGGAAAAATATCACAGGGGCTGTTAAACTTGGTATTAAGATGTGTTTTCATCGATCAGATCACAAGTGGACGAGAGAGAGACATTACGTTTACACTTGGTGTTTAAATCCGTCTCTTTTTGTCCATTTTCGACCGCTTCTCTTCAGATTACTGAGGAGATGGTCTGTGGACCAGTTCCTCCCCTGTCATTTACTCATGAGCTAGAGTAATGACGGGTTTAAATGGACGCGAACTAATATGTCAGAGTCCAATGCTTATGTTTAAGTAAACGTTACATGTCCGTGTATATGTAAGAGCTTTCTCTGATATTGGTAATAAGATCGCTCAACTTTCACACGCTTGTAAAATGAAACGAAAGACGCGCAGATCAGACGCTTTTATCAATGAAAGGCTAAAAATAGCGCTGTACACCGTGTGTTTGTGTTAGAGTTCAGAAAAGATGAAAACATTTATCTCAGTACCTCAGATTACATAAATGGGCGGAGAGACGGCGTGTGGCTGTTCCAAGACATTAAACCACATTCATGTTTACACTAACAAGTGTTACGCATACCCATGCTATAGTTAGCCAAGGAACTATAAAACTTCAAGTTTACAAAATAAACTGTATAGATGTAAACGAATATGCTGAATTACCTGTGGTGAAGATAGAAAGTAACTTGAGTCCAATGAGCCCCATCTTGGAAAACTAAATCCAATATTGACTTTGGTCTTGATGTTTTTCCTGTCGCGTTGTCGTTTAAAATCCCTGTTTCGCTTCCTTGGCGACTTGTTTTAATGTCCTCGAGAATAGTTCTTCAACAGGCTTTCAAAGCATTAGATCACGGCGTGCGGCCGAAGGATTCAGTCTAACGCAGGTCGCATATCCGGGCTGCATACGTCATCAAGCCTGGTTTATTTAAATTAACTGAGCATTAAATTCGCAAGTCATAAGCATATTACATCAATTTACAATAAACTAAGAATAAATGTCAGCTTTATAATTGTTAATATTCTGAAATAAGACTGTCTTGATGACGTATACCGCCTACACATGCAACCTCCGTAGGCTTCAGCTCGCGGCCAGCTTGAGTGTGCTCTGAAAGCGCGAAAGGCGGAGCTTGAATTTCAGGAATGTCCCTCGTCGGCGAATGTATTTCAAAGATGGAGGCACAACATGGATTCAGCCAGAGAGCGCTACGGCGGTATGTATTTTAAATAGCAGATTCTACACTTACGAGAATACTTTGATTAGTGGGGTGGAAGTAATTACACATGAATGAGCACATACTTTTGGAAGAAAACATGGGTTTTTGCTAAGAATTAACTAAAAAAAGTACACACTGGAGCTTTAAGTGAAATCTATTTTCCAATTAATTAAATATTTTAAGTGTTGTTGCAAATAAGAAACGGGAATAGATGAGGACTAACTAAAAAAAACATTAAGAAAATAGGAAAGACGAACAGAGAGAATAAAAAAATCTAACAAACAAATGAAGGAAAAACAGATTGCTTCATAATTCGAATCATAGATATGTATATAAAGGCTAGATGGCTCAAGGCGGAGTCAGCTGTGTCGTCACTTGGCGGCCATCTTAGGTCAGTGCTGCCATAGTGCTGCTCCCTGCTGCTGTGGACGGAAGGTGAGTGACATACGCCAACTAAAATGCTCGTAACTTGCTGAATTCTTGACGGATTTACAAACGGTTTGGTTTTTTACAAACGTTATTAACGTGGCTATAATTATGGATGCTTTAACATGTTTCATGAATTTTTTATTTATTTTTAGTATACGTATTCAGTGTCATAGGTACATCTTTGACGTTTATAACAAACCAATCCGTTTGAAAATCGGTAAAAAATTAAGCAAGTTATGGTCATTTAAAAGTACCTGCATCATTAAAACTCAATGCTACGAGTGAGCGAGCGCCCTGTCCTAAGATGGCCGCCAAAATGCGGACGTTCAACTCAATTGGCCATCAGCGCGGACGAGCCATCTAGCCTTTATATACATATCTATGATTCGAATACTATCAGTTCTAAATAAAAGTCGAAATTAAATTGAATATTACGGTGGCCGATAAGTGCCAAACAAAACAACAAATCTAAAATCAAAACAACAAATTAAAAGCACAAATGCAAATGTAAAAACAAAATGCCAAGTCAAAAAACACAATGACAAATCCAGTGACAATATTATAACAAGTCAGAAAACAAAAAACAAATTAGAAAACCAAACAACAAATGAGAAAACCCAACGATGAGTCAGAAAACAAATTAACGACAAATCTACAAACCAGAAAGGGTAGGTATATTGTGCGAAGAATTGGTGATAATGGCAAACTCTATATATTTAAATTAACCGAGGAATCAAAAAATAAATACAGCTGGACAAGAATAAAAAAGATAATAAATAATTCAAAATAAAAGTAAACATCTAAAAAAAACGTCTCCAACATGGCGTCTGTGGGAAGTCTGTAAGTTGCCTGCCAAAGCACATATAGCCTCAATTTTAATATTTATTTATTCCATATTTTTATATTAACTTGGCTTCTTTTATCTATGTTAACATTTTAAACAATCATAAAACATAGTAACAAGTAAAATGAAATTAAATCAACAAATAAAAGAAAAAAGTTTTGAGTAGACTATATCAAAAAAGTACCGCTCTTGATTGTTTTATCCATTGTGGTAGCCCTTGCTCACAAAAGGTTGGAGACCCTTGGCATAGTAAATGTTTGTTCTCCCTCTTTATGCCTCTCTGAATCTGTGCCACCTGTGTATTACCGAAAATAACCCCTTTTATCCATAACCAGGGTGGGTGGCTTCAAAAAGCATAGCCATAGCTGTTAATCCCTCACACGTGCACTGAATGTGGTATCATATTGCCAAATTAGTTTTCAAAGAACCAGCGAATTACTATAAACACTACCTCATGTACCATTGCAGTGTAGTCCTACTAACAGGACTTTTTATGGTGTGTTCACAGTTCATTACACAGAAAATATTATTATAAACTGTAGATAAAACAATCTTCGTTAATTGTGGTTAAGCAAAATATTATTGTCAACAGACATTCAGGATGATGGTGTTTAAATATATGTATACAAGTTTAAATGTGTATCCAGTGCAGTTCAAATATTGTAACCACAAACGCCTGGTGTAATTTATTTCATAAACAAGCTTCTAAATGTTCATAGAGTATTATAGCACCCCAAAGGGAGTTGACGGGATTCTCCGATAGCCTTACAGGAGCCTTACAAGTTCAACCATGAAGCTATCAAGTTTGTGTACTTGTTGAGTGTACATTGTGTTGATTGTGGAAATATACTGTTTCACAACCACTCCCTTCTTTCTTGGTTTAAAAATGTCTTACTTGTGCCATTAAGACAGTGGAAAATGCAAGCATGATGCTGCTAAGAATAATTAAGACATTTGCTGTCACATGATATACTGTATGCCAAGGCTGCTTCACGTTTATAATGAGTTCACATTTTCAATGATGTGATGTAAGACTCTACACTGTAAAAAAAATCCTTGTTGCACTTAAATTGAATTTACAATTCAGTTTAACTTTCTTGAATAGCGAGGAGTTGCTATAAATTATAGAAATAAAGTTAGATTAGCTTAAGATATTTCAAGTTTATTTTGTATAAGTTATAGCAATTCCTCACTAGTCAAGAAAGTTTAAAATAATTGTAATTTGAAGTTGATTAAACTTAAAAAAGAAAGATTAAGGATTTTTTTTTACAGTGGCGTGGTGGCATGACATGAAATTGATTCTTAATTTTGTTTAAAAAAATTGTTTTTTAAAAGTATTGATTTGTGTTTTTTTTACTACAGAAAAATAGAAAAAAACTATGTGTGGAGAAATATTTTGAACATTTGGTGTACACTGTAAGAAGGAGAAGATGGATCAACTTCAATTGGTGAAGCAAATTTTTTTCAATTGAATTTTATTCCACATTAAGTAAAAAATTTAAGTTGAAAATGTTTTAATATTTTAGGTGTTACAAATGTAAGTGATTTATTAAAGTTTATTCACCTTAAATTTTTCACTTAAAGTAAACTTCAAATAGCTTTCACTTTTTACGTGTAGTGGTAAATATTCACAATTGTTTTTGCTAACATTAGTAAATGCATTACCTAACACAAACTAACAATGAGGAATAGTTGTTCAATATTAAAATAATATCTTTGTTAGTTACAGCCAATACAATTGTTCAAGTGTCCTCCTGTATATCATGAATTTGAACCCAGGGAACATGCATTCTGATAAAAAAGTATACATTGTAATGTCGTTTTGGATAAAAGTGTCTACCAAATGCATAGTTTAAATGTAAATTAAACACTTACAGGTCAGGTTTTGAAAATGCATTAGTAAATGCTAACATGAGCTAAGATTCATAAATGTTGTAGAGGTATTGTTCATTTTTACATGTTAGGTAATGCATTACCTAATTTTCACAATAACAACCTTATTGTTCCATAACATAAATTGTAACTACCGTTAATACTGTTGTTGAATACGATCCTGGTGTATGCATACAAGTGCTGGCTGTGTACTCTGGGCTTTCAAAGTGAGCCATATAAAGGTTTCCATCAATCCACGGGTCTTTGAAGCCATGCCTGTGTGAAATGTGACTCATTGTTAAAAGGCATTTTATATAGCAATATGTAAGGGAGAATGCCAAAGACTACATCCACTTCCCACTTCACTCTGTCATCCTAAATCCTAGTCAATGTACTCATGGTCAACACAGTAAAGACAGTAAATGAATTTGAAGATGTGAAAGTGTTCTGTCAGGGGCTGATAATTTTAATCGTAGGTTATATTAAATATACTGTGCACTTTTTAAATAGTAAATATGATAGGAGATGTGTGAGAATGTCAAGAGAGAATCAGACAGATAAATAAATATTATGAGGGTGTGCAGTCACTAGTTTCTGATGTACTCATTTTGTTGAATGTCTAAAGAATGTACTGTAAATGTGAAGAAAATATGTGACCCTCTCTCCAGGCTAGAGTTAAGATTTGACATCTTTGACATGACCTTAGTCAATATTAAAAAAATTAAGGTTATTTTTACCAAATGTTCTTTACATTATGTGGGATAATTTTTTGTTCAGTCGAAACTAAAGTTACAAAATCTGGTGTCTCTTGCTCAATTTAAGCAAAATTATTTGGCACATGGAGTCTTACTCTTAATTGATTACAGTGTATTTTTTAATGTGTTTTCTTGTTCATTTTGTCTGTGATGAAACTACTTGTATTGCTGCCCATTTTGGCCAGGTCACTCCTGAAAAAAAGATTTTTAATCTCAGAGAGTCCATCTGGTTAAATAAAGGTTAAATAAAATAAATAAAAATATGTAGAAGACGATAAATCACAAAAAATGACTTTAGGTGGGTTTTCACAGACAATTAACTGCTGTTTACAGTTTTCAAGCAACAAAGAACGTAGTGCATTAATATAGAAATGAAGTAATGTGCGGTCACAGGTGCGTGCATTACATCAGCTGTTTAACAAAAGCTTCAAACACATCTCATCCAATCAGAATTCAGAGTCTGAACCGACTCTGTTTTATAAAGTGGAGCATCCACAGAAATCGGGAATCCTGGAGTTTGTCTGTGTTGACACAAAAACGAAAATTCTGTCATTATTTATTCACTCTCCTGTTGTAACAAACCTGTATAAATTTTTTTGTTCTGATGAACACAAAAGAAAATATTTGGGAGGAATTTTTGTAACCAAACTGAACTGATCAGAAGCTATATTCTTTTTTCCTACTAGTCAATGTGGCTTCTTATTCTTCAAAATATCTTCCTTCATGTTTGTCAGAACAAATAAGTGTATACAGGTCTGTAACAACATGAGAGTCATTTTCATTTTTAGGTGGACTATCCCTTTAATGTGTTTTTAACTCATTCTCCATGTGTCCATCCACCCTGGGCTTTCTGCCAATGGATTGCGCCAGAATGGCTGGGTTATTCCTGAGCCCGAGCGCTTTCTAAGTTTAAAAGGTTTATGCGAGCTGCTGGCTATTGTTCTGGTGAAGGCGTCAGGGATTGTTACAGGGGATCTGGGGGGAGAGATATACTGCCGTCAAAATCCAGACTAAAATAGACAGACAGCTGTAGGTGCTCATATCTAGCCTGTGTTTTGAGTGTTTGTATGTGAGAATGATAGGGTGGCAATGCAGACCTAACACAATGCAGATGGACAGGAGAAAATAGAGCTTGTATCTCCATTTCCATAAAGTGACTTGCTAAAATACATTTTAGATCATGTATTTCTGATTTGTGAGGATGGGATGGATGGTTAGCCTGGGATTTAAATATCTGAGGTTTCATCCTATACTTCATTCTCAACCTCAACCACACATACACACAAGTCCATGGTCATTGTAGTATGCCATGGTTGGAGAAAAAATAATACACTTTATGATGATGAATTTAAGTACACAGGTAGTGAGCTCAGATACTGTGTTCACTTTCGATTGGCATGGAAATGTATTTTCCCATCCGTTGTTGTGTATGGGTGTACAGAATGTGACCTCCCTCTTCTACTCCTGACCTGTTTGCCTTTGTGGTAAAAGTGTGTGTGTGGTTGAGAGCGTGATAATCGGTGACAACTGCTCACCATGTGTAGAGCTTCAAACTCTGGTAAAAGAAAGCTTTGATTCAGGTGTAACCTCACAGGACATTGTAATGAATTGGTGGATGATGTAATTCATTACAAATTTTTTTCCTGAAACCACAACAAACATAAACAAAATGAAAGCGGTAGTTCAATGAAAATGATGTCATTATTTACCTACTTTCATGACTTTTTTGTTTGGTGCAAACACATTCTAAATATAAATGTGAATCATTCTGAAATCGTATGCACTGTACGTGCTAATTTAAAGTACCTACTCATCGACCGTTAAAACAGTACTTTATATAGTATGAATATGGGTGGTGTGAATGAAATTCTGACGCAATGTATCCGCCATACTGATACATCACATATGTCGTCATAACTTCAAATGAGCTGTTAACTTGAATGATGTTAAATTTACCCACAATGGACAGATATGTATTGCAATAGAGGCTTGTTACTCTTTTCTGATATTTTTAAATATGACGACACTTTTCCTTTTTCTTCTTTAGGTGACTCCTCTCCCTGGAGCTCACGGGATAGTAAAGTGTCCACTGAATGCACACTTTAAAATCTTGCTGAAAGTAGTAGGTCATCCAGGTACTTACCTACTGTTTTACTACTATTGCTGTGTAAAAATGCTTTTTGCTGCTTAAAATATCTTTGTTGAATCAACTCAGTTTTACAAGTCATGTCAACTTAATATATTTATTTTGACAAGAGATGAGTTGCTACAACTTATAAAATGAAGTTGACTTTTTCAACTTTATTTAATAAGTTATAACAACTCATCTGTAGTTATAACAACTCATCTCTAGTCAAGATAAATAATAGTACGTTGAAATGACTTGTAAATCTGAGATGATTCAACAACAAAAAATATATTATGGCAGCAAAATTTTTTACAGTGTGTTCAACCAATTTCATTCACTTCACACATTCAAGTGGAAAATATTAGTGAACATAAATATGTAAATCTACAGTAAGTTACTGGCAGCTAGTTGAATGCACAGTAATACCCAGTAATACTGTAATTTCTACAGAATTTTTTTACAGTGTATGTAGGGAATAGTGAATGAGGTTATAGGTGGCTATTTCTGTAATTCAGTGATTGACATACATCTGACTTTAAAACTTCTATCAGATCAGCATACAAAATAATATTAAAAAAATAAATCAAAGTTTCACATAATTTAAAATAAAATTCAGAATGTATTAATAATAATACATTTCTTTAGCATAGCACATCTTAAAAGTATAGTTTGTTTTATGCTGTAACTGATCTAATACTGTGTTGTAGCAATTATTTTTAATTATTTTATTTTTACTGCCTTATTTTAAAAACATCTCGCACTGACATATTTTAACATATATCAGTCCCATTGTTTTGTCTCAATAAGCAAACCAGTATTGTATGTTTGTAAAACTACTTTAATGTCTTTATATATATATATATATATATATATCCCTTTAACTGCCACACCAAGAAAAAGGCATTTGAAAAATTTTTTGTTTGCATTTCTTATCTCCTTATGTCACCACTTAACACAATCAATGTATTTTTTTTCAACACATCCCATAATTTTTTAAAAATCGGCCTCTACCAAACGGTTGATATGTCACTTAAAGGAACTCAAACACATTCTATGGAAATTAGAAAATATGAACTATAATACTAATTTTTTACAAACATAATCCAAATAAAATGGTTTTGTATATTAAATCTTCTTTATTTATTGAAGTATAACATATTAAAATATTTCAGGTTTTTATTTTAACGCAGGACATGACATGTTTTCATGTTTTTTGCAATAAAAATGACCAAAATTAACAAAAATAAGGATATTCTGCATTTAAAACCTAAAATAAAAGAAGGCCAAAGATAGTAATACAATGGCATATTAGTATTTTATGATTTAAGAAACACACTGTCAAGTTTGGTAGTGCAAAATAATTTTTTTTGTCTTTTTTTAGATAAATTAAAGGGGTCACGGCATGAAAATCTGAGATTTTCCATGTTTAAGTGCTATGATTGGGTCCCCAGTGCTTCTATCAACCTAGCAAATGTGAGAAAGATCAACCCAGTAACTTAGTTTTGGTAAACCATTCTCTGTAAGCATGTGAAAAAACAGGTAATTGAAATGTGGCTCCCCTTGTGATGTCAGAAGGAGCCCTTATTATAATAATACCACCCCTTAATTTGCACTTTCCAACCACAGCACTGCCATTTCCAGTGTTTTAATCCAGAGAGGGAGAGACAGAGAAAATAATTCACAGCACAACTAAGTTTCAATTTCAACAAACCACCATCATTGTGATCGGTGTTTGCACTTCATCCGCTCATTTGCATTTTAAAGGACACACCCAAAACTGCACATTTTTGCTCACACCTGCAAAGTGGCAATTTTAACATGCTATAATAAATTATTTATATGATATTTTGAGCTAAAACATCACATATGTGCTCTGGGGACACCAAAAATTTATTTGACATCTTAAAAAAGTCCTGTGACATGGCCCCTTTAACATTTATTTGTAAACCAGCAATGCTGTGTAGAGTAAGCCAACATTGCAGACAATCCTTCAAACAATTTAAAACATAATTTAAGAAGTAATTATTGATTAATTAATGAGTAATTATGATTTCCATACATTAATTATATGAATTCATTATAGTTATTTCAAAAAAATATCCAGAAGTGGCAAAAATACATACTTAAGAAATGATCTCAATATATTAAATAAGAAATAACAATAGCTGTGTCATATTCATAGCTGTGAATGATCAGAAATTTATATTTCATAGCAAATAGTACACTCTGACTGCAGAATTGGATGATCTGAAAACATTACCCTAGCTTTTCTACTTTTACCATTAAGTGACAAATCAACCGTTTGGTTGAGCATGTTTTTGAAAAATTATTCAAAACACATGAAAGTTTTTTCATGGCACCAAGTAACATAATTTTGTAAAGTTAGGGCTCTTACAGTGTAATATGTCAAAAAAATATGGTTTCCTTGCAAAATTTCAACAAGAACAGTTCATATAACAGAAGTGATTTTTTAATTTCTAAAATCCACATAACAAGATGTGTTGTGACAAGTGCTGTTGATTGATACATTGATATCTAGTGGATTTTTTTGGCAAAACATATCTTACACAAATAGTAGAGATGGCTCAATCAGCTTGAGTTAAGTTAGGTACTCCTCTCAATAAAATATAGGGACTCAAAATGTGCTCAACCGTTTGGTTGAGCTGGCAGTTAAAGGGATATATATATATATATATATATATATATATATATATATATATATATATATATATATATATATATATATATATATATATATATATATATATATATATATATATATATAACTTTTTAATACTTTATAGCCTTTGACAAAGGTATTTTCTTCTCACACACTTCTCTTTCAGATATTAGAATAAAAAAACATAACACAAATAATAATACTACGAATAACAATAACATGCTACAATAGCACATACCAGCAACCGGAAGCAATCAACCCAGTTTTCCAGTTTGGTCATGTGACGTTCAACATATACTGTAAGGCCTAGTACTGGATTATCTAAACCCTGTCCGGAAAACCCCTGGGAATGTCAAGCAAGGAAACAACAAAAAACTATTTAAGTATTAAGCTTAGAAAGATGTCCATGCGACTCTTGTGTTCTTTTCATGTGTGAGGAACAGACAAAATAAAAAAAATGTAGTAAAAACGTAGCCCTTGTGTTATACGAAGAAAAAGTCACACAAATTTGGAACGACATGATGATGAGTTTTAAGTTATAATTATTCATGTACCTAAAAATACACAGTATCATATAGTGACATGCTTTGTGTGGCACACTTTAAAAAATGTCTGTAGAAATTACAGTATTACTAGCAGCTTTTTGCTAGTAACTTACTGTAGAACAAAATGTATGTTATTTAATGGCAACAGTTTGTTCAAAATTAATTGAACATAAGTCTTTATCTCTACAGAATAAAACTATAAAATAACAGCCTCATGCAAAGCATTCTGGGAACTAAAATCTAAAGGATAGAAAACAAACTGTTGCCAGTTATTAACATAATTATAAATCTACAGTAAATTACCGGCAACCAGCTGCTTTAATACAGCAAAGTTTTCACAGTGGCACTTTTCCCACAGTATAAAATAAAATTATATACACTATTAAAAAAAGGTCAAATAATGGTCCAAAGCTGTCACTGGGTCAGTACCCTTTAAGACGTCCTAATATATACCATTTCAATACATTTGATACCAATATGTACCTACCAACATGAACTCTTAAGGACTAGACTAAAATTAAAGTAAGAGCTGTCCAAACTGAAAACAACTTGCACTGACATATCTTACAGTAATTTTTTAGTAAAGCATGTTTGTTAAAACTAGCTATATTTCCTACAGTAATTAAACTAAGACCTAGTCCTGGTTTAAGATAATTCCTGTCCAAGAAACCACCCCTTAAGGTGCAAAGGTGTATCTTTTGAAAGAGTACCACCCCCGTGAAAGCTAGGTCATTTTTTGACAATTTTGTCTGACAGTGTACACGATAAAATAATAAAGAATATAAAGAAATCTGAAAAGCAAATAAATAAATGTTTATTTTGGTTCCTTTAAGCATTCATAAACAAATAAGCATAATGTTTACTCTGTTGAAGGGGACTGGTGACATCGTTATTTATATGTAGGTGAAACAGATTGAACTATCATGTTTGATCACTGGCTGATTACTCTCAGTAATTTTTAAAGGAAACAGAGGACCGCCTCTTTAACCACAAACCCATGACAGACAGCATGGCTATCTCTACATGGAATGCTGGGTATTGCGAACGGGAGTTGTATTCTCTTCTATTTTTGGACTACAGAGTGGGCTCTGGATTCTGCTAAAGGACACTTATCTCAGCTTTACCTCTCAAGGTCGACAGCTTCTGAGGCGCCAATTTGCCGCAGAGGTTTGGTTTGTCTCAGTAACCAAGTATGAATGTTATCCAGATCTTGTGTTAAATTAAACATACCATTAATCTTTAAGGTATAGTCTATTATGGAAAGCCAGTAATGTTACATTTGTCATCCATTCCCAGAGCTCAATCTTAGTCTTTTCACAATAAGTAATGAATCCATTCATAAACTATTAAAAACAATCTAGAATCCTGTGCCATAGAGACTTAAATATAGCTATATAACTTACAATGTAATAAATCAAAGTTACAAATAATTTATAACAACTTATGAATAATTAATAATAACTTATTTTTATTTCAGATCATAATACAAAATAGCATCAAAAAAATAAATCAAAGTTACAGAAAATTCATAACAACTCATGAATAATTAATAATAACTTACAATCAAATAAATAAAAGTTACAAATAATTTATAACAACTTAAAAAATAATTTCAGATCATAAAACAAAATAACATCAAAATAATAAAACAAAGTTACAAATAATTCATAACTTTAAAAAATATGTTTAGATCAGCATACAAAATAACATACAAATAATAAATGAAAGTTACAGAAAATGCATAACAACTTCAAAATATTTTTATATCAGAATACAAAATAACATCCAAATAATAAATCAAAGTTACAAATAATTCATATCAACTTTAAAAATATTAGATCAGCATGCAAAATAACTAAAAAAATAAAATAAATCAAAGTTACAGAACATTCATAAACAACATAAAAATCATTTTAGATCAGCATACAAAATAGAATAAAAAATAATAAATGAAAGTTACAGAAAATGCATAACAACTTCAAAATATTTTTATATCAGAATACAAAATAACATCAAAATAATAAATCAAAGTTACAAACAATTCATATCAACTTTAAAAATATTAGATCAGCATGCAAAATAACATTAAATAAATAAATAAATCAAAGTTACAGAAAATTCATAAACAACATAAAAAATCAGCATACAAAATAGCATTAAAATAATAAATCAGAGTCACAAATAAATTATAGCAACTAAGAAATAATTCATAGCAACTTTAAAAACACTTTTAAATCTTTCATACACTATCTTTAATGTATATTGTTTGTTTTATGTTGTAAATAGTCTAAACCTGCCATAGCAATAATCTTTCCACCTTTAAACTTAAGATATTTGTGTGGCTCTAACTCTAAGAAAAGATGTGATTATTATTTACACATTGTGTTATGCTATTTAACACATTACGTGTCATTTTAACATATTATGTGTCATTTTGTGTTGATTTTGTGTTAAAATAAATAAAAGTGACAACACAACTTGTTTCAAGAATAACAGAGAGTTTGTTTACTAACGCGGACACATTGCCACATCTGTTTTTAGAGTGGAAACAAACTTTACTGTATACGTGATGTACACAATTTGACACCTGTTGATTTACATTTTTTAATCCAGTATAACATCATTTAGTCCTGTGCAGAAAGAGGTCATGAATTTAACCTTTGGACAGCAGCGCATAAATCACAATCAACAACAAAGTTGTTTTAAAAATAACCCGCTTACAGTAGGGTTCTGTCAAACCTGGTTGCCTTTTGTGATCGTGAAGGGCCGGTCAGCACGGCCACACGACCAATGAGCAACTAAATACACAGGGACACATGGGGATATCTAACATATCTCCCCAACTCTGACCTTGGGAGAGACAATAAAAGGAGTGCGGGGCACTTGTTTAGAGGCCAACCCGTTTAGACTTTACTGAGGTTAGTACTCAAATGCATGCCATTTGGATAGAGATGTGCATTTTGATGATTCATCTTGCATGTGACAATTTTGAAGAATTCAAAAATTTCCCAAACAGTTCTGGATTAGACATTTTTATTTAAAACTGCAAAATAAATACCTCTGAGAAACAATACAAACTGGAGAATTTTGCCTTAACGAAATTCCAGGTGCTTGAGTGAAGATTGGGGACCTGAAGACTTAATCATGTCCCGCTTTATGGAATTGAGGGAGTTCGGCGACGCGGCCACATTTCTGCGTAAAACCAACTTGGAACAACTGGCTGCACAGGCCCATGCGTTTGATGGTACTGTCCCATATCTGTATTTTGTGTTGGGTGTAAAAATTATTTTATTATTTTACCATTAAAAAAAATCATGTCCAGTGTTGAATGCACTTATCTAAGTACTTTGAGAGTTTGTATAATGCATGTAGTAATGTTTAAATTGCTTGTACATAATGAGATAACGTTACCTAATCAAATTAAAATGTGTGATTTGATTTTGTGCAAATCAAAAGTATTTTAAAATAATGATATAAAAATAATATAAATAAATGTATGCACTGTTTGCATTATATGGAGTGTAAGAAATCAATGGCAAATCTGCATTTAAGTACTTGAATAGTTTATTTATTTACGTTTCTATGTGCAGGAAAGAAACGTGTTTGGATTACGGATGAGAAAGATGCATACACCGAGGTGGAGATCAAAGATACAAATGGAGACAAAGTCACTGTGGAGACCAAATATGGACAGGTCAGTAAGGCTTGTATTAGGCTGTTTTTTGTGACCATAAATTTACTCAAACAACAATACTGTATGTTCTGAAAGTGTGATTGAATTAAATATGTCTGCTTCAGTAACAACATATTGTTCTGCAATGAAAAAATAAAAGATGCTGATGAAATTCTTTCATTGCAACAGATATTAACAGTGAAAGAGGATGATATTCAGCAGCTGAACCCACCTAAGTTTGACATGATAGAAGACATAGCCATGCTTACACATCTCAATGAAGCCTCTGTACTTTTCAACCTCCGCCGTCGTTACAGTTTCTGGATGATCTATGTGAGAACCCAGTTTTTTATTCTGTATATGGGTTTCAAAATAATTCATGCTTTAAGTTTCTGTCAACTGAATTTCAGGGTTGTCTTAGTTTTCAGCTGTATTTTTCTCTATCACACAGACATATTCAGGGCTGTTTTGTGTGACGGTTAATCCGTACAAATGGCTTCCCGTCTACTCTGCTCAAGTGGTTGCGGCGTATAAGGGGAAGCGTCGCTCAGATGTTCCACCTCACATCTATTCCATAGCTGACAATGCCTACAATGACATGCTAAAAAGTACAGTCTCATATTTCAGTTTTGCTTTCAAATGTAATATTCCTCTGTGCATTGTTTTACCAAATGCATGTTGAATTCTTTATTCTGATTGGTTGAGAAATGTTGGGTATTGATTATTTTTTGATAAATGCACACCTAACCTGTCAAATGTCTTAAAATAACCACCAGAGCAATGTTTATGGGAACTGTGGTGTAGGCAGAACAATTGACTCCGGTCCTTTGAATTATTGCATTATTTTCAAATAATTTAACAGGCCGTTGTCAATTATACTACTTGATATTTATATACATTTCATTGTCTGCATTTTTTAGCATTTACTTATTTAGTGTTTTGTGCTTTCCCCCCTGTAGATCGTGAAAACCAGTCAATGCTTATCACGTAAGTTTCCCTCCACCACACCACATCTTATCTACAACGATTAAGTCAGCAAATGCTTATTTTTTTGTCTTGCTTCTTATCTTCAATCATGAAGCGATATAAAAAACTTGGTTCTGCGTTTGTCCTTTTTCAGTTTATACTATAACGTTTCATGTATATTTCAAATAATTTTCCTCATGCCTAGCGGAGAATCCGGTGCTGGCAAAACTGTCAACACGAAACGTGTAATTCAGTATTTTGCCATTGTAGCTGCTCTTGGCGAAGCTGGGGGCAAAAAAGGAGTAAGGGCAGAAACTTCCTATCAGTGTTTTTTGGTCATCACCTTCTCATCATCTTTACCCTTGTTTTTGTCTTTTTCCCCTCTACGTCTTGAGGGTTTTAATAATGCTTTCATTTTTATATATTCCTTTTACATTCACAGATTTCCTTTTAACCGAAGTGACCCTGAGAGCTTATTTTTTACATTCCCGCTCCAGTATGTTCATAGAAACCCTTTGTTCTACCAATCTACGTTGCCTATTTTATTTGACCCCTTTCCTATTGTCTCGTTTTCAACCGTTTCCTCTTTTATTTTTTGAAAATCAACCCAGATGTCATCTATTCCTTCCGATCATTCAAGATAATATTTCATCTTCATTTCCATTAGTTTGTTTTGTCCACTTTTAGATTGGGGGGTAAATCTCTGGTAAACTCACACACTCATCTCTTTGTATTCACACACAGGGTACATTAGAGGATCAGGTCATTGAAGCAAACCCAGCTATGGAAGCTTTTGGCAATGCCAAAACCTTGAGGAATGACAACTCATCCCGCTTTGTAAGTAAACATTTATAAGATACAAATAATGTGCTTTTAATATTCCTCTCTGCTTCACTTTATTTTCTTTCATCAATACAGGGAAAGTTCATACGAATCCATTTTGGTCCTTCCGGGAAACTCGCATCTGTTGATATTGACATCTGTAAGTGACTTCTATGTTGGTTAAATATATGATTATGAGTCTATCAAGTCCACGTTCTTCATTTATATTTCATTGTTTAGATCTTCTGGAAAAATCCAGAGTGATCTTTCAGCAAGCCGGAGAAAGAAGTTACCACATCTACTACCAGATTCTCTCGCATAAGAAACCAGAACTTCAAGGTATTCTAAGGAAACAAATCAGAGTCCTGCACGGGTCCATTTTTGGAGACCCGCTCCCGCACGTACCCGCAAAGTTCAGCACCAGATCCGACCCATCACCCGTGATAATATCAAAATTAAATCCGCACCCGCTCAGGACCGTTAATATTTGGCCCGTTACTCGACCCGTACCCACACACGCATAAAACACACACGCTAAAATCATTCCAGTTAAAGTGCTTCATTTTTTATCTCATATTTCTCAACAACACAAAAGCGTCATGAATGGGCTAATGAAACAGGCTAAAGTGGCTTTGTTTTGCGCCATTCAAGTAGCCTACCATCAGCACCTAAATAGGCTATGGAACCTGAAAACTATACACAAATAGACCGATTAATGAAAAAAAGAACAAGAAAAATACAACCTACCTACACAACACAAGTCTCGTCTCGAAATGCTTTCTAATTTCAGAAGACGTTCCCAGCTATCAATGGCAAAACTTTATGCAACTCCTTCAACGCTCGCTCCAACTAGGCTAGGAGAAGCATCAACAAAGGTTGCGCACATAGGGTCGCGCACTGTCACATTGGTGGTGACGTTATGGGTCAAATGTCATATGTTGTATGTGTATTGGTAATTTAGACATGCAAATATTGCACATATTGCACACGGAGTTAATTACCCGCCCACATCCCTGCCCATGAATTTTAGGAATGTCACAATCCACCGGTTTTGGACACGTTTATGTGGGTATCCGCTGGTACCCGACCCCTTGCAGGACTCTGAAACAAATGTGTACATTGCAGTACCATCTATATTCGCCATGCACAAACCAAAAATCTTCTAATCTGTTAAACAGACATGCTGCTGGTATCATCAAATCCCTTTGACTACCACTTCTGCTCGCAGGGGGTCACAACAGTGGACCACATGGATGATGGAGATGAGCTGCTTGGGACTGATGTAAGTGCACATAATGTTCCTCCGCACATTAAACCTTGAAGACCATATAGATCAGATCTTCTCCTATCCTACCTAGCATGCAATGGATACCCTCGGCTTTACTCCAGAGGAGAAGTACGGCTGTTACAAGTTAGTTGGTGCTATCATGCACTTTGGAAACATGAAGTTCAAAGTGAGGCAGAGAGAGGAGCAAGCAGAGGCAGATGGCACTGAAAGTAAGAGGGATTTTCACATAAACAGATGTCTGATGATGAGTAGGTTCGGTCAGTGTTGATTCAGCTCTGTGGTTTTGTTCCCTAGGTGCAGACAAAGCCTCCTATCTTATGGGGATCAGTTCAGCTGACCTCATAAAGGGTCTGCTTCATCCAAGAGTTAAAGTGGGCAATGAGTACATAGTCAAGGGACAGACAGTTGAACAGGTCAGCACAATACTATAGATATCCTTATTTCTGTATTTTGGAGAGATTCTGTATATACGCAGAAATAAAACTCACTTTTCTGTAATCGCAGGTGACCTATGCAGTTGGTGCTTTGGCCAAATCCACATACGACCGCATGTTTAAATGGCTGGTTGGCAGAATCAATAAAACCTTGTACACGGCCCTGCCACGTCAGTTCTTCATTGGAGTGCTGGACATTGCTGGTTTTGAGATATTTGATGCAAGTCTTGTCTCTTTACCATCATACGTTCCTGTAGCTCAATTGATAGAGCATTCAAATCAACTCTCTCTTTCTTTCTTTCTTTCAAAAACAGTTCAACAATTTCGAGCAGCTTTGCATCAACTTTACAAATGAAAAACTACAACAGTTTTTCAACCATCACATGTTCATCCTAGAGCAGGAGGAATATAAGACTGAGGGCATCGAGTGGACCTTCATCGACTTTGGATTAGACCTACAGGCCTGCATTGACCTAATAGAGAAGGTTGATATCTTTACAATTTTACATAGGTTTGTATAAGATAAGGTATATCAGACTAATTATTTTAATTTTTTTGCAGCCACTGGGCTTACTGTCCATACTTGAGGAGGAGTGCATGTTTCCTAAATCTACAGATAGCAGCTTCAAATCTAAACTCTATGACAATCACATTGGCAAGTCTCCCAACTTCCTCAGACCAAGACCGGACAAAAAACGCAAATACGACGCCCATTTTGAGTTGGTGCACTATGCTGGAGTGGTGAGTGGAAATAACATTGCATTTACACAAATATTACATACATCTATTTTTACTGTAGAGTCTTTATTTGTCTGAACAACTGGGGATAATGGAATAAGTCATGCGATTTATAGTACACAGTGGTGCCATTGAAGTAATAAAGATAATCTGGAAGAATCTGAGGTTGGGTGCCCTGCTTAAAGGCACAAATGCCATAGCTCAAGGGTTTAAACCCATATGCTTAAGGATAAAAGCCTGGATCAGGCTTTGTCACTATATTTCATTGTAATTCCCATCTATGCTTATACATTCCAGGTGCCCTACAACATCAGTGGATGGCTTGACAAAAACAGGGATCCTCTAAATGACACAGTAGTGGGAATCTTCCAGAGGTCTTCCAACAAGTTAATGGCGAGCCTCTTCGAGAACTTCATCTGCTTGAATTCAGGTGCATGTTTAAAACAACTGCTGTTAAACCATGGTTAAAAAACTGGTTCAGTCTGTGTTAAAGCCTTTACACGTGTACTGTTACAGAATTGAAGCCAGGGAGCAAAGAGAAGAGAAAGAAAAGCGCGTCCTTCCAAACCGTGTCACAGCTACATAAGGTTGGTGACGCATGTGCTGTAATCTGCCACAATAAACAGACTAGTAAATGTAGAAATCAAATACACACGTTTTGGAAATAGAGAGTGAGCCAGTTAAGACTTGCAGTGATGTTTAGGTTATCTGACTCATGAACATCACTTCAAGTCTGTGCTGGCTTAGCTTTCACCAGCTACAGATCCAAAACACCACACAGGTAGGAGCCACAGGAGCGCTATAATCTGACCTAGTAGTATTAGCACTGATTTACAGCAGAAATCTTTTTGTTACACAAAGTACTGCAAATTGCATGATCTTTTTCTTTCCTGTTCACTGTAGGAGAATCTAAACAAGCTGATGAAAAATCTGAAAAGCACTCAGCCTCATTTTGTGCGATGCATTATTCCCAACGAGACCAAGACCCCAGGTAGAACACAAGTCAAGGTGTAGAGGTGTGGTTTGTTTTCATTATACAGATATCTTCCAAACCTTCTTCAAACATTATTTTGTTTCTTTTTGTGTTTCTGATAGGAGTAATGGAGCCATTTTTGGTTTTGCACCAGCTTCGCTGCAACGGTGTCCTGGAAGGTATTCGCATCTGCAGGAAGGGATTCCCCAATCGGATTCTCTACGCAGAGTTTAAGCAGCGGTGAGTTCTTCCTCAGAGGTCACACTTGTAATTAGGGATGCACCAATATGAGAGACTATAATCAGTATCATCATATAAAACGTTATTGTTGTTTTTTTACGTTTTTGCATGATTAACTTAATAACTTAAATAAGCCAACTTATAAAATATGTATGAATTCTTGTGAGATCAGACTGATCCCTACTCATGATCTCTGGATCATATAAAAATAAAGATTAGGCTCTCAAGATTTAAAGCCAACACTTTTGATTTTTCAGCTACCGGATTCTAAATCCTTTGGCAATCCCGGAGGATACATATGTGGACAGCCGAAAAGCTGTGGAAAAGCTTCTTGGTTCTCTTGACATCGATCATTTGCAGTACAAATTTGGCCACAGCAAGGTCCGTGAATCCTCTTTTATTCCTTTTATGACGACTATTTTTAGTGACCCAAAGCTCACCGCAGGCCACCCAACAAACACAATGAATCTTTCCTCCATCAGGTCTTCTTCAAGGCAGGACTTCTTGGTCAACTGGAGGACATGAGAGATGAACGACTATCTGAGATCCTTACCTTGCTGCAGGCTTTCTGCAGGGGTAAAGTGATGAGGAGGGAACGCGTGAAGATGCTGATTGAAAAGTACGTAAGATGCCACTCGGAACCGTTAAGACACGATGCTGGTGCCTGGCGTCTGAAAATCAGAACGCAAATAGTTTCACTATTACTCACGGAGTGAGAAAAGTGTAAGGTTGAAGATCTGGCTTCCTTGAGTCGCTTTTAAGCATGGTGATAAACTGTTTAGAGTGTGCATTCAAATGTATGGGAGGAATGTCTGGTGTGTATGCAAACTATGGTGTGGCGTGTGTCTGGCGTGTGTCTGTGTGTGTATGTTTGGTCGCTACATTAAAAGCTGCTTAAAGCCCCTCAACCACAAGTGGCATTCACAAAAGCAGGTGTGGAGGTGGGTCATGTATCCCATACCAGTTGTTTACGGTTCCTAACCAGTGTCTCCTTCTCTTCTTTAATATAAATAACCCTCTTTTGTCTAGAAGGGATATGACTGGGTGTAGGGAAATTGCTGAAATGCCAGTCCAGGTGACAGGGGATTAAGTCCTCTTGTTTCTCCGAATGGATTCGGATAATCAACGACTTCTGCTCGACCTTTGACTGTCCCTGATTGCGTTGCTGCTCCAGCAATGCAGAATTGATTTACTCTTTAGGCATGTTCAGTGTCACAGTGGGATTACTGATATAGACCGCACAACACAATGGCGTGTGGCAGCCAGGCCCTATTTGGTGCTAAACATACTGAGCTAATTTAGAACAACAAGGACGGGGTGTATGAGGTGCGAGCAACAAAATGGATGCTGCTTTTTTCATAACTGAACATAAAGAATTTGAAAGAAGTCACCTTCCTTATCCATATACTGATCAATATTTGCATTTACAATGATGTTTTATTTATCTGCAATGCTTTATTAACTTGATCAAACTCGATTAATATCCAAAATATATCTTCACACAGGGAAGCTGCAACAGTGATTCAATGGAACATTCGTGCCTTTTACGAGGTTAGGAGCTGGCCGTGGATGTGTCTTTTCTTCAAGATCAAACCCTTGCTGAGGAGCGCAGCCACGGAGAAGGAACTGGCTGCGCTGAAGGTGGAGTTCCAGAAGATAAAGGAAGCTCTGGAAAGGTCAGAGGTCAAAAGGAAGGAATTCGAGGAGAGACAGGTCTCTTTAGTGCAGGAGAAAAATGACCTCTCCCTGCAGCTTCAAGCTGTGAGTGTTGAATCCTAATCACAACCACACCCTTATATAACATATGATTTATTTAAATAGTGCCATTATCCATTAAACATTGGCATTTTGACTTCAGGAACAAGATAACCTGGCAGATGCTGAGGAGCGCTGTAACCTGTTGATTAAGACCAAGATTCAAATGGAAGGAAGAATTAAGGAGCTGCTGGAGCGCCTTGAGGAGGAAGAGGAGCTCAATTCTACCCTCCTAGCCAAGAAACGCAAACTGGAAGATGAGTGTGTTGATCTGAAGAAAGATCTAGATAACCTGGAAGTCACTCTGGCCAAGGCGGAGAAGGAAAAACATGTCACTGAGTGCAAGGTAATGCAGCTTACCCATACAGATGGGACTGCTTTAGCTCTTCTATTGATCAGCTGTTCTTCTCCTTTTCTGCTGTTTGACATGGTCTCACCATCAGGTTAAAAACTTGGTGGAGGAGATGGCTACATTGGATGAAACCATCTCCAAGCTGACTAAAGAGAAGAAAGCCCTCCAGGAAGCCCATATGCAGGCTCTGGAAGACCTGCAGGCCGGGGAGAACAAAGTGAACATGCTGTCCAAAGCAAAAATCAAGCTGGAGCAGCAGGTGGATGATGTGAGTATGAAGTGAGCTCAGTTAAACCCTATGGGATAAGCATAAGAGTCTAAAGTGAATGTGTAAGTAAAAGTGAAACTTAATGACCCATAACCTAGTAGACAGTGACCTGACATATTGCATTGCTGCTTTATGGGCGACCCAAGTTTAAAGCCCTGAATTCACTGCACAATTTTTGGTTCTCCCAGACGAAAGATTACAATTGTGGAACAATCATTGCGATTTCTGTGATTGTGGCTTTTCATTGGTGATCCTATGTCGTACAGTGAGAGAGGTTCAAAGATGGCGTTTTCCTGGTCTTGCGACCAAAGATAGCCTATAATAGTTTTCTGACCGTTTCAGAAATTCAGCATGATCAACTCATAGTGTGTTTGCTGCTACGGTCTGCATACAGGTATTCGTTTAGCAGTAGCCCATGCTGATGACGTTTCGCTAACGTGAGTTGCAGCTGTCACAGCCTACAATTCAATACGTGTCATCATCGTACAGTCTAAATGCTTGCCGTACCCAAGTTTAAACGCTCCATGTGGCATAGTGTGATAACGTTACGATCTTATAGGATGGCAAAAATCGTGCAATGTATCCCAGGCTTAAGTCCTGGCTTCCCAGTAGTGTCCCCCTCTCTTTCCCCCATCTCACTGCTTTACTCTTCTATAAAAAATAAAGATTAAAATGGCAAAAATATAATGAAAAAAATTACAACACATATGCTCACCTAATAGCCAATCTTTGGCTAATCTAGCATACATTACTCAGACTTTACTTTTTTCTTTTTGGAACAGTTAGAGGGCTCTCTGGAACTGGAGAAGAAAGTACGTATTGATCTGGAGCGGGCGAAGAGGAAGATGGAGGGAGATCTGAAGCTTTCCATTGAGTCGACCATGGATTTGGAGAACAACAAACAGCAGCTAGAGGACAGACTGAAAAAGTATGATTTTGAGAAGTCGTAGCATCTTGAAGTACTGTGCTATACATACGTTTTCTGGTTCTGATAAAGTTTGTACTTTGTTGTTTTTTATAGGAAAGACCATGAAATGAGTCTAATAGGTGCAAAGATTGAGGAAGAGCAAGCTATGGTTATGCAACTACAAAAGAAAATTAAAGAATTACAGGTGAATATTTATTTGGCTAAGTGTCAACACAATTAGATATTTAACAGCATAAACCGTGAAAGGTTACGCTTATGATCAACTCTTTCCAGACCCGTATAGAAGAGCTGGAGGAGGAATTAGAGGCTGAAAGAGCAGCTCGACAAAAGGTAGAAAAGCTGCGAACCGATGTGTCGCGGGAACTGGAGGAAATCAGTGAACGTCTGGAGGAAGCAGGAGGTGCCACCACTGCCCAGATTGAGATGAATAAGAAGCGTGAGGCTGAATTTCTGAAGCTGCGGCGAGACTTGGAGGAGGCCTCGCTGCATCATGAAGCCACCATGGCCATGCTGAGGAGAAAGCATTCGGACACTATGGCTGAGATGGGAGAACAGGTGGATAACCTACAGAGGATCAAACAGAAGCTGGAGAAGGAGAAGGCAGAGGCTAGGATGGAGTCTGATGATCTGGCATCTAACCTTGAACATCTCTCCCGATCCAAAGTAAGACATCTCAGAATGCTTAGTCATGTGAAGAAAATGCTTTTAACTAGTGGGCATGTTGGTAGACCATCTTGCCAAATATATTCTTGATATCTTTAATATTGACTCGGTAAAGTCAAAAGTCAAAGACGGAAATCAATGTCACAGTCAGGGTTACTTTTCTCCTAACAAAAGTACTGTTTTTTTGCAGGCTACCACTGAAAAAACGTGCAGGATGTATGAGGACCAATTAAGTGAGTCTAAAAGCAAAGTAGAGGAACTCCAGAGGCAGCTAATGGAGGTCACCTCTCTAAAAGCACGAACCCTGTCAGAGAATGGTCAGTGTCCTATACCATCTCTTCCTTAGCTCAGTTTTCAGAAAACTTTGCATTAGTAAGGTCATGTGAACATGCATACTGATCAAATGTATAGTGTACCAAGTCGCTTTGAATAACAGGATCTTCCAAATGCATAAATATAAATGCAATCTTTCTGGTAACAGCCGAGGCCAGTCGCAGACTGGAAGAAAGAGATGTTCTGGTCATGCAGCTGCAGCGATCAAAGACTTCACTCAACCAGACGCTGGAAGAGCTAAAGAAACAGCTGGAAGAGGAATGCAAAGTAAGCCTGGTTTGGGATACACTGGATGTATTGTTGTATATATAGTAATGTGCTTTACTTAGACATATCAGTGAAATAATTTTGCTAAAACATATTCTAACAGTGTGACTCACCTTGAGTGCACTTTATTTAAATGGATAGTTCACCCAAAAATAATTAACTCACCCTTATGTTGTTCTTTATTCTGTTGAAAACACGATCATAGGCACACAGTTGACGGTACCCAACAAATACTATGGAAGTCAGTGGATACCGTCAAGTGTGTGCTTACCATCATTTATCCAAATATCTTTCTTTGTGTTCAACAGAATAAAGAAATTCATACTGGTTTAGAACAACATGAGGATGAGTAAATGATGACAGAATTTTCATTTTCGGGTGAACTATCTCTATAATATTGCATTGCTGTTCATTGGTCTGACTTTGTGTTTGTGCCAGGCAAAGAATGGATTAGCTCATGCTGTACAGTCCTCCAGACATGACTGTGACCTCTTGAGAGAGCAGTTCGATGAGGAGCAGGAGGCCAGATCAGAGTTACAACGCGCTTTATCTAAAGCTAATGTTGAGATCGCTCAGTTGAGGACAAAGTATGAGACTGATGCCATTCAAAGAACTGAGGAGCTTGAGGATGCCAAGTAAGATCCTGATCTATTGTGCTATATTTATTAAAATGATTTATTATTTAAGTAAATGTCCTTGCTTTTCCAAGCTTTCCAAGTTTAAGGATCAGGGAACAACTTCTGACTTTGAAGACCAAAAAAGTGCATCCATCCTTCACAGAAGTAATCCACACGGCTCCAATGGGTTAAAGGTGACATAGAATGATTGAACAGGGTATTTATCCTTGTTCTGTGATGTGCCATGTAGACAAAAAATTTTTTGTTTGGGTCTGTAATGCCTTAGAAGCTTCCTAAAAACTCTCTCAGATAGCTCTATTAGGGTGGGGGATTTTAAACAAGTGGTTTTGCACCTGTTTGGCTCCCCCTACTGGCTTAACTTGCAATCTCATTACTGATTGGCTGACTTTGCAAAAAAATGTAGCCAATTATTTTAAAGTGGAGGGGCAGTGAGATGCCTGTGATGTCATAAGCATCAGTTTTTCAGATTGGGTCGTTTTCTGGCTGACATTTCTAACAGAGGAATTTCTATGAGACTGAGATGTTTAGCATGTCTGGCATTTTTTGGATCTTTGTGAATGCGGGTAGACTACCATTATTCAACAAAGACAAGGTAAAAATGTTTTTTCATTCTCTGTCCCCTTTAATAAAGGTTTCTGCAGGTAATTGATGCTTTTTCAAAATGTATAAACTGTAATAACTAGCTTCTTGGATGCCATCTTGGATTCACGAGAGAGTTTTAGCGTAGTGAGCGTTAGAATGGGTATGTTGCGCAGTGAATCTTGTGAGTCCAAGATGCCGCTGTTACCGGAAGCTAGTTATTATAGTTTAAAATATGGATATCTTTCTAAGAATATCACATCAATTATCCACAAAAGACCTTTATTAACCCCTTGGAGCCGTGTGGATTACTTCTGTGAAGGATGGATGCACTTTTTGGGCTTTAAAGTCCCTGCTTCCTGTTTTCTACTGTTATAACTAAGCTTGGAAAAGCAAGGACATAAAATAACTCCAAATGTGTTCGTCTGAAAGATGATGGACATGTCTCGGATTGCTTGAGGGTGTGTGGGGTTATTTTGATATTTGGCTGGAGTATCCCTTTAAAGTGGATAGTTCACCCAAAAATAATAATTCTGTTATCATTTACTCACCCTCATGTTGATCCAAACGCTTTAAGGTTAATTATGTGTGATGTAATGCAAAGAAACTATTTTGCTCACTAAACAAAAAGAACTGCAGATTTAAGAGCTGCATTATTTGCATTCAGAAAGAAGCTGGTTGCTCGACTCCAGGCTTCTGAGGAGACCATAGAAGCCTCCAATGCCAAGTGTGCCTCCTTGGAGAAGACTAAACATCGTCTGCAGACTGAGATTGAAGACTTGATGGTTGACCTGGAGAGATCTAATGCCGTGGCTACTGCAATGGACAAAAAACAACGCAATTTTGATAAGGTCAGGGCAAATATAATTTGATTTCATAAAACCTGATATGTGTTTTTAAAATGTTTATTCCTAAAACGGATTGTGTTTTAATTATATCCAGGTTCTTTCTGAATGGAAGCAAAAGTTTGAGGAGACACAGGCAGAGCTGGAGAGCTCTCAAAAAGAGTCCCGCAGCCTCGGCACAGAACTCTTTAAGCTGAAAAACTCATATGAAGAAGCCATTGATCAACTGGAGACGATAAAAAGAGAGAATAAGAATCTGCAAGGTACAAGGACTCTACACACACCCAATATGCACATGCTGTGCACCTGCCGGATGGTTTGCCCTAAGATTGTATTTTGGATCACCAGAATATGTTTAAATGTAAGACAAACCAATATGTTTGTTTGCAGAGGAAATAACTGACCTGGCCGATCAGATTGGTCAAGGGAACAAGACCATCCATGAGCTTGAGAAGGTGAAGAAGACACTGGACAGTCAAAAGAGTGACATTCAAGCAGCACTAGAGGAGGCTGAGGTGACATATTGGCACCTATTCTTTCATCTTATAGTAATGTCTTGGTGTGAGAAGATAATGTGCTCTTTAGCTGGTAGTGTGGTGCTAGCAATGCCAAGATCATCATAGGTTAGATTCCTTAGGAATGTATAGCTCAAATTCACTGCTTCTTATAAATTTGTAAATATAACGTGTGTGTCAGTTTAGTGTTCATTCATGACATCTAACGTGACAACTAATATGCCAATGCAGGGCACTCTGGAGCACGAGGAGAGCAAGACCCTACGTGTCCAGCTTGAGCTCAGTCAGGTCAGAACTGAGGTCGAGAGGAAGCTTGCAGAAAGAGATGAAGAGATTGACAATATCCGGTAAGAGATCTTTTTTTCTAACATCAAAAAACTTCACTATTAAGAGACTTTCAGAAATTTACTCCAAACTGTATTTTATCAATTCAGTCGAAACCACCAACGAGCTTTGGACAGCATGAAGACCACACTGGAGGCTGAGACCAGGGCCCGTAATGAGGCCGTCAGGGTAAAGAAAAAGATGGAGGGAGATCTGAATGAGATGGAGATCCAACTGAATCATGCCAACAGACAGGCTGCAGAGTCCCAGAAATTAGTACGCAACCTACAGCTTCAAATGAAGGTGAGAGAGAAAGCACAGTTGTGTGGCATTGCAGCATACACCTGAGATACCTGTTTAAATGTTAAGGGATAGATCCCCCAAACTTGATCATTTTGTCAACTATATTTGGTCTTTAATCTCAGGACCTGCAAGTGGAACTGGATGAGACTACACATCAGTGTGAAGAACTAAAGGAGCAGGTGGTGGTCACAGATCGCAGGAATGTCCTGCTCACATCAGAGGTGGAGGAATTACGTCGAGTGGTAGAGCAGACAGACCGCATACGTAAAGTCGCGGAGCATGAGCTTCTGGAATCAAGTGAGAGAGTCAGTCTGCTGCATACTCAGGTGAGAGTCAAGTCTGGGTGTGTTTGAATCAAAAAAAAATCTGATTTTATTAACTTAACCTACAATCCATTAATTCATACAGAACACAGCAGTGTTGAACCACAAGAAGAAGTTGGAGAGTGATCTGTCTGTGCTGTCTGGTGAAGTGGATGATGCTTTTCATGAGTGCCGCAATGCTGAGGAAAAGGCAAAGAAAGCCATTACTGATGTGAGTTCTTAGGGTTACACTTCTAAAAATAAGATAAAATGGTTCCTTAAAGCGATGCCATAGAAAATACATTTTTGATTCTTAGGGCTATAGTCCTAAAAGTAAGGGTTCGTCACATCGATGGGTTAGGGATGCAATTTATGGTTCTTAGGGCTGCAATTTTTGGTTCTTAGGGCTACACTTAAAAAAAATAAGGGTGCATTAAAGGGTTCCTCACAGCAATCCCATAAAAAAACATTTTTGGTTTTTAGAGCTACACTCTTGAAAAATAAAGGCCGTTGCACACAGTACGTGGCAAGCTGCAAAATCCCCATGCTGTTTCAGCTTTTCTCATGTATTGGAAGGGTTTTGTACAGCATTTAGTGCAATTTTGTTTATTTTCAATGGCGCCTGCCATGAAGTGCCATGTCCGGAGAAGGGACAGGAGTTTGGGTGCACGAGCAAGGCGTTTGCAGCTTTTCGCACGTCTCCTATTGAAAAAAAAACTAAACACTTGGGTTGCCGTGTACCGTGTGAAACACCCTTAAGGGTGCATAAAAGGGTTCTCACAGCGATCCTACAGAAGAACCAGGGCTTCACTCCTTAAAAAAAGGTGAATAAAAGGGTTCCTATAGAACCCCCTTCTTTAAATCTTACTCTTAGGGGCTGTCCACACGGAGACGCGTATCACTGTATACATATAAATTTGTTATCGTATTGGCGTTTCATCCACACGGATCCGGCGTTTTGGGAGACTGAATCCGCTATTTTTTGAAACCGGGTCCTAAAGTGGATAAATCTGAAAGCGACACCCTTGCGGTTTCGTCTGTACAGCCAATCCGTATATTTTCCGAAGCGAAAACGTCATCAGATCACGTGTCGGAAGCGTCACACGTAACAGCAACAACAATAACGGCGGATTACGTGATTGTGTTCGTGCTACAGAAGCTACTAAAGCCTACAAGCTTTATTACAGCAAAATCTATTGCTTCTATGCAATTGTGGTGACCAACAAGCGATAATGGACAACACCATACGTTGGCTATGCGCATGCTCAAAGTCTTCTTCTCCGTGTATAGTGTATATCTGTGGCAGAATTACAGCGCCCCATACTGGTCCGGCATATATACTACACCGCTTTCAGTCGGTTTCAGTGGTTTCGTGTTTACGGATTATTTTTTTAGAGCAAGGAAAAAAAATGATCGGATAGGGAATGCACCGGCTTCGTGTGGATATAGCCTTAAGGTCCGGAGCCCTGCAGAGTTTAGTTCTAACCTTGATCAAACACACCTGCGCAAACTAATCAAGGTCACGATCACTAGAAAATCACAGGTGGGTAAGTTTGATTGGGGTTGGAGCTAAACTCTGCAGTGCTCCAGACTTCCAGGATAAGATTTGAGGAACCCTGCTATAAAAGAACCATTTTTGGTTCTTAGGGCTACACTCTTAAAAATAAGGGTGCATAAAAGTGTTCCTCACAGCGATCCTATGGAAGACCATTTTTGGTTCTGAGGGCTACACTCTTAAAAATAGGGGTGCATAAAAGGGTTCCTCACAGTGATCCCATAGATTAACCATTTTTGGTTCTCAGGGCTTTGCTTTTCTAAAAATAAGGGTGCCTCACAGCGATGGGTTAGGGCAGGGGTGTCCAAAGTCGGTCCTGGAGGGCCAGTGTCCTGTAGAGTTTAGCTAAAACTTTCCATAACACACCTGCCTCAAATTTTCTAGTCTGTCGAGTAAGACCTTGATTAGCTGGATCAGGTGTGTTTGGTTAGAGTTATGAACTCTGCAGACACACCGGCCCTACAGGAGCAGGATTGGACACCCCTGGGTTAGAGCTACCCTTTTTGATTCTTAGGGCTACACTTTAAAATAAAAAGGTGCATAAAAGGATTCCTCATAGCGAAGCCATAGAATAACCATTTTTGGTCCCCCAAGGAACCATTCAATCAAAGATTCTTAAAGGAATAATTAAAGGAACCATTTTCTTAAAACAAAAACTACTGTTTTACTACTGATTCATTACAACTTCCTTTTTACTCTCTGTCATTAGGCAGCAACGATGGCAGAAGAACTGAAGAAAGAACAGGACACTAGCGGTCACCTAGAGAGGATGAAGAGAAACATGGAGCAGAACATCAAAGATCTTCAGATGCGCCTGGATGAAGCTGAACAGATCGCTCTCAAGGGAGGAAAGAAACAGATTCAGAAAATGGAAATTCGGGTGGGTTTACCCGACAAATAAATTCCAGCTTCTTATACGACCTTTGGTACAAATTGTGTGGATTAATTTTTATCTGTGAAAACAATACATTTCTCAGGTAAGAGAGCTAGAAGGAGAGCTGGAATCTGAACAGAAGAAAAGTGGAGAGTTTCAGAAGGGAATGCGCAAATATGAGAGAAGAATCAAAGAGCTCACGTACCAGGTATTACACATGGCATGTCGTCACCAATACTCTTCAAAGTAAAAGCCTTTGAAGAACCATTTTTGGGCTTTAACATCCAAAGAACCTTTCGGTTTCATAAAACGTTCTTAAAATGTAAATAGGCATAAAAAAATTTTTTTTTTTTAAGAGTGAATGTCTGAAAGATTTTGTGTTTTTCTTTGTAGACAGAGGAGGACAGGAAAACTCTTCTGAGAATGCAAGATCTGATCGATAAACTACAAGCTAAAGTGAAGAGCTACAAGAGGCAGGCTGAGGATGCAGTATGTATTTTATCAAGTCTCATCTCCAGCTCTTTTAGCATTCAAACTCAATTATTTATCCTTTTAGCACATAAAGATGAAATGGCTTATATGTATTAGTTGATGTGACCTTTGCTACAGCACAGACTATACTGTGTATGATTTCCATCTGTGTGACAGGAGGAGCAAGCCAACTGCAATTTGTCCCATTTCAAGAAAATCCAGCATGAGCTGGATGAAGCTGAAGAGAGGGCGGATATGGCCGAATCTCAGGTCAACAAGCTGCGGGTTCGTACCCGAGAGACACAAATTGTTAAGGTAAAAGATGCAACACCTCACCATAAAGTTCTGATAAAACATAAACGAATGCATAACATGTCATACATTTACGCTTTATGTTCACAGATCATGGAGTGAAGATTGTAACGTCATTCTTTACCTTTTGGTCTTTAGAAAATGCTGCACGGCACGAGTTTGACTGATACTTAATAAGGATAAAAATAAAATTCTGTTGTTGTGATCAATAAAAATATAAATGAGAATTTCGGTAGGTCAAACTATAGTTTAGAAAAGCTCAATTTAAAGCATTCACTGTGCAGCTTTTTGCCAAGGGCTGTCTGTGATTCTTTTAAAGGGTCTTAGGCTATGGAGTTTATGATTTGCAGTGTTTTGGAAATCACTTCCGTGTTATTACAGCAATAGTTCCTGTCTGCACCCTTCTGTAACAATTGTTTTGTCTTTGGACTGAGCTTTTTTAAGATGTTGTGTTAGTCTCTAAACACTGTGGGTGATACACATGTTTGCATGATCATGTCACGTGGCACAGAAATGTATTTGCAATAAAAATGCCAATACTGTGTGGCTTTTATTTATTTGTGATGATTTTCAGTGAAGTATGACAATATTCATTATAAACCCCTTAGAACAGTTTCCCAACTGCAGTCCTCACGACCCACCTCCCAAAATGTTTTAGATGTCTCCTTATAGACGGTTTCAGCGGTAACAACATTAACAAGCGGCTTTCGTGGTCAACACGTAACTTCCAGTAAATTCTGCTAAGAATAAATAACAACAAAGTACTTTAAACGTAGTTTATTTATATAACAAGCAAAACAAACAACACTTAGATTACCTAGGAAACCAAAACATTTGTTATTTTCGACGAAATATTTGTTCAAGAGTTCAGTTTAGCAACTAGTCAGACCATTAAAAAAACTGAAACCAGAAGTAAAGTTCGGACCAGACTCATATCGTGTTACTGCACGTGCGTCCGATGAAACCGTCTATATATAGTGAAAAAAGTAAAAACACCTGATTCAACTTATCACCTTGTTAGTATGTCAAGGGCCAGTCACACTAGACTTTTGTTCCACTGACTTCCATTCACACACATGCGAATGAGACTGACCGTAAACACAAGTTCGTGCAACGATGGCCCTGTCCCAAATAAGCGTGCTCGCTTAGTCTATGAGTCCGTAGGGTGTCCCATCTGTCATTTATAAGCTCCGAAGTGTGCTCATCAGCATCCCCTTTGAACCATTGATGCAGTCTTTTGCGAAGCCCGCACTGCAGCAGGCTTCGCGCACTCTACCAACCCAGAAGTCGTCGCCAAAGAGAAATCGGACAACTGAAGGGAGGAGTTCACACTAATGGGCAACTTCTCTTCCTATTTCCGGCGTGACGCTCGGGTCCGTCCCAAAATACAACTTTGGTGCACCCTCTTGGATTCACGTCAAGGGTCTGCCCTACATGATGTCATCAAAGTGTGGACTCGGAGGAGGTCCACAAGTCCGGAGTGTGCCATTTGGGACAGGGACGATATTTAACACTCTGCGTGGCCAAGTTCAAATCTGGTGAACTCTGATCTGCAAATTTGTATCACGTAGAGCAGGGTTGATGCTCGAGTTTTGCCCTGTCCCAAATGGCGCGCTTCATATGGCCTTTCGGTCTTGTGGCCTTAAATAGCACGTGCTCGCTTAGTCTACGAGTCTGTAGGGTGTCCCATCTGTCATTTTTACGCTCCGAAGTGTGCTCAACAGCGCCCCCTTTATGCTGTCTACAGTGAAGCCTGCACTGCGCACATTACCAACCCAGAAGTCCTTGCAATCACATTACCTACCCAAGTCCTTGCAATCAGACCAATCAGATGACGGAAGGGAGGAATTCACACTAATGTGCACTTCTCTTTTTATTTCCGGCATGGCGCTAGAGTCTGTCCCAAAATACAACTTTGGTGCACCCTCTTGGACTCGCGTCAAGGGTCCCGAAGGTCTGCACTATATGATGTCATCAAAGTGTGTACTCTGAGGAGGTCCGTGATACCACACGTAACAGTCACATGCCATTAAGTCGGACAAAATTTCTAACCAGCACACGCTATGTCAGTCTTTGTAGAGTCGAACACCCCTTCTATCATTGCTCTTTTAGTACCGCAATGTCACACAGTTATTGTTCTGCGCAGCGCCAAAGTCGTGCAAGCCTTTTATGGAGGGCTGATTAGTTGAATTTACAGCATTATTGGCATTTTTTTATAAATAGAGACAACAAAGACGTTCTTGGAGGTGCACCAAGGATTATCGTAAGGGTGTAAATCGGCCCGAATTCATCCCGATTATCTTTGTGTGTGTGACGGGCTTTAGAAGACACAAAGTCAGAGTAGACCTAGCCTTATTCTACTATTTAACTATTTTACAGATTGTTAAATATGATAACAGGCTATTTAGACTAATACCCATACCTCAAAAACAAACAGGCAAAAGTCACAATTGTGATAAAACAATTTATTTTCTTTTTAAATTTGCTGTCACTCTGTGAGTTTGGGGCAGAAAAGTTTCATTGAAATCAAGTGAGAACTACATACATTACATATACATAAATATACAAACAAGACAAGTATGTAAACTAAGCGGAACACCAACATAAGCCAGTAAAATGTCCCTGAAAATCACAGACCTTTTTTTACTGTGAAGGATAATGGGCAGTGAGGCTCAAATCAACCTGCGGGTGAGCACCCTTAAACAAATAACTGTATGGATAAAAAAACATCCAGGGTCTAGTGCAAAACCAAACACACACAAACATCTTCTTACATGCTTCCAAGCATACAATACATTCACTGCACAGCTCATACTCATAACAAGAGCCAACACACAATCAGAACAACATCCAAACCATTTCAGTAAAGCACCTGAATGTGACCAGGTCTGGTGAAATTAGACACGGTGACATAAATCTGATGTAAAGAAAGTCCTTTTAGTTGTTCAAGACATCACACACAGTCTCTACAGTCACAACTCTTTGAAATCTCTGTCCAGGTCCCTGTAAGCTTCATCAATGTAGGTTGAAACGGCACAGCGTGAGCTTCTTCCTGAACCCAGGAGTACCGACACCGTCTCCTTCCAGTATGTGAAGGGAATACATGAACTCTGTACAGAAAGATACACAGAAACGTTAGCTTATCAACTCGATCCATCGCCAGTGTTGGGCCAATCGTGGTGAGCTCACATTTTCGAGGCAGGTGCTGTCCTTATCCTTGTTGAGGTAGTGGTGCTGCCAGAAGCGCAGTAGGTTGTGGAAGTTGTTGAGCAGGCAGCCGGGGTATTTCTCGGCATACTCCTTTTCTCTCAGGGCGCTCAGATAAAAAGGCAATTTGCCCCTTCTCCTCGCCAGCATTAGTATCACCAGACTGGTGTTCAGACAGCTCACATTCTCCTGTGATTGGTTAAAAACCCTATCTGTCAGTTCTAAACCTATCATCAAATTCAGTCAACAAACAAGAACAAAAATGTATCTCCTATCTTGCCTGGGTGAGAGTCTGCACATTGATGATGTTGATCAGTCTAACGAGGAAAGTCAACCTGTTCTCCATTTGAGCCATGTAGGACAGGAGACGGCACTCTGAAAACACTTCAACCACTGAGCAAAAGAGAGAAACGCATGGTTTAATCTGCATATGAGTACTTTTCTGACCTTTGATTTTGTGATTTACTGTTTTCTATATCAAGTCATCCTAAATAATGTAAAGAACACCCTGTTAAAACATAACCTTGATCATTTTAATATTGACTGAGTAAGGTCCTGTCAAAGATTAAATCAAAGAGCCAAATAACATTTTGGGTCACATCTAAGTCACACCTTTCATGTCTTCAGTCTGGCTCTCAAAGCGATCCAGGGAAAGTACGATACATCGCACCAGCATGTTAGAGTCCACCAGAGAGCTGTTAATCTGAGTCAGGAACATCTGAAACTGAGATGGGAGATGGTTCACTATAATGCTGCATACCAACCAAATTGCATTCCTCGCTCTAGATTACTTGTGGAATTTAACTTGGTGTCATGCCAACTTTTCATTTAAAGGGACACTCCATTTAAAAAAAAATGCTAATTTTTCAGCTCCCCTAGAGTTAAACATTAGATTTTTGATCTCCAGGTCTGGCTGTACCACTTTTAGCATAGCTTAGCATAATCCATTGAATCTGATTAGACCATTAGCATAGCGCTAAAAAACAACCAAAGAGTTTCGATATTTTTCCTATTTAAAACTTACTTGACTCTTCTGTAGTTACATCATGTACTAAGATGGACATAATGTCATTACGCCTGCTGCAACCATCTTACATCAGCAAAGTCCTTCATTATTACGCCAACATGAGAGTATAGTTCCTAGCCATATCTGCCTAGAAAATCACAACTTTTAATTTTCCATCGGTCTTAGAACACAATGTAACTGCAGAAGAGTCAAGTTTTAAATTGGAAAATATTGAAACTCTTTGGTTATTTTTGAGTGTGACGCGAATGACCGGAGATCAGCTGAATTAATTCCATAACGGTAAAATCAATTGTTTAACTCTAGGGCAGCCATGGGCGGGCTTTAGGGGGCCGGGCCCGCCCTGTGAGTCACCAGTGCCCGCCCTGGACGAGCCTAAGGTCTCCCTTCACCTGTTCACCAGCTTCATGTTTTTATCAATAGGCCACTGTTATTAATTAAAAGTTATTGTTTTGTACGTATATAACTCCTGAATAAAAATAAAAAAGTGTTTGGTCTGATTTAAAAATATATATATTTTAAACGTATTTGATTGGTTTGTCAATAGTGAGCGCGGAAATGTTTGGTTGTTTGCTAAGCGCCACCGCTTAAAGTTAAGACACGATTGAGTGGTGCTGCTGCAGTGAGACTGACACGTTATGGTTCTGCTGTTTTCTTTCAACTATTTTCGCTGCTGAAACAACAAAACAGTCAACGTTGCGTCTAAAATGTAAGTGGCTTAATATTAATTACTTGTTTAGTGAACTGTCATTAAATCTGTCACATTTTCAACCGTGATGTGATGCTGCTTAACTGTATCATGTTATTAAAAACTCCACATTTTTACCGCAGTATGTTTAACACACTTTGTTAACTCACTTTGTGTTTGCTGCGCTTATTTGTTTAACTTTGCGTTATTACATTATGCACTTTCAGTCGCCATTGAGACTAAAGGATGCAGAATCATTATCCTGTTTTGGTGATTGTTTTTGGGGTATTTATAGGCTACTTCTTCGGTCGAGCAAGTAAAATTCTCTTTCACTTGGCCTTTAAAAAATCCACTTGTCTCTGATATTAAAGCAACACTATGTAGTTTCCATGTAAAAATGACTTACAGCTCCCCCATGTGGTTGAAAAGCGCAACAGTGCCTGATATCAGACACTCGTCTGCAGGCAGGGGGAGGGGCGGGGCTGTGTGCTCTACCCTCCCTCCCACTTTCAGAGTGTTCTTGTAGCAACTAGGAGGCTGCTCAGATTGCAGCAAAAGTACAATTTGTCCAGTTAAAAGTTGTTCTATCACTGAAATAATTTTAGAGACATTATTTAAAGGTAAAAAAACTACATAGTGTTGCTTTAAGCGGACAAGCGTTGCCCTGCAACATGTTTTATTTGCGTTTAGACTGCTTCAGTAGGCTAGGTCCAATCTTTACGACTTCTCCGTTGTATTGCATTAATGGAGAGGTATGTTATTTCTTCCTCGCTTTTTTTCCCATTTAATTCATAATAAATAATAGTATGCATTGCAGTGAGGTTGATCTCATGTGTTTCCCCCCTGAAAAAATGAAATGCCGTCCGTGAATTTGTGTCTGAGGCCGGGTCTGCTCTAGGGGAGACGGAAAATGAGCATATTTTCTATAAAAGTGGGGTGTCCCTTTAAGTTGAATATTTTCAACTTGCACGAAGACTCATTTGAGGGGAAAAGCGCAAGTTTTCACAGCAATCGCGTAGCTCGATATGCGTCATTCGCATCACCCTGCGGTAGGGCTGAGCGGTATGACGGTATATTCCGTTATCGCGGAATAAAATGTCAGACGTAACAGATTTTTCTATTCTGTCTATTCCGCGGAATGCAAATAAGTGGGCGTGGCTAACTCTGCCCTCCAGCATGTTAGACTGACTGTGACCGAGAAACATGTAAAATAGTTCACAAAATGAACGAGTTATTTGTGTATTTTTTATAATAAGTGCCAGTGAATCCACCACGGGTCACGCAGCGAGACTCTTGTCTTGCTCGCTCTCGCGCGCTCTCTCTCTCTCCTCATGCAGCAGCCGGCCGGTCTCGCGTGCAGAGGTCTCTCTAGGCAAGCGCAAGGAGCTGCGCCTGCGACGCCAAATAAAGATTTCTTCTGGCACATAATAGTTGTAAAGTTTTCTGAACTTTAAGCAAGCTAAGACAAAACTTGCGTTTATATCAGTGACACGTGCGCTGCTGGAGCAATGTAGTTTGACGCGCCATTTGCTTATACAAACATATTTGATCGGAAAGACGAGAAAGAGATGCAAATGTTAAGGTCTAATAGAAAGTAAAGGGCATCAAGACCTTAAAACAAACTTCATGATCATCACATCATAGCACATGTCACATTTATAATATCTAGAGCTTATTCTCTCATATACAGGTATTTATCCTGTCTGTAGGTTTTTGCATATATTTATACCTGTTCATTTTACATATTGAATATGTTTAATGTAATGTATGCATAAATACAAAATACAATGAAGCCATACTATAGCTTTAATAGTCTATAAAATTAATAACTAAATTAAAAACAAGATTCTGTCTAATCAAGACTTAGCTGTTGTTATCTTCTGGGCATTTTCACTTTAACATTATTATCTTTAAATTGCTCATATTTTAAAACTGTGGTGAGCATTTAGTTACAAGCTATAGTGAGTGGTGTATTTCTGTAAATTTTTATCATAAAAAAACAATATAAACTGAAAAACATGTATACCGTGAAATATTCCCTTCCGTGAAATGAAATGACTCATTACGTGAAATAGATTTTTGGTCATTCCGCCCACCCCTACCCTGCGGTGCACAGAAAATTTCTGTAAAATTGTCAGAGGCGCTTCTGTGTGAACACAAACGTCCCGTAAATGTTCTGGGATCACTACCGTAAAGGGGACCTAGTAACATCCTGTGTGAATCAAAAGGCAGAAACAAAGCCATAAGGGGCATGCCGTAGTGAGTACGCGCATTTAAAAGCAAATCAACATTCACAACAGGAAATGGCAGCAAACTGGACTGAAGCAGAGACCAGTGAGGTCCTTACAATCCGCACTAAAGCTGAAATCATTTACCAGCATCATGACAGAAATAGCGTGCACTCCTTATGATCTTACCATAAACTAAAATGCATGCGCATGGTCTCAAGAGAGGGAAATCACAGATAATTAGCAAACTTCTGACCTTCCAAGTGCATGACTTTAAATGTGTCACATGCCTTTATGGGATCTTTACGGTATGTGTGTGAATGCACGCATAGATTCCAGAAAATCATTGGCAGTGTAAATGAACCAAAAATCAAACGATCCTGGACAAATTCAAGATGCATTTTCCGTAATATATGTGTGAAATAAGCTTATGTAAAGTGAGATGGCCTAAATCAAACCCAAACCTTTTCTTCCGTGTTGACATATTTGTTGAATCTTTTGAAGGCTTCAATGTTGAACTTCATCAGCTCACCAAGAAGGTCAAAGTAGCTTTGGAGGACATCATGGGATTTACAGCCACTATCGATGATGCAGTAGAGAATGTGCTGCCAGAGAAGAGAGGAAGGGATGATAAGAAGTCACAAAGTACCGTATTTTCCGGACTATAAGTCGCTCCGGAGTACAAGTTGCATCAGTCAAAAATGCGTTTTGAAGAGGAAAAACATATAGAAGTCGCACTGGACTATACGTCGCGTTTATTTAGAAAATGATTTCACAAAATACCAGCTGAAGAACAGACATTAATCTGGAAAGGCAAGTTATTTAACTAAACAATAGCACAGAACAGCAGGCTGAAAGTAACATAAACAATTATTTACACAATAGCATACAAAACATACATGGGAGGCTGAATAGGCTAAATTAACACAACAAGCTAAATCAAATTCAAAAAGGTCCTGAAGTCATTCCACATCACTGAATCCATTGAATTACATAAATACAGGAGCAGCATAGAGCGGACTCTCACGGCTGTAGACGGTAACAGTTTCTCTTGGTTCATATGAAATCATTTTGATGTATTAAGTTGCACCTGACTATAAGTTCCAGGACCAGCCAAACTATGAAAAAAGTGTGACTTATACGGTAGACAAATTAAAGGCGCTAGACACGTAACTAATCCACTCACCTCTAACAAACCTCTTCTGAACAGGAACACTTGGTCGGCATATGATGGTGTTCCCCTAAGAAAACTCTCCACTGCTCTCGCCTGCCAAAACCTAAAGTAATCAACAATTTTGTTTTTTAATACATGCAAAATAACATTTCATTCACTTTAAGCCTAAATTATCATAAATAAAGAACATAAAAGAATATTATAAATATATATAAAGAACAGTATAATTACATTATATGAGAAAATTTACTTTATACACACAATTGGAGATATCACCTGAATGAAGAATCGATCGGCTCTTTCTTCATGACCGAGATTAACCGTGTAAGAAGACCTTTTTTACCATCACAAACAAGGTTCCTACAGTAAAACATGGAAACTAATTAACCAATAAGAAGTAAACAGAGTAAAGGATTAAATAGAAACATAAAAAGTCCCCGTACCTGTCTGTGTTATTCAGAGCCTCCATTTCAAAGATGTTAGCATTCAGGTAGATTTCACTTAGTTCATTCAGTTCTTGTCCACTTAGAAGAAGGTATTTATTTCTGTGACAATACAGGACAGGCATAATGTAAGTCAACAAAATGCTAACGCACTCATTCATTTAATCTCTGATACTCACTCATGATGATCACTGAAGCTCTGCAAAAGTCTGAGGAACTGAATTTTGAATGAGATCTCCTGATGTGAACAGAACAATGATATCAGTGCGATTTGTTTATATATAGAAATCTGACTAATAAAGAACTGATTCTTACTGGACTGCAGTCACAATTCTGGTTCTGTCGATGTAAGACATGACTAGATGGCTGTTTTCTCCAGATCAGCTTATCAAACAGGTTATTGAGTCCTGGGATTAACTTGAACTCCGCGAGCATTCTGTGAACCTACGCATAGGAAAGCAACCACATGATTGGACCACATGACACTAGCTTACTTTTTGTTGTTGCTTTTTTAAACAGTAACTTTACCTGATTTCTTTGTCTGCCCATAAGCAGCACACATAGCACGTAGAGAACCTCAACTTTGTACATGATCTCATGGACTATCTTCATGGACTGAGGCAGTCTGTGTCTAAGTGGACTGGAGGACAGTGAACTCTCATCAGATGACTCTGAAAGACAGTTAAAGAGTTAAAGATGGGACTATGTGGAGCACTAGACAGACTAAGAAACGCAGATTTGTTTTTTCCCATCTCACCTGTACCGCTCTGCTCCGCTTCCTCTATTGCTAACTGCATGAGAGCATCTAGCATCAGGGCGTTGTCAAGCCAGCTGTGCCAGTCTTCAAGTTCTAACCGGGTAGAGGAATCTGCAGCCTCTGTAACTTTCCGTGTGGCCAGTTTACAAAGGCGCTCAATAAAGCCTGGGATATTCAGGAGAGCCACTATAGAAGGGAAAGAAAGCACATATAAGACAGTGTCCACGCAATACTACTCGACTGGCTGAAATGATATGCTTTCTAACCCTGGTTGCTCTCTGCTTGTGACGGGCATGTGCTGGTCTTTTGCTGGGACATGCGGGCGAGGAGGGTGTGTTTGTCATCTACACCCACATCGGGCTCTGATATGGTGACGGAGAGGATACGACAAAAGTTGGCAAGTTGTTGCTGGTTAAAGGTCTGGACCAGACTGGTGAGGTTGGGAATTTCATCCAGTTGGACCATTTCCTATTGAAGTGATTTTATGTGGGTTTTATAGTTTGCAACGCATACGGTATATTATTTGTAATTTGAATGATAACTGATCGGTTCCTTGAAGGGACAATTTTGGGAAACAAATCATGTCACACAGGAATTTTAATCATTTCTGAAAATCAAATACAAAGACAAACGCTTCTGACTTTACCTTACTGACAGTCAGAATGTCCTCAATAAGAGTGGCAGTTTGTAGAAAAACCTTTTTGTTCGACATAAGACTAAAAAGAAACAAGACAAAACCATCCCTCGCCGCAAGGCTTTTGGTAACGCCTTCTTTCTGCAAGACAAAAGCAGAAGTTGCAATCAAATAATAATAATCAAACAAACCACATTATTTTGACTATGTGGAGTCATCTACGTTTGACAGTACTTACACATATACAACAGTTGTAAAGAACGCTCAGACAGTCTTTGATGAGATCATCACTCACTAAAAAAAAAAAATATGCAAACTTTGACTGAGAAAATAAAATATCAAACATTGAGTATTGTTTGTTTTTATACAATTGTGCTAAAATTACAACAAGTAAGCCCTTTTCACAAAGCACAATGAATTGCCATTAAAGTGCCTTTTGTGTGAATGTAAACACGTTCTGGAATTGATCCCAGGATAAAAATTTAACAGAATGCATCCTGGAATGAAGGCATGAAGCAGAGATCAGGGAGCTCCTCACTATCCGCGCTGAAGCTGGGATTGCTCCCCAGTTTAACGGAATGGTATGCAATATGCTAGCTTAAAATCGAAACAGAAAAAAATTGCACGATTGTGGTTTATCGAGTGCAAAATCATATATATCACAAGCAAACTTAAGAGACAATTGAGAAAAATATTCCACTAGGTGCACGATTACAATTACATTACACGTCACATGCTGATGTAACGTTTCTTCAAGGGATGTGTGAGAACACATACACACAAGTTTTGAAAAGATCACACTGTGTAAATTAACCAAAATCAAATGATCTGTGTGAAAAGGGCTTTAGAGTTTAAAATGCTTACATCAAAACTTAAATATGCTTACGTATTGGTGGGTCTCCCTGTTCTGTGAGCGTAGGTCGCATTAAAATCTCTACAAATAGCTGTAAGGGAAAACAGGGTGACTTTTCGGCAAATTAGGCAGCATTTTCTAATATTTCCATATCAGAAGTAATCCAGCTATTCAGTGTCTGATTATTGATGTTTATGTATTATGAATTTAAAAGCCCTTCAAAGCTCCTTGCCTTTTTTGAAACCTTTGCTCAAGAAAAACTTCAAATAAATTTAATTAGGTCTGGGGGGAAAATAATGATTCTCAGATTTTACATTTATCCTTAAAGGGTGGATTTATTATTTTAAGCTATTTTATGCATTTTGACTTATTAGCACTGTTTAAAAGATTCCTCATGCAGGGCTCAACATAAAGGACTGCCCGGTGGCCCACGGCAAGAGTGAGAGACGCTCGGGCAAGTAAAAAGTATTGTCATTTGCCCCATCGGGCCAGTGCTTCACCCTCAATCACTAAAATATATTTTCATCAATGTATATTATTTTACATCTTGGAAGCTGACATTTACTTGGGTAAAAAAAACACAAGGAAAGAAACAATGCAATATTTTGCACAATTTGCTGTCAGTTTACAGCTAAAGCAGAAAAGTTGGGAGCCATTTTTTGTTGGTACATGTCGTATATGTATACCTTTATATTTGACTTTTGAATTATTATTTTTAAATATGTGACACTGACATTTTTTTATTGGCCGACTTATACTGGCCGACTGGGCCAGTATAAAAAATTATTTGCGTTGAGCCCTGTCATGGTAAGCATGGGCAAAGTGTCAAAAATGCAGTTTGACGTGAGACACAGTATGCATTTCGCCAGGGTTCAGACAAGTTTCAAAAATGTTTTTATAGCATAAAAAATTCATACGTAATGATCTTGTTTTATATAAGTCCTTATATGGGCACTTTAACGGGAATAGCACATGCACACAGTACCAAGAGCTGGCATGAAATCAACGTCTTCCCAAAAAACACAGCCTTGTGTGTTATGTGATCTTTAATTACGACTTGCGAAATCCCTAAATCGATTCTTACTGTGCACGCTTTATTTCGGAAAATATAAATATCATCCATACTTTGCCTTTCTTTCTAAAAGCGACAAAAAAATGAGATGGACAAATATGTTGTATAACCAACGTCCAAGACACTTTCTTTATGGGCCGGTTTTGAAAATGTTATGAATTTGTTTTACTTCATATTATGAATAAGAGTTGAATCACCAAATTGTTCAGGTCACAATATCCAGCCCTAATTTTGAATTCAAGCTACTCTTGCATGTAGTTTTAGGTTGTAGAAAACTCACGTCAACTCCGCCAAAAAAGTCAAATGTATATGTATTGGGTGAAATAGACTCCAGTGTTGTTTTGCGCTCCTCTGTGACGAATGACATGGCCTCCATAGACAGCAATGATGACAGCTCCTGCACAACCACAAAACAACTCGATTACAAAGGAATTAACATCTGCCCACAAAGTATACCACAATAAGGGATCTTGAATACCATGACCATGCCGTGAATCTTAGAGAGATCACTGTTTGGATGGCTGCTCTCATAAAGCCTCCTCAATAACACTGGTATTCCCTGCCATTTAACTCTTTTATCTCTCTCCTCCAGCACAGCAACAGGAACCTGTACGTGACAACGGAATGTATTAAGCACTAATAAGGCACCTTAAACACATTTTAAACAAGAAAGACAAAATCTCTATAATAACTGCTTTAGTATTATTGTTAAATCAGACTGAGAAAACGTGCAGCTTTAATGCACTTTACACGAAACCGCTTTGATTTCTGACGTAAATTACACATATGTCATCTACTGTAGGAAAAGGATATGTTGGACTAAAACTGTCCTAATTTAAGTCATATATATTTCTGTCTGAGCAACTTCTCACTACGGGTTCTGCAGGCCTTCGTATGTAAACATTGGCTAATGAACGGCTGTATTGCTTTCAAAAAAAATAAAACATTTTACCTGAGTCCCTCTAATCAACCCCCTGCCACTGATTTGGCCATGACGGATTTTATTAAGAATGTTTATACTTGTATTTCCGCGGTTTGTTTGGATCTGTGAATATCCGGAGCCCCTCGTCGCCATTGCTTTTCCTCTGACGTCGTGACGTTCAGCGACACCAGAAAACATAATAGAGTTGTTACTCCCCCCTAGAGGACGGGAGCTGTAATTACAGCAAAGGGATTTACTTTTCATGAAATTAAATAATAAAAAAGAAACATGATAATGTCTAATACATTTATCAATCTACGAATTATTACTATCCTCTATTGGATTAAAGTAAAATCAAGTTTTGAAGTAACGTTAGTAATATTAACACGTTTTATATACGTTCTGGGCTAAAATGTTAATGCTTAATTTAGTCAAAACTGGATATTTACGTTTAGACGCTATCTGATTTTGTAATGCTACTTTTTTATACTGTAATGCATGATAAATAAACATTGAAGTTCCTGTTACATTTTTCATTTATGTGATTTTCCTTATTTAATTCCCATAACTCCATCTCTTGGGTTATGGTGAGTGAAACACCCTTGTCCGCCTCTCACATGATTTATCTACAAAAGGAGATTGAAGTTTTGATAAACATTGCATAGGAAGTCGGCCCAAACCGTTTAAATTATAAAATGGTGGTGGGGAAAAGGGGACGTGTGCCAGTGCTCATGCGTTTCCTGAACACACATGGATCTGATCTAAACTGATAGCAGTGTGTGCAGGACAACCGGACAGCAATGTATAAAATTCAATGAAAGGAAATGGGCGTTTCTGGAGTTCAGCCCACAAAAGGAGTAGAAGCGCATGATAGACCTGGATAAACGCTGGTCTACATAACATTTTCCTTCTGAACTTGGATTACTTTTGGTAAGTTTACCATTATTTTTTTTCTGCTGTTATCAATTTTATAGTTAAACTGAGACAAACTTTAATTAAATTACATTTATGTTTTTTTTTACATTTACATCCTGGCTTGAGTTTGGTTCGGCAGAAAATTGAAAAAAATTGTTTGTTTTTAGTTGGCCGAGGAGTAAAAAAAAGTTTTTGTCATGTAAAAAGTCTAAATAGTTTTGTTACTTTTCAAAACCAATTAATCAAACCATCATAGGAGCTTGGCTAAAATAATTTGTATAAATTAAATTCCACAAAAAATATACATAGTAATTTAGGTTTTATATACATTGTAAAACGTTTCATTGTAAAATACTTTGTAAAACAATTGTTAATCGGGTCATAATATTTGGATTGATCAAAACGTGGCGCTGGGTAAAGTCACTTTTATCCAGCCATCCAATCACGATGGAATAGAGGCGGGACAAAACTCTACACTGACTATCCGGAACATACCTTCACTACTAAACAACAACATAAAAGCTAATAGCTTGTTGATTACTATTTAACACACCGTGCTACCACAATATTAACACGCAATGATTAAACAAATTTCTGCAAAAACAGACACACAGACAAACCTTCCGCGGATGTTAGCACACCAAGAGTTCATTTTTAGAACAACGCCTAAAAACCTTTTGTGTTCACCTAATGTACTGTTCAGTGCATATCATTTTTTTAAACATTTTGAATAGGCTGTTATTTTAATGAAGTCAATGAAAAAGGTTTTCAGTGTTTGCAGTGAAAGTCATAGCACTTGTTCTGGTAGGCTATACTTTGATGTCAACCTATAGATAGCTCAAATGTCAACCTTCGCCTATAAACCAGATATTAAACTTTATTGAAACAAAAAAACGTAGAAAATATAGTTTTTATGGGCAGTTAATGCTAAGGATGTGTCAATGTTCATAGTCAAACAATGTAATAAATAAATGATTTCAAAATAAAGAAAGAAAAATAAATAACTCAGCCTGCACTACATTAAACAAAAGACTTAATGGGTGTTTAGAGTTTATTGCTGAATGGATGTTTTGAGTTGTAGTGGAGTTTAGTTTCAGTCCTTTCAGTGTCTTTGTTCTTTAAGCAGATATTTTTATAAAAAATAAACCTTATATAAGATAGATTTTTATTTCAAACCAAAATGAAACATCTGCCCGACATTAGAGCTTGATGTTAGGATGGCAGTGGGTTTTGACGTCAATCTGTCGTTACAGCTTAACGTCAGGTCGACGTTGTTTTTTGATGTCAACCCGCTGTTATAGCTTGACGTCAGTCTGAGGTTGGCATCAACCGATGTTACATCTGTACGTCAGGCCAACGTCAACCGAACATTACAGCTTGATGTTGCCTTTTGATATTATCCCAACGTAACAGCACGACATTAGCCCGAAGTTGGATATTGATGTCAAACTGACGTTACATCTGGACATCAGTCTGACGTTGGATTATACATTTTCAGTGTTGGGTAGAGTTACTTCAGAAATTGCATATTTCCATTGCCAAAATGTCAAGCTCTAGCCTGCCATCTCCGTTTCTGACAAAAAAGGGCTCAGGCGTGTATGCTTTAAAAAAAATCTAATGAATTAAACTGAAAAGTAACTTGCATTACATTTTAAAAAAAGTAACTCAAATATTAATGTATACATTTATAAAGCAAGGTGACTTTAATCGTTACCAGTGTTGGGGGTAACGCATAACAAGGAACTTGCATTACGTAATAATATTACTTTTCTGAAGTAACGACTAAAGTAACGCATTACTTTATATATGTACACATTAATATTTGAGTTACTTTTAAAAAAAAGGCCATTGAACACACAACCTAGCTCACAACTAAGCTATAGGAACACTAAAGATTAGATCAATACAAAACGTAGCTACAAAAAATGTATTAAATGGTTACAACAAAGGAATGAATTTGGGCTTGGACATTTTTGGATCTAATCAAATGTAACCTAAGTCACTTATTTTTGTTATGCATTGGACAGCCCAAAACAGCTTCTGATGTTTGTTGACAGGTGCTGTTTTGCAGTATGGCATCCCTCCTGATATTTATCACTCTACTACATCTTACCATACTGACAGTTTTATTTATTGCCACCATGGAGAAGGTCTGAGTCCCATTGTGTTTTAAATACCTAATACTACAAATTACTATGCAATTCATTGATTATTTTTATACACTGCATGCATAATTATTATCAAAGTCAATATTTTGATACAACATTTTACCAATTCCAAACCACATCAATCTAAATAACTTTCTCATGAGCATTTAATAAAGATTTTTTTTGTGTGAGTTAAAGCAACACTATGTAGTTTCCATGTAAAAATGACTTACAGCTCCCCCATGTGGTTGAAAAGCGCAACAGTGCCTGGTATCAGACACTCTTCTGCAGGCAGGGGGAGGGGCGGGGCTGTGTGCTCTACCCTCAACTGCCACTTCAGAATGTCTTTGTAGCAGCTAGGAGGCTGCTCAGGTTGCAGCAACAGTAAAATTTGTCCAGTTAAAAGTTGTTCTATCACTGAAATAATTTTAGAGACATTATTTAAAGGTAAAAAACTACATAGTGTTACTTTAAACCTTTTTTGGCCCATTGTACCTCTAAAAGAAAATCTGCGTAATAATTATGCACACCTGAAGATAAGGTGTATTTCACTTCCAACCATCATTAAAAATGATATCACTTATAAATGATAATATACAATATTAGCAGTAGATATTTGATAAAATATGATCAAAATATTAATTTTAACTAAAACTTTGTATTAACAATTATGCATACAGTGTACTGTACATATGTATATTATCATTGATGTTTATGAATTGATTACACTTCTCATTCAGTTCTGGTGGGTTTGGGACAATAATGCGCGCTCAGACCTGTGGCACAACTGCAGATTTGACAATGAAACAAAGGATTGGCTCTGTGATTCATCAAATGAGACTGGTAAAACAACTTTATTTTAAGCATTTAAATATTCAGATTCATATTTGTGTTATTAAAAACTGCCTACACACTATAGAATTTGCAAATGTAATGCAATATATCCTAATGTCCTGGTAACCAATGTAACGTTAAGGTAAATGTTTTCTCCATCAGAGTGGCTTCATGCTGTTCAGGTTCTGATGATTCTGGCCGTGATCTTCTCCTCCATTTCATTTCTCATATTTCTGGCTCAACTCTTCACCATGTCTAAAGGAGGACTCTTCTACTTCACTGGTGTCTGTCAGGCATTTGCAGGTAATTGTGGCTAAATATGTAAAACTGTAATGTAAATGTAATCTGCTCTAAAGGTAGATGTTTCTTCTGTTACTGAAGTTGTCTGATTTCTCTTCCAGGTCTCAACGATTTTACCGCCGCACTTATTTACACTCTGCACTATAAAGAAATCCTTAAGGGCTCCAGGGATTTGAGCTCAGGACACTTTGGGTATTGCTTTATCTTGGCCTGGGTTTGTGCACCTTTGCTGCTGTGCAGTGGAATTATGTATATCCATCTGCGGAAAAGGGAATAGAGGATTTGTTTCCCCAATGCCATTGTTATTAAAACTTCAGTGAGCGATTATAAACCTTATATGAACTCCATGTAAACTAACAAATAAAACATTTTTTCACTTTTTAGACTGTAAATAGCCAAAAATATTTAATGCTGAAATACTTACACAACACAGATCATGCACAGAACTTGTTTAACTAATATATTAGAATAGTTGAATTAAATGTCATTTAATGAAATGGGCCACTGATACTCTCATACATTACAGTGAAATCCAAAATTATTAAGATAATGTATATAAATAAAGCTGAGTAACTTCTAGATTAATATCTCAATACAAGTTGTCCTTAGTAATGTGCCCAAACCAGATCAAAAAAACGACTATTACTCCTAAATCTTTAAAATACGCAGGAACTCAACCACAATAGGGTTGTACGGTATACCGGTATACCTTGATATTCACTTGTACGTTTATCATACCATTAACATTTGCTTATACACGGTTTTGGCAAAAATAAAGCAGATCTCACCTGCGCTACTACGCACATGCAACTTCATTCGGCGTGACAGCTAGACTCCACTCGTAGCAGAGAAAATGTAAGAGACTACAATTTCTATCCTCTATCCCCTACCAGAAAAAGTTCAAATCTACAGTATGGAAATACTTTGGGTATATGAAAAACGAACACGGGGTTGTCCGTGAAGATGGATATCCAGTTTGCAAGAAATATAGACAAAGAGTGGCTGCAGAGGCACTAAAGCCCATTTAAGTGATTTATATTACAGATCAATTTAAGTTGATTATACTTAGGCCATATAATAAAAACTTTACATTTCACATATGACGATGTGAACAAATTAATATATCCAGAGCAGCTCTGAAAAAATGTAATGAGTATTTTATAATTTTATTTAAAAGAATATATTTAAAAGAATCAAAAATGGTTAAGAATCAAAGTTTACTTTTTTCGAAAGTGTATTTTATCCCCAAAAAGTGTAAATGTAATAAACCATATGTTCAACCCAAAACCCCTATCTGTTTTTTATTAATTTAAGGGTCATTGTAGCTAATGATAAATAATAATAATAATACTAATAATAATAATAATAAGTGTTTAATACAGGCAAACCGCGAAAGTTTCTGATACGATTATCATACCGTGGAAATCTCATACCGTTACAAATCTAACCACAACAGAGGGTATGAATAGAGGAGGCACGCTGTATGGGAGTGCATAACAAACTCGTGACTTCTGTTTTGGCGCTAATGGTTTCCATCACGCCGTTTACCATGATCCTTAAACACAACACTTTCACAGAGAAGCACAAATCTATGGGCTTGAAAAAGAAAAATGACCCCAGGATATTACAGGGTTCCCACGCCTTAGTTAACTTGAAATTCAAGGACCTTTCAAGGTCCAAACCCCTCAAATTCAAGGACTAAATGTGGGGACACATTTCAAGTGAGAGCAAGGTTACATCAAGTTACCTTTTAAGATACATTGTTACAGTTCCCTTTTGAGGGAACTCGTGCTGCATCACCGCAGTGACACTTTGGGGACGACTCCAAGGGTAAGGGCGTCTGAATGTGTATATCAGATTCAACCAATGGTGAGGCTAAACGATAAAGACTCGGGAATCAGGAAGTATATCGCTATCTGGCTAAACGATAAAGACTCTGGAATCAGGAAGTATATCGCTATCTGAAATATTGCCAAAGATGGCGTTACAGGGACGCATGAAGTATGGCAAAGGAGACGCAGCGTCTCGTTCCCTTCTCAGTGAACAACAGTTACATACGTAACCCGAGATGTTTTACGTGTCAAACACAACTAGGCAAAAAAGCATTTTGGTATGAATCAACATTCGCATACAGAAGATATAAGCATTTAAAGCGAACAGTTTAGCACGTGTGCTTAAAAAGTCTAGAATTTTTATGATATTATCCTACACTACACAAGGAATTATTTGGATTTTTTCCCAGAAAACTTTTTGCATACAATATAAGCACTTTTATTGACCTGTATCTATGTATGTATATTTTCAAAAACTTTCCAGGGCCTTGAATTTTTCCCCCCAGATTCACAAACTTTCAAGGACCCGTGGGAACCCTGATATTATTATGGCTCTACATTTTGAAACACTCAAGGACCACAAGCCACCATTAAATTGCATCAAAAAAGGTCTTCAATGCCAGACAAATAGGTTTAATATAAGGTTTACCACAGCTCTACATGATCACGCAGTATGTCCAAGTTTATAATCAGTTGCTGCATAGAATACAAGATGGCCACTGATATGTTAACCAGAAGTAGTGACTTTGTTGGCTGTTAACCAATGAATTAATTTTACCATTGTATACTTACACAAAACAAAATAGAATATAGTGTGACAGCCTAAACAGCAAAATAAAGCTTCAAAACTTATAAAGATCATTTGGTAAAAAAACGTTTGAGGTTGATATTGGAGGTCAGTTTTACTGTGGATCAAATATGTAAGGCTACTTTAGATTTGGTGAGGAAAAACCAAAAAAGAAATGACATATAGCTGCAAGATAGACACTGAGGTAAAAGGATGTGAAATCTCTTCAGAAATCTCCTTATTTCAATCTGAATGTTAATCAGTTATTCTAAAACCTTAAAATTTGTTAGATCTCCATTTCATTCCTTTCTTCTTCGCTTTAACTATAGCACAGTGTGATTTTGTTCGACCAGAAACACCCACAGCCCCCTCAAACTGCAACAGAGGAACAACATCACTAAAGAAAACAAAATTAAGTAATAAGGAGTCCGTTCAGTCCAGATAACTCTTTTATAAAGCCAAGCCATCAGATGGCGCCATCACTTCAGCCGTTGCACAATGACAGCATTCAGCAGATTGGCTTCCTTCAGCGTTTGGCTCTCATCCGTCAGCTCCTTGTTAGGGAAGGTCGTCATAAGAACGAACTCTGTGGCGGCTAAAGCCGGGCGAGCATTTGCCACAAACTGACGCACATCAGACACACTGACAGAGAGAGAAGGAAGAAATAAGGCATGAGCAAGATGTCATATTGGGTGCAGCTGGGTGTGACTTATAACATGCTATGAGTCATTGGTGGGTGGGGTCTGTAGCTAATGTAGGCTTTTACCTGTGGGTGTGGTTGAACTTCTGTACCAGTCGGCCTCCATCGGCCAGTCTGATCTGGATACTAGTTACAGGTTGGGAGCTGTCCACGCTGATGGAAGCACTTGCCTCAGCTTCAGTAGCAGCCTGCTCATGCGGGAGTGACACCAACTCTGGAGTTGCACTGAGGGAAGGCAGAGTAAAGAAGTGTTCAATAATAAAATTACTCTGTGTCAACATTTTTATTAAGAGACAGTGTTGGGGGTGGGGCTAAGGTGCTGGGTTTACAAAACCATACTAAGAGAGGGGTTACTAAGCCACGAGACAAAATTTCTGCCCAGCCCCCTTAAAAATTAGGTTTATTCCACAATCTGTAAACAAATTTGTTACTGCTTTAGTCCCTCAAATCCCTTAAACCTCATATGAAAATGGCGACGAGCTATGGCTCCACCCCATCTTTTAATCTGCGTTATTCCAAGTCAATTCTGATTCTGCAGCCACTGCACAGATCAGAGCAAACATTAAAGTACAAGGTGTGTGCATAAACTGATAGAGGATCTGCATCTGTGTCGTTCATTAATATAAAAACAGTTTACATAATGTGATGCGGGGGCTAAACAAAACGCCGTCACATCCATCCATCCATCTCCAGAGAAAATAATAGTTTTTAATAGTAATAGCAAGTCACTATCCAACTATGTCTCATAGGATATGTTGAAAATGCATTACTGTAAATGTGTGTAGGTCATTACTTGATGCTAGTTATTTTACTTTGTTAAGTTTTAAATTAATTACAAAATCACATCAGTTGACCTAAAAAGGCCTTTATAACCCCCCTGAAGCCGTGTAGATTTCTTTGGTATGGGATGGACTTTTTTGGGCTTTAAATCAAAAGCACCATTTACTATTATAAAGTTTGGAACAGCCAGGACTCATTATGAAGGTATACTTTAAAAACCATATCATGTTTCGTCATGCTGTATCATGTTCATTAAAAAATATATATATTTCTAAATTGAAAATAAATTGTGGATGAAGCATTAGATGAAAATGCAGTCATGCAAAAAATATATTTTTATTTCTTTATCATTTTAAAATAGAAAATCACAGCCCCCCCCACAGTTCAGTCCATTGTTCAATATTTGTTCATTCCATTGTTCAAAATAAATTATTATGAAATTCAGGGCAGTGTTTCTTTGCTGTGCATGTCACTTCCTAAAAATTCCTTGGCATTAGAAATTATTGTCTGATCTCAGGAACAAGAAGAGAAAAAGTGCTTTCCTACCTGCCGAGTTTCTGTCCTTCTCCAGTAAAGGCTTTAAATACATGTTTGGGTTTGGAAAAGTCTTCATCCCGATGGTCCTCCATGTCCAGGTTAACCTGACCACCTCGGAAACGCTGTCTTAATTCCAGAGGAATCTCACTGACAGAGCCAGAGGAAAGAAGTCGGAAAGGTTGAGTGATGACAATCACAATAATGTCCAATAGTAGTCAACTGATCCACAATAGTGAACTGATCACTACTAGTCAAATGTCAAGTTTAGACTTTTATTTTTTCATTTAATATTTTTGCCTCCAGCATTTTAACTCTTTCCCCGCCAGCGGGAGAATTTTTTATGATTTTCAAGTTTAATGACTTCCGGAAAATGTTCTTCTTTAAATATATAAACATACAATATATCAAATGAAAGAACAGACCCTCTGCTGTAAAAAAAAAAAAATTATATATATATTAAATATAAAAATATATATATATTTCATCCTATCTTTATTTGTTCTTTTTCTATCACTTCTCAAATATGGGTAGGTTTCTTCAAAAATACAAAATTTTGATCAAAAAGCAGATATAAGTGCGTTTTGTGAAGGACTTTTAAGAGAGATCAGATTCAGATCGATGATCAAAACATACACAGAGTTTGAACTGTTTGCACTAATGGAATACTTCTGTTTTTTTATTAGTTGTGTAAGAGTATAATATCGGAAATACGGATTGACAGAAAAACTTGTCATTGGCAGGGAAGCGTTTTCCTGCCAATGACGGGTTTTCTCTTAATTGACGAGTAAACACGAGTAAACTCGTCAATGGCGGGAAAAGAGTTAAAATAATGGTAAACTCATCCAAACATGACACAAATGTAACTACAGAAAATAATTACAGATTGTTTGGTATCATCTTTAGTGTTGTCACCCTTTGTTTAGCACTGGCAAAATATATGGCATTTTATTAATCTCGTTTCTTGAGGAATCATCCTATGATGTCAGCTAAACTTCTGTTAACTACTGATAATCTCAAAACTAAGGCCTATTAATCGCTGTAAGACTTTAGAGCTCACCCTCTGCGGATAGACTCCAGGAAGAGGGCGTTTGCAGGATCAGTGTAGTTCCTAAGCTCTCCATCATCAAGACTGAAACCACTTTTCCATAGCTTCAGCACAACATTTACCTGTTGGCACAGCAGCAATCATTTATTAAGATTTAGAGCAACTTTCCATGTCAGAATAACTCTAGCAGTCAAAGGCTGTTTGACTCACATCTTGTGAACTGCTGGACTGTCTTCTGTCTCCCACCACATAAGCTGAGTGCTCCTCTGGTGCCGCACCCAATCGATAGCCACCGCCAATAAAAGGCTGTGTTAAGAACGTAGTAATAAGCAAATACAAAAATTAGAAAGAGTCTGAATGCGTGGGGTGCAGGAATTTGACCAGAACCAGAAGCACACTACATGAAACATATGACCAATACAGTCAAATTATTACCCTAGACTTGCTGGATTCTCCAGGTCCTTTGCCAGGTTTGTCAACAGGGACGGCCCCATGCTCCTTGGCACCCTTAAACAAGTCCTCAACCAGCTCATTTGGGCTCTTCTTTTTGGGAGGACCAACAATCTGTTGCCCACTGCGTTCTGACCCACCAGCAAAAAACCTGAAGGAGAGATCTGATGTCACTTCTGTATTACTAACTGAATGACCGTACTGTCCTAAAATGCTTCATTTCACAGTAGGTGTCAAAAGTGATGTCCAGTTGACATATTTATTCAAACACAAGATGTATTACTGTTTTTAGGCATGTTGCTTTGGTGTGTTTTGAGTATAAAGCTTAATATTGAGAAGAATTTAAGGAGATTTGACAAAAAAATTACACACAACACATGTGCGAAGGTTATGAAGACATAGCCCAATACAACAAATACTAAATATTACCACAAAAGAAGTTCAACAAATATTAATAATTGATAGAACTGCAGTCGATGCATGTATTTCCTGTGAGCAACCCCAATCCCTAATATGCTTTGGTTTGCTTTTTTGCCAAATAACTTGGTCGAAATACCTCAACATTTTAGTGTTTTGTCCATTTTGTACCATACAAACCATATTTTAATGGTTTTATCTAACCTTTTTTTTCCTCCCTGGACATCACTTTTGTCCACTGTATCTTGCAGTAATATTTAAGAGTGCACAAACATCATTTTAACAAGCTTACAGGTGGAGCCACCTTTTATTTGAAGGTTTTGTCATTTCAATGTAATTTCTGTGGTTTAGGATCCTACGTGCAGTTGTCCAACATTATATTATTTGAAAGTATGCAAGAATTGACATTTCATGCGTCTCATACAGAGCAAGACAATTTAAGCAAACTGCATATAAGCTACAAAGCACCCAAAATGTACATTTAACGATTTATTTAAAAACATTTTAAGCTTTTATTAATAGTTCCTTTAAAATAGTTCATCATTTACTCACTTAAATGTTAAAGGCTCTAAATATACAAAAAAAAACCTGAATAATGGACCCTCAGGCTCTTCATATCAAATTTTAATATTATATTTTTTGTACATTTGGAGCTTGGTGTGCCAATTTTATATATATTTTATGCTCTTATAGTTTACTTGGTTAAAAACCCACTTTGAGCTGATGATGCGCGTGTTTTTCTTTTGTATTGTGTAAACTACCGGAACAACACATGAATAGACAAACAATTACAACGTACTGACCTCTGCCCTTCCTCCTCACCACTGTCATCTTCATCTGCATGCATCAGATCTCTCATCGACGTCACTCTGTGTTCACTAAAATAGCACAAACCGCAATGTTATTATATTAACAACAAAAGATATTGTACCATCATAAGAACCCCAAACAATTCGCAAACTTGTATTACCTTGGTCCTGTGGACCGAGATACAGAGCCCAGCTCTGGCTGAGGGATGGTGGCAATATCGTCATCTCCTCCATCTTCAAAGAAATTAGCTAGAGCGAGCTGAGGACACAGTATAGACAACTGTCACTTTAGTTCATAGACAATCATACACCGCATGAAAATTGCAGGTGCAGTGTCCACAAAAGCAATAGAAAGCCATTGTTTTACGACTACTAAAATTAAAAGGAAAAAAAACAACAAAAAGGCAAACGATGAATTATTCAACGAGTCCAATATTAGTTAACAGAGAAATGTAAACAACCGCGAGTATCAATCCAGCAGGCCACACATACTACTAACTGTGGAGGCAGAATTTCTTTGTAAAATGCCAGGTCGGGTTATAAGCCTCAACTTGCTGAAAATGCAGCCGCACGAATGATATCATTAGAGTTTGATTAACCAGATAAACCAGCTTAAGACACTCCTGGTGGTTTTAATGTAGAGTGACTTGCACATTTTGTTAGCCGGTTACACTTTCTATCTGCAAGTGTAGGCTTAATATCTGATTCAATTGCCGCTGGAATCTGCGTGTCTTAGCGGAATATTTAACACGTAAAATGTCCTGTATGTTGCTGACCTGTAGGTCCCATCCGGCTGACTCAAGAAAGAAACGAGCCCTTTCTTCATCAACATCAGTTACTGCGACGAAACCCCTCACCGCTTCTTCCCGCTCCGCCATTTTGAAGTGTTACTGAGAGGAAAGATCCGACAGGAAACAGAGACAACTAACGTTAAGTTCCGATGTGCCATCTGTTTAAAAGTTTTGTTCTTCTGGTTAAATGAATTTTATTATTCTGGTGGATACTTATAAATATTGTTACTGTTACTAGATTTATATTTGTTTTTATTTTTAACAATAGTTTTAAAAACCACTCACAAAAGAGTAAATGAATATAAAAATGAAATGAGTTTAAATGACATTTTGTATAATTAATTTGGATGTGCATTTATTTTTTATTATATTAAATTATTATTTTTTTTAATTAAATACAGATATTAACTTTTTAAAGTTTTAGGTTGAAAGAAACGTACGTGGTTCGACCACTCATCTACGGTATAATACTTGCACTAGCCAGCAGATGGCAGAACAGACCGACCGTGTCATGGGATTTTACAGTGCAGAGCTTACGCACACCAGATGATATTGGATTATTTATTGCGTGGCTTGGATTTCCACAGATTGTATTCTCTCATTACTCATTGCTGATTCCAATGTTTATATAATGAGGCTATGATAAATTAGTTTGTGAGCATCTAATTTATTGCATATTGTTACTTCATAAAACCGTGAGAAATAATGTATTATTTTCTAGCACTCTGGGTGGTTTCATCTTCACAGTTAATCAGTTTGTGATTACGACTACACACCCGAACATTTCATCTTTGCTCCTGTGGTTTCACTACAGCATGTCCTCAAATATAAGAGCCCTCGTTTTTAGTCATCTTTAACCCCTTCAGGAAATGAAACAACATCTCTGTTTTTTAAATGCATGATTGCTACCCTGAGAAAAATGTATCATGGTTTTATTTTAGTAAAAAGAATAATAACCATGTCTTTTGTCAGATTGATTACCATATGTTTACTACATATATATATATATATATATATATATATATATATATATATATATATATATATATATATATATATATATATATATATATATATATATATATATATATATATATATATAAATGGTCCCCAGCTGTCAATGGGGCAAAAGTGCATATTAGGCTACTACCTTAAAGGTACATATCGGATATCGGTACCAAATGTATACAAATCTGTAACTAAATGGTATATATTAGGACATTTTTAAAGGATACTGCTAGTGACAGCTAGGGACCATTTTCTGACAGTGTACCATAACTGAATGAGCAAGAGAAGAGAGATATACATTATAGAGCATTACAACTTTATACTGCACACAATAACTTTGTTAAAGAGTATTTTTTGCAATACATATATCTAAACACCCCTAAAATGATTCAAAGAGTTTCAATTGTTTGTAAGGGGTGTCAATGTTTGGGCCTAGATCTATTTGCCTTTACACATTTTGACCAGCAGGTGTCGCCAGGCGTGTTTGGTGTATCAAACGCTTCGAAGCACGCACACTGTAAAAATGAGGCATGAAGTTAAAACAACTTGGTTTTGCAAGTAAATTCAACCTACTATTTTAAGTTTTGACCTGTGAAAAGTTGACATAACTTATAAAAACTAGTTGAAATTGTTTAATATAATCTGTTAATTTTAAAATAAATGTTGATTTGATGAAAATGCTGCATGTTTAAGGCATGTTAATTGAAACTTTTGAAAAGCTTCGTTTCTCCCATCACTAATTTTAACACGTTTGTAAAATCATCTAACCAATGCTCCACGAAGATGTAGGTAACTAGGTAACAAAATGCCAGCAACGTTGGTCAGCAAAAGCACCTTTCTAGAGCAGCATCTGCCGTGCATTTTAAACGCGCATGCGCACCTGTTACCAGTTATGTGCAGTACAGTCTGCAATCTCCAAAGAACAAACACATATTTGCTGTTTAAATGAGGTACAATTTGAGCCTGGAACTCATCCTTCAATGAAACAAACATCCATCAGATTTGTATATCTTTTGGTTGTTCATTTAGTTTGTTCGTGTGTTTATCCAAACCGGAAAGGTGGAACTATATAAGCAGTAAACTGATATATACTGTAGCAAATGGGCATGATTAAATAAAATTGCATCATTTTCTGTACTGATAAGCACGTAAAACATATCTCTTTTTGGTGGGGTCTTAATGTGCAACCTGGCCCTGTGGAATATAAGTTATTTGCCACTGCCCAAATTTTACATAAGGAGTAATTGCACCTCAGTTGTGCAGATACTGTTTCTTGATCCATCCCTCCTATTCAGACCACCATTACTTCACCTGAATCTCAATACTTGACCTTTGACTTATGAACTTATCAAAGCTTATCAACCAGAATTCATTTTTAACTTCTGCTGTAATGGGGTTCATTTGAACTAATCCCTTTGCACAAGCAGATTTGTGAATCTGGCCTATCTGATTTATGAATGAAACCATACAGTTTCAATATCACAACGTAAAGTTTGGACACCAAAGATGAGGAAATGGTTTCATAATTACAAAGATAACAAATGATACTGTTACAGCTATACAAATTAGATGTGATCTTCATTTTTATTTATATGGACACTGATGTTTACTTAGTAAGGCCACTTTCACGTGCGTTCTGTTCCTCTCCTGGGATTAACTTTGTTTATGTGAAGCTCTGTAGCTCTTTATGGGGTTTAGATGTGGAGATAAAGTTTGGATCAACAGGAAGGGGGCTGCTTGTAGAGCCGTGGGGATTATCTTTCCTTTCCGTATCATCTTTCCCTTTACGATCTTTACTGTGACTTATCCTTATTTTACAACATTGCTGGAATTAAACAACATCTACTCATTCTCTGGAGCCTCAATCTCCTCATGCTTTAATTTTCAGTCAGGGTCTTTTAATTTTGTATTTAGGCATAACATTTAATATTGCTTTTTAGGTGGAAGTTTGTCTTTTGTCCATACAACCACTGCTGAAGTGAATGTAAGATCAACACAGTCTCACACCCTATTCGTCACATACTGCCGTTTGGTCATGACCCCCTCACGTCCATAGCGGACGTTGAGGGTACCCCCTATTCGTCGCTTGAAAACGTAGAGGGTCGTCCTATAGATTTGAATGCAAACCCCTCATCTTTGAATTTTGACGAAATGGGTTTATCGGTTTGCCTGCGCAATATGGTTTTAGACGATTGATTTTATGCTGCAAATGTGCATTTTGCACAAGCGTGCGGCGCATAAACGGTTACTATTGATGCGGTGACCAAACATTTTCGTGGAGCGGAAACCCTTGTCTGAATCGGTGTATCACGACTTTTCTCTCTCTCTTTTTTATATAGATATATTTGGTATACAATAAAATGACATATTTACAGGGCTGTATTTGCTGTGTGTTTAAAACATGCCTTAATTAACGTAGGATATTTTATTATTTTCGATCACGCACAGTTGGTCATTCCCCCTCACGTCCATAAGCTGACGTTGAGGGTACCCCCCAATTCGTCGCATGACAACGTAGAAGGGTCGTCCGCGATATTTGAATCCAAATCCCTCATCTTTGGATTTTGGCGAAATGGGGGTATTCATGCCTGCGCTGCAAAGTATGTTTTAGGCGATTGATTTTATGGTTCAAATGTGTGTTTTGCAGTAGCGTGCGGCTGTTACATTCATTGGTGCGGTGACTACATTTTCGTGGGGCAGAATCCCTTGTCTAAAGCGGTATCACGACTTTCTCTCTCTTTAAGTTATATGCTCTACATTAAAATGACTGTATATTTGCTGTATGTTTAATTAAGATAGGACCCAGTCTCAAGGCAGTTCGTGTAATTTAATCTATTGATTCGTGTCCATGGACACGATTTTCCCCTTTCGTGCCAGTCAGAACGACTTTCAATCTAATGTATTTCAATAGGAAGTATTTTTCGTGCCTGCATCACGTTTTTTTTCCTATTATTTTTTTCGTGTTTATAAGCACGAATTTAATCTAATGTATTGCAATAGTATATACCAGGGAGCTGTGTTGTTTTACTTTATTTGTCATTAATTGATTACACTTTAAGCGCTACTTTACTCAACATTTAATCAGGAGATGTTTATCCTTTTTTATTTGTTTAATATTCTGCATGATTGTTGTAAACCATTGTAAACCATCGTCAGCGGTACAAAATTGTTAATTTACGAGAATGCAGAGTTTTTCTACTGCCATCGTTTACAAATGTTGCCGTTTTTTCTGAGAAATATTGATTTTTCGATCGGTTTCGTGTGTCAAATACAAGAGTAAATACTACAGTACCCATGAGCCTTATCGACATCTACTATGGTGAAGGCACCAGCTAAAACTACATGTGGGCCCGCTGCAGATCACAATATTTTCTCAACACATGAACACTAACGTGTGCTTGATAATTCAACAATACGATGTTATGGCCATCAATTTTGATTGTTTCTACTTTGATTGTAAAAAAAAATAAGTCAGTTTCGGACGCCTGCATTTCCCAGAATCCTCTCTGCCTCCGTTGCTATGGAATCTGAGCCAGTCCTCTTTGCTATTGGGTGATTTCTTCTTCGGTACTCGTGACAGGGATTCTCTCATTACGCGAAAATCACTGCCAGGTGAGTCACGATGCTTTCGTTTAAAGTTCACTATTTGTTTAAATGTTATAATTCACGCCTTTCTTTTGGCATTAGGCTGACATTGCCATACCCGTACGAAAATTAACCATGTTTTTTGTGGTAAAAGTGTAGTAACTACGGTTTGTGTATCGATTATTTGCAAAATGGTTTTAGTAAACCAAACATGGTTTAACTTTTTTTTTTCAAATTCATGGTTCTTTCTTAACTGTAGTAAAACAATGGTTAATTTTTGCAAGGGAAGTCTAATTAAAGTCCCATTAATAAGCTAACGTTAACCTAGTTTAAGTTATCAACCTTTAGGTTTAACTTAACGTGGTCATTGCTTTATTGTGTGAGCTTAATATAGTCTAAAGTTTTAATATTTGTCTTATAATATTTGAAAGAAAATAGGAATCCCCACTATTGGGGTACACTATTTAAGCCTTATATTAGAGCTAATTTACACTACATAATAAACATTTTCTGTTCTCCCTACAGATCCTGTCATTCGAATCACCTGTTACAACTTAGATTTATCGTTGCTTATTTTATAAACCCAAAGGCACTTTTAAGAGCCATCCATCCTCTCTTTCTTTATCATTTTCTGTCTATTTCTTGCAACCTATCTCTATATACTGCATTTGTTGTACCTGTCTGTCCAGCTGTGTGTTTGTCCTTCTGTCTTTGTCTGCTTTGCAATGGCCACCAGATATACCCCTCACAAACAGGATCCCCGCTACCAAGAGGGGAGGCTCATGGCTCTTGAGCTGAACCATGACCACATTCTAGCTGAAGCCAAGGTTAGAGTTTTTATTTACCTGTTAGTTTATACTTAAACATAATGGATGTGGGACAACTGAAAATAAAAATGATAAATATGGAAAAGAGATGAGTGTTGAAGATTTCATACGGTATATTGTAATAGCAACTTATTTAGCAACTAACATCCTATAATGCTCTGTGGCATGTTTTAATAAGGTAATATATTTTGGAAAAGAGAGGTTTCATCCCCTGAGTTTCAGAGACTTGGAGAATCTATGCCAAGGCTCATTTAGGTGTTTCAATACTTACACTATGCTGTGTTTCCTTTTAGTTGTTGCATGTCTTTCACGTCCCGTACCTTTATTAGTCTTACAAGAAATATTCACTTCAACACACAGAGAGCAGCTGTGGAGACGAAACGTTTATGCCCTAGAAGAGACCCTTCACAGACCTCTAAAAGGATCTTTGTTGGCTGGGGCATGCCGAGTCCTTGGGAGGCAAGGAGGGGTGACGCCAAGCCTCAGCTACAGGTTATATCTGAATTATTTCAAAATTGTAGGAATTGAAATGTAAATGGTGGACCAAATCAAATTACGGAATAACATTGTAATTGTATTTGAGTATTAACAGTTTAAAACATTTCAATATGATAAAACACATAAAAAAATAGAGTATAACACTTAAGTATACTATCATGTCAAGTACTTGGTAATGTCTTTACCAAATGCTTAACAGAAATACATCTGATTTCATAAACAGTTCTGTATATAAGTTGAAAAAGATCATGTATGTAGTGATAGCCTAACCTGTTCTGTGTACTGTTACAGTCAGTTTTACAGGTTGAGTGCTTCCTGTCATCCAGTGTGGAGTTTCCACTTAACTGTACCCTCAGCAAAACTAAATCCTCATGAGGAATTTGGTAAATCGCATTGATTAATTGAGTTTAATATTATTTAGTCAATAATATTAAACTTTAATTACTTAAAAGTATGCTTGCTAAGAATTAATGCACAGTGCCCTGCTATATGGTTTAAGATGCATGTTTTTGGGGGGATTTGAGAAACTTGGATAACCAGATAAAAACACATTTAAGAGAAAAGTAAATCTAGGACCTTCTTGCTGTGAGGTGATAGTGCTAAACATTGAGCCACTATGCAATCCTATACAAAAAAAAAATCAAACCTAGAATCCAACTAAATCTTGAATAGTCTGGGTTAGTGTATTATTTTTATATGAGTTATTCACCTAGAATAATGTTATTTTATTTTTCTCCCTAGGTGCAGAGAGTGGTTCTGTGGGGACCGTGGTGTATTACGTCACAAAAAACAGCCACTCCACAATAGGGAATGTGTAATTTAATAGGTTTTTTGAATCCATCCGTCCAACCAAATGCATCATTAAAGGGGAAGATGGATATTGCACTCAACACAAGGTATGTTCTCACAAAAGCCCTAATTTTGATGTTTTTATTTGTCTTCAGCCAGTAACAGGTAATCTAAACTAGTGGTTTTCTTTCTTTTTGGCAGTCGGCAAGATGACATACTGCTGTTGTAAACGCACAAACGTAATAATGCTTTCAGGCAAACCAATCATTTTAATTACCATCAATGGTAAAACCAATTCACAGTTTAGATTTCCATTTTAGATTTGATGTTTTTCACACTATGTTTTGATGTTCTCAATGCTGTGGCATTGTGCAGTAGAGTCAAAGTGCATTGTATAGCACATTACAATCCAAGTAGGGCATCGTGAGCAAGGCCTGTTGTGGGAGTCTAAACGGGGGTCAACTGCACACAATTTATGTTTAGTTATTATTTATTTATTTTGTGATTTTAGATATGTTCATCATTCACCAGTTCTCACTTCCCTGGACTTCAACCTTGCTACACACATGGTATCGTTATTAATCGAAACAAAGACAGATATCTTTGTTTTTGTTCTCTGCAGACAAACAAAAAATATTAGCTGTTGCAAAGCAATTTGGTGAGTTAGCAAATGGTACTACTCGAGAAGTTAGGCAGAAGGAGTGCTATACTGGGATTATAGAAACTTATAAGATGTCTCTTAAACATTCACAATGTGCAGAATGAACTAACTGTTATAAAATATAGTACGTGATAAATGTTTTTTTTTTCCAAGGGCGTTTTGACTTGCATCAGCCACTGTATGTCTGTTAAACATGCAAACAGCAAAGGACCCCAGACCTGAAAGACCTTCTGAGGAGTGGATATTGACCAGCTTCAATAAACACCACCACACTTTACACACTGGACCTCCTGATCTCCTTTCAAGAACTCAAGGTCATCTCTCCAAGATTCTCCAGACAAGCCTTCGCAAAGCTGCTGGAGCATCGCACGAAGTGTGGAGGAAGAGTAAGTTTAAATGTTATCATTTTATTCAAAACTCAATAAGCAGACAATATCACAATTACTATTTCATTCTATATATCTTCCAGTCTGGATATATCAACGGCGATGCACTGCAACGCAGCTTCTTGGAGTTTTCATACGCTTCATTTGAAGCAGACCAGCTCTGGTGTGGTGCTCCTTTCACCTGCCCAGCCTGAACGCTAGAATTGTTGGCTGCATCAGCAGATCGAAACAGAAAGCTATATCACTTTTGCCCAAACAGAAGGTGGTCTTTATTCCAGTATTTTTATTGGTTTATTTATTTACTTGAATTGATGGATATTCTATTTTTCTTTCTTAGCTCTGGTGATCCTGTTTTTTGTTTTCTTTTTTGAGGGGCTTTTTGTGGCTGAAGACAGTGCGGTGTCTAGATTTGTCAACACCATACAAAAAGCACTGAAAATGCAATTTGAATCATAACTTGACAAAATAGTTGTAACACAAAAAAATCTTGTTCGGAGTTGATTTCTACTTTTGCCTACCAAATACTCCTAAATCAAATTAGGAATAAATGCCATATACTGTATTGTATGACACCATCACTTTAATTTGATTTGTTGTGTTTGTTGTGTGTTTCATAGACTGTGGCTTGCAAATATTGGCCATACTTGAAGAAGGTTGCTAGTGTCCTTCCTGATCTTCAGGAGCTGACCTCAATGAAACCTTTTCTTAATGTTATGCATGCTTGAGCCACGCTACAAAGTGTGAGGTATGTATAATATTTTTGCTTCATATGTACATGTGTAATATACATTCATAAGAAATAGAAGTTAATGGCTTGACTACATTATTTAGATTCTGTTTGGCATAACCATTTCTTGTACAGGTTGTAAAAGCCCTTTGAGGACAAATGTGATATTGGGCTATATAAATAAAATTTATTTGAATTGAATTAGTCTTGAATTCTTAAATTAGTCTTCCACCATTTATTCACAGATTAAATGAAGTGGTAGGAACAGGGACAACCACCGGTGTGTGGAACAAGTGAACAGCTGCCTATCACGTTGTGCCCGTACAACCAAATGTATGTCCACAGCAGGTGATCAGAGTGTTTGTAAGATTTTTGCATACTTTTTTATATTGAGCATCATACCCTCATTATTTTCTTTCAACGGCAGGGGTGGATGCTTACATGCTTACATTGCATGCAATGGGCTGGAACCATAAAAAGTATCTCTCTACATCAGGCACTTTCCACAATATATGTGAAAGTAAGTTTTTATTTTTTTATTTTTTATAAATGTTTTGTGTGTCTTTTAGTTGTTGTGTGCATTTTGCCTGTTGTTAATTGTACATTGTACAAAAATCCTGATTATTGAATAACACTGTTCATCAGACATCCAGCACGAGACTGCAAGGCTAGCAGAACTAAAAACAAAGCTACATCGCACAGATAAAGGGGCGTCACAATGGCTTTCTGATGTGAAAGAATGGGTAGCTCATGGTAAGTGAGACCAATATTCTTCCCACTACTATGTGAATTTTTTAGTTTGATATTAAACAAGTGCCAAAGATGGTAGGCTTATCATCTATTTCTTAACCTCCTAAGACCTGGTGTGTCCATATACATGGACATCACGTTTTTTGTTGTTTCCATCATAATACTTTATTCTGTGTAACTGGAACCTGGTACACAAACATGAACAATTACACTGCTTCATTTTCAGAAAAAAATATTTGGTTAATATATTTATAGATTTTTCCTGACCCCAAATAGCTGGAAGAAATCTAAAATGCAAGCCAAACCAAAGCTCGGGTCTTGGGAGGTTAAACAGTTGGTGACATCTCCTGCCACCAAAAACAAGCCAACTTCATCTCACCATCAGATGTTATTGCACATTTATGTTGTGTTTATGTTTATTATAGTTTCTTTGCAGGAACTATACATATCAAGTAAAGTTGTTTAAACCATTAAAATGGCTTTTATATACAAATGTATCCTCTGAAATGTTTGTGTGTTGTTTAAACAGTGAATTTGCTTTCATTATCACTTCTACAGAGACATCAGAAACATCTCATGCCAGTAAAGGCACCACACACAGAGAACTTCAGCAGTCAATTGAGGGGCTTTATCTTGGTGTGATGCTCTGCAAGCAAACTCTCTACCGTCAGAATGGTATAACTATTATAATTTAATAGCTTGATAAATTCAAGCTAATGTATGCATCCTACTTTCCAACAACAATTACATGGAATTAGCATTTAATTCTGAACTCTGTTCTTGAAAAGTCTAGTCTGTAGGATTTATGTAGCTGTAACATTTTAGCTTCCTTCCCTAAATGGATCTTTCAGTTACCTCTTTGTCAATCTAAATTGTAATTTTCACATAAAATTCAATTGCTGCTTTCCCTTTTGCTTGTAAAATTTTTTCTTGGTGAACAGTTCACAAACCCCTGTACTTGTCTTTCTAGACAGCAGCAAGCTTCCCTAACTGGAGAGAGCAGTGTGTCTCAGATATGGCCGCGGGACCTTCATGGCAGTGGTATGTCACTATTCAGGTACTTCACAAGAATTTATTTACAGTTTTGTTTTATAGAGTATTCTGAACAAAAGCATGCTACATAGTCAGTGTTAAAATATTCATTTAATTTATTGGTGTTTGCTTATTATGTATCATTTTGTAAAAAGTATGCATAATGCTATTATGCAATATTGTCTCAAAGTAACATCTAACTGTTATTGATTCTTAGCAAACATTTCAGTCAAGAAACGATTGCATGGCCAAGTGATGTTGACAATGCGACTGCAAGAGGAAAGGGGCATTGTGGTGTTGGAGATGGCACAACACTGCACATGGTTGCAGAGGCTGGCAGTGGCTCTCAAGAACAAGATGGCTGAGGAGGGTAAGTTAAATAAAAATCCTGTCAATTCAAAGTATGAATAAAGAAGTCACCCTCAGTCTCCGAACTTGGATGGAGTAGAACGGTTATTGCTCTGTTTACCATGGTCCTTTGGCTTGTACATAATAAAATAGGCATTATAGTTGTTCACAACAAATACAGCTTTGCTAGACTGTGATTTAGGTAGTACTAGTTTAACACAGGACAGAGTTAAATATTTAACACAATGCCAGTTTCTTTAACTCACAAAAGTGTTAAAGGGGTCATATTATGACATGTTTTATTGTGTGAAATAAATGTTTGGTGTCCCCAGAATGCATATGTGAAGTTTTAGCTTAAAATACCCCACAGATAATTTATTATAGCATGTTAAAATTGCCACTTTGTAAGTGCGAGCAAAAACGTGCCGTTTTGGAGTGTGTGCTTTAAAGGAAACAGCCAACATCTAAACCTGAGCTAAGAAAAAAACACATAGCACAGAGATGGTGATGGAGAGAATAAAGTAAAAGATTGCAGATCTTCATCAGTGTTACTTTTTAACACACTTTAAGATTGGGACTCTATATACACTAGTCAACATTTGAAGTGGATCAAAACCTTTCCTAAAAGTTGTCTTAAAACCAATACCCAGTACCCGTTCTTGTCTTAGGACAACTTTGATGAATGTTTTTGATCCACTTCAAATGTTGACTACTATATATATATATATAACCCACCAGTGTTCGTTTAACTAGAGTTCAAGGACAACGAACACAAAAAGTTTATAAAAGTTCATTACAGTTAAAATCGGAGCATTAAAAATTAGTTTAAATAATTTAGTTTCACTAAATGACAGGCGACCAGCCCAAACGGAAGACTGAAATGTGTGGGTGGACTGTAATTGCATCTCTAACTGTATGTTCACAACGCTGATGGAGACTGCTTAAAAAAATGCTCTGGCTGCCCTGCAAACGACGCTATAGAAAAAGAGTAGCAGACACTCGAATACATTCTCTGGAATCCTTTTCCACCTTGTGATTGGTTGCCGCCGAATGTTTTCTCTGACTTCCGGCCACATTAACGCTCTCGTCGGTGGCGGTGTGAACGCATAGTAAGGAAACTGGCATTATTTACTCTGTCAATGAACTCCAACTCTGAACAACAATTTACTCTGAATATGTTAAATTTACTCTTTAGGTGTTCAATTCAAGTCAGAAATGTTTAACACTGAAATTTTTACTTTCCAATTTTGCTGTGTACTTAAGCACAACTATATTAAAGAAGAAAACGGTTAACCAAAAGGACCTATCAGACATTGGCTGAAACACAAAATGCTTTTTTCTGCTTTTGGTCTTTCTGCATTAAATTACCTCAGTGAGCCATCATGTTGCCTCGGTTTATACAGAGTCATCTAGCCGGGTACCATTGCAACAATGCACAGAAAAATGACAGCCATTCTTGTATGTAGATTTGAATGGGTGAAATTTGTTACTCTATTGAAGTTCTTTGGCCTCAAAAAGCAAAATTAATATCAAGTTAGTTTGTCTTTAATGTAATCTATTTTGTATTTTAGACAAGGGAAATTAAGGACTTTGCTGTCTCTTAAGAAGAAGATCGTCAGTGGTGACAGAAGGATTACAAGTCGTCCTTCAACAATACAAGACTCCATTAGGTCTTGAGGTCTCTGTCCTTCTACATGTTGAAGAAGAAGATCAAAGTGACCTCAGCAGTCCAGATACCAGTGAGGATGAAGAGGAAAACATAATTTAGGTATTTTATTTATTTATTTATTTATTTGTATGTTTGTTCTCAAAAATTGACCAGATGCTGTTCCATCAAAGTGGATAAAGGAAAAGATTTTTGATAAGTCTCACTAATTTAAGTGGGAGTTCTGTTCCATTACTGTGAATTAAGCCCAGTTCAGATCAAAGATTCACAACAAGACAAAGCTGTTTTAAAAGTTAACAGGGGGAAGTTGCAGCAACATGAACTGGCTCGTCTCAGCTCTACTCAAGCCAGCCTTCGGGGTTGCTGCAACACAGCTTTTCAATTTGCCAGCTGCTGGTTTTAGAAGGTTTCAACACATAGTCAGCTTGTAACAGAGTCAACTGGTCAAGTCACTATTCAACTAAGTCAACTATTGGCTGGTTCAAGTTTTGGACGAAAGAAAGTGGGGAACAATTAGTTTATTTGTTTGAGGAACAGCTGTGTCTGTTTGCCTAAAAACGTAAAATGTACATAACTCTTAAGGGCACCTTATGTGCACTATGCACGAGCACACTATATACCTATTCTGGCTCGGTTAAAGTCAACATGGACTTGTAATTGCTATATTACACTGACTTTCACTGTAGGCTCAAGCCATTTCACTGACAATGTTAATTTAAGCAAGCCGTTTTCAAGTGAGCACAGCTTTCCTTAGCTGCATTGATGGAATATCCCCATTACTGTTACATTAAATCACATTTTTGTGTAATTAATAATGCTTTACACACTTAAAACAGCTGAACTTAACCTTCTTTTCCTACCTCTTCCTTTCCCAGATAGAAACTGCACAAAGGACTGCGTTTAAGGAAATGGACTTGGCATATATCTGTGTAGTGTTAGTATGCTAACTACATTATTATCTGTATGCATCCTATATTGTTGAAATGTTCAACCTGTGTCTAGATTATCAAGCATGTTATTTAGCACGTTGATGCTCCTTAAATATGCACAAACATCTCAATATAGGTGCAACCATTGTATGATATTATCAGATGTAATAATTGAACTGATGTTATATTTGGCTAGTGTATTCATAATTTGTGTATTTAAAGTTGCTAATGGGCATTGTTAGCCACATCACAAACTCACTGTTAAAACACTGCTTATTGTGCCTTATTGTGTTTATGTACTTGCATTGGTGCAGTAATATCGATGTTATGCAGTAAGGTCATTGGTGTGTTTTACAATGGCTTTGAACAGAGCTCAACCAATCAGAATAATCATTGATAATAAAGTAAGTTTTATAATGGGTAAGTTGATATGAAATATTGTAAGCACATTCATCAGGATGACTTTGCTGACCTTGTGACCTTTATTACCACATTTAGGCCAAAATGTGAAAACTCTACTTGATTGAGTGTATTATAGGATTGTGCACCATTGAAGATAAACATCATAAATTCTTTCTTAAATATGGATAATTTGTTGGCAATGTGTCTGTCACTATCAGTTCTGTTCTTATAAGCACATTGTACATTAAAGACTATAGTATGCAAAAGAAAAATACACTACATTTATATTTTATGATTATACTTATATTGTGTATTACTACATTTGATAGATAACTTTATTCCCTGTTCTGCTGGTGGTTTTCAAGTGAACTTCACAGTCTAGTGTTATTAAATTCTGCCTTATGGCTTGATTGACAAATTTGCATTTCATGTATTTTCACTGCTTTTATTGTGAAAGACAAAAAATAAAGTGTTTCTAAACATGAGCATATTATGTTTTTACTTGTTCATACATTTTTAGTTAAAAACAAAATGTGAGTATGCATATTTATATGGGGGATCTTGGTTAATTTGACAACAGACTGCATTATATAATAAATGCATTACTTTAAAGCAGGGGTGGGCATTCCTGGTCCTGGAGGGCTACTGTCCTGCAATGTTTAGCGCCAACCTTAATCAAAACTTTGATTGCAGCCTTTGATTAGGGTTTCCAGGTGTGTTTGATTAAGGTTGGCGCTAAACTTTGCAGGACAGTAGCCCTCCAGAACCAGGAATGCCCACCCCTGCTTTAAAGCATTGGTCTCCAACAAGGTTGCCCTGTGAATTGTCTGCCAAAGCACACTCTGGACTATTTATTTATTACGTATTTTTATATTAGCTTGGCTTCTTTTATGTATGTTTACATTTTAAACAATTATAAAACATCAAGTAAAATAAAATAAAAATCACCAAGTAAAACAAAAAAGTTTTAGTAGACTATTTAAAAAACGTGGCCCTGCAGAATTGTTTTATCCATTGTGGTAGCCCTTGCTCACAAAAAGGTTGGAGACCCATGCTTTAAGGCAGGGGTCAACAATCCTGCTCCCGATGGGTCGGTGTCTCTGCAGAGTTTAGCCCCAAACCTAATCAAACTCACCTGAAGGGCTGGAGCTAAACTCTGCAGAGACACCAGCCCTCCAGGAGCAAGATTGGTGACCCTTCCTTTAATGCATATATTTTACTTAACTTCAAACCGCTTGTTTTTGCTTATATTTGATGATGTAATGATTTTGTTTTAGTATTTATACATTAACTTTTAGGGAAATGAGTGATGTGGTGGGTAGTGGTTAGACATTGGAGTGTTCTAGCAGTGGCAGAGCTCAAACTAGATCAGTAGGACCCACAGCTCTGCATATTTTGTATGTTTTCCTTAACTGATGCACCCAGAACCCAGATCTGTTCATGGATCTCTCCCTTAATGAGCTGATGATCTAAATCAGATAAGGGAGACATACAAAATGTGCAGAGCAGTGGATCACCTGGGAACAGTTTCAGATCATCAGCTCATTAAGGGAGATCCATAAACAGAAATTGGTTTGTCAGTTAAGGTAGACCTAGAAATTATGCAGAGCTGTGGGTCCCCTGGGACAAGATTGAAAACCACTGGTTAAGGCAGACAACAGATCTTGGATGTCATCATCCAAATAAGGTAATAATTCAGGCCATGTCAAACAATTTCTTTTCAAAGGGTTCTGTGAAGCTATGGATGCAAAGTCATGTCCAAGAAAGTATGAGAATTAAAACTTTGTCACATGACTAAACATATTAAAGAACTCAAACTAATTTGGGCACTATTTCTACATAAAATATCAAAATAAAAATGAAGCTTTGTGTTTATTTGTGTAAGTGCTCTCTAGGCCAGGGACAGCTTGAATCAGTGAAATGAGGGAAAAAAACATTTTATCATAGAGCTATACCAAATGCATCCTTGGAAAGGTCTTGACCTGGGAAGTAACATATGTGAGTATAAAGATTCTACATGGCTCATGCTTTCTAAATTCTGACTTTTGAACCTTAACATTTTACCATTTTTGAAAGCTTATAATCCAGCAACAAGAATGTCTACAGATGTGAGACCAATAGTTATACACAGCTCTGGACCTCACTTATCACATGAGTATAGTCACTACTGGGCACCATCTGAAAGTGCAGTACAAATAGCCCATAAGCAATTTTCACCCATTTAACAATTAGACTTTTAAAATCTGACAACACTAATATTTTCCCCACCCCTTAAAACCCCTAGAGTACCATCAGTTTTATATTACCAAGTTCTAATTATGGTGAATATACCAATGTATTTAAAGACTACAATTCCCAGCAGAGATACGCCCTGAACTTTTTACTAAGCATGCAAATCGGTGTCCATATTTGAAGTTCTTCAGACTTGAATTAGGGTTAGGGTTATAAAATGTATTTATACTATGTGTTTCAATAATCTACTACAGCTAAAACATACATTATACTATATAGCGAGGACGTCAGTTTATTGGTGATATTGTAGAGCGTTCAGCCGTCTCCAATATGTTTATAAACTACAACATCCAGAGTAACGCGCCATAGAGCTTCGTACAAATCAGCCATAATAGTTGTAGTTCTTCCGGTTTTCAGAGCGTGAATATGGTTATACAGATTTACTATTTATATATCAACCATATTTTAGTTTAAACAGCCGAAACATAAATTATTATTTTGCATTTACATGTTCAGGTTGAAAAACACGGCAGTATGTCAGTTCATTCGGGGTAGTTTAGCTAGTAGCCTACTGTAGGAATTCAAGGTCAGTGTCGGCAGGTGTTACTGTACATTTCAAATAGCGATCTTATATTAAACAGTACCACAACAATAAATACTTTCAAAAGGTGCAATGTCTACTCTCCAGACAAAGACTTTCAGTTCACAATAGTTGTTAACTAGTGACAAAAAACGGTTTGCTAGTATATAATAGTGATCCAGATAGCCTATTTATAATTAAGTATTATAATTGGCATTTCAAAACCATCCACTTAAAACAACCTAAGGCAAAGATATTTCTTTGGTCTACTTTTTCATATGTCACCGTCATATTGTGTTTGGAATTATGATGTATGGAATAGTGAAAACAAAAAGGATTATCTTTTGCAATATTTGTGGTTCTTCACAAAGATACAGGTAAAAGAGACCATACGCTTATTTATTGCTGAATTATTCACTAGAAGCTTAAAGAGTGATCAAACAAATGCATTATCGAGATGCACAACAAATTTAAATGATGCAGCCTTTGGCAAATTGACCACATGTAGGTGCAGAGAAATGCATGATATATAAAGGAATCCTCAATTGGAGTCTAAACACTGGTGGTGGTGGTGATGAAGAGGTGAATAGCAATGCTCAAGCTCCTGGTGAACACGCACTGGAAGGATACCTAGGAGCTTAAAGCAATGAGGACTGTCTGCAGATGGAAATGGGGTGAAAGAGAGTTGCATCACTTTACCCTGAAATGACAACTGACTACAGCAGAGAGTAACATAAGATGAGAGTAAGATATGATTGGTTTAGGAAGTAACAACATAGAATAGCATAGTGCAGGGCCATTCAAATCTTACGCTGGAGGGATGGAGCACTACTCAGGTGTGTTTGATCAGGGTTGGAGCTAAACTATGCAGTGCTCCGGCCCTCCAGGGTAAGATTTGAATAGCCCTGGCATAGTGCAATGTATAATCATGAAATAAAACATGTTTCTGAAGATCTTCTTTTGAGCATTTTGAGATTAAACTCCATTCGTAGTGGGTAGCACTGGTGCCTCACAGCAAGAAGGTCCCCGGGTTTGAGCCCACACTAGGTCAGGTGGCCTTCCTGTGTGGAGTTTACATGTTCTCCCTGTGTCAGCATGAATTTACTCCGGTTTCCTCCCATAGGCCAAAAACATGCTAGTTATTCAATTTGGAAATGTCAAATTGTCCCTCTCACCATGAAAATAGCCATAGATGCTGGAATGGCGTAAAGAATAATAAAGAAACTCCATGCGTCACATTTCTTGAAGATTTCCACCTTTTTACCACTACAGAAGGAAAATACGACTTCAAATGCAGCACAGAAAAATTTAATAAATAGTCAGAAACCAAAATGGAATTTTAGTGTAATACAATTTTTATTTAATTAATTTGGAGAGAATCCTTTGGCTGCCAGGGATGGGTCCAAATCTCATCACTAAAACAGAAGAGAAAGTGTGGAGCACAAATTATAACATGTCTTTTATAAATATAAGTTTCTTTTTTGTCATTTGTGAAACAGTTCAGATAAGAAAATTATTGTAGCCAAATAAAAAAACAAACAAAGTTAAAGTGAATAAATAAATAAATAAATAATGCATGCATTAATTGATAAAGCAAGCAAACAGAAGATTACATACCAAACTGGACAGGGATCCCAGTCCACCAAAATGTCTGCTTTTTTTCCTATCAAGGAAACAACAAAACAAAAAAGCAAACACATGAATTTCATTTTTAGCATGATGTTTAGATTATGTTTGGCTATAGGCATTAAGTTTAACTAACACAGTGGGTCACTGTTGATATTTACAGCATCTGATCATGGATTTTTCTGTTCCTTCTTAGCCTGTAATTCAAAAAGACTAAACACAGAAAGTATCCATCTAACAATTATGATATCAATGTTATTTATTACCCACAAGGAAGTATTTGAATCCTATATTAGACTCTGCAAATGGTCTACACTATACATTTCTTTTATGACTGTCTAACCTTTGTGACTGTTGTAAGTAGTTAGAGAAATAGACAATAGAACTATAACAAATAACCAGGGGAAAAAATAGCAATGTCAACACACTGATAAAAGCATCAATCAATGTTTATGTACACTTACTCCTTTGAAGCTTTTTCTTATCAGGCATAAGCTTTGGTCCACCTGTAGGATAGAAGATTACAGTCCAGTCATATATCCATTTAAAAACTCATTAATAAAAAATGACAAAATGCTTAGTTGTAATTTGTGCCTAGTACTAAACATGGGCATCAGAAACAAAAATGTGGGTGGGTCTAAAATATTTACTGGGGTAGATACCATTTTCTTGTATTCTAGTGCATTTTAATAAAAATAAAAAAAATCCTTTTATAACCTAAAAGCTTTGTTTAGCGTGTTGTGTTGTGGAAGTGCATCATGCAAAGTAGTAAAAACAAAAACAAAATGGAGTTTAATTTATAGGGACTCTAAATTAGACAAGGGAAACGTATTTGAAGAAGCAGCAACTAAAACGTGGAACGCAGTTGAATTTATTAAGGCATTACTCTAGTGCAGTGTTCTTCAACCCTGGTCCTGGAGGACCTCCTTCCAGAATGTTTTAGATGTCTACTTAATCAACACACCTGTTTTAACTTATCAGCTTGTTAGGGAGACATTCTGGAAGGAGGCTGATGAGTTGGTTCAGGTGTTTTAAATAAGGAGACATCAAAAACTTAGGCCCTGTCCCAAATGGCACACTCCGGACTTGTGGTCCTCCTCAAAGTCCACAATTTGATGACATCATGTAGTCCAGACTTTAGGGACCCTTGATGCGAGTCCACGTGGGTGCACAGGAGTTGTATTTTGGGACAGACTCGAGCGTCACACCGGAAATAGGTAGAGAAGTTGCTTGTCAGTGTGAACTCCCTTCCGTCGTCTGATTGGTCTGATTACTCTTTCGCTAGGACTTCAGGGTTGGTAAAGTGCGCAAAGCCTGCTGCAGTGCGGGCTTCAATGAAGACCGCATCAAGGGGGGAAAGGATGAGCACACTTCAAAGCGTAAAAATGACATATGGGACACACTACGGCCTCGTAGACTAAGCGAGCACGCGCAATTTAAGGCCACAAGACCGAAGGTCCACATGCAGTGCGCCATTTGGGACAGGGTCTTTCTGGAAGGGGGTCCTCCAGGACCAGGGTTGAAGAACACTGATATAGTGATATAGACTTGATCGACGGTGCTCTGACAAGTGAAAAGACTAAAGGTACATTCACATAAGCTATTTTGTCGCTGTGTGTCGCTCGTCTCTTCAAGAGGTCGTTTGGGGGTGTTTCTAAATCTGGTTGTCATAAACAAATGAGTAACATCCACTCCAGTAACTGATAAGAGACGGATGACATGAACTCCACTGCTTTGCTCTCACTGGTAGTTGCTCCAGAAAATCGCTCATCATTTGCACAAAGTTAAGCTGCATTCAGACTAGCAGTAGCAGTGCGACGCGATTTCATTGATTTCAATGGAAGCTTGCTGACTTCTGGCGACACGACCAACAATGACTGTTGGCTTCTGAATGGGTGTGTCAAAGTTGAGACAAAGTTGAGAAAAGTTTAACTTTATACAAATGATGAGCTACTTTCTGGAGTGACTACCAATGAGAGCAAAGCAGTTGAGTTCCTGTCATCCATCTGTAGTCAGTTACTGGAGTGGACGTTAATGACAACTAGATTTAGACACTCCCCTAACGACCTATTTGAAAGAGACAAGCGGCACATAGTAACAAAGTCACACGTACTATGTATGAGGCTTTAAACTTTTCTTAAATTTGTCGTCCGCTGGACATGCCCAATCTGGTCGCCAAAGGTCACTGTTGCTCGTGTCATCGAGCTGGCATTGAAATGAATGAGATCGCGTCGCTCTGCGCTAGTCACTGCTAGTCTGAATGCAGCTATATGCACTAAGTTTAAGATTTAAGATGCATTCTGGTCGATCGGATTACAAGTGGACTACACTAAACACAGGTTTAAACAGTGTTCAAAACGTTTTGGGCTCATCCACTTTCGACCACATTCAGAGGTAGGCTTTCATTTTGTGAGCATGTAAAAGTTGTGCAAACTTATTTCATCAATGGCTCTGAAATATCAGAGAAAGCTCTTACATAAACATGTACAAAACACTGTGCAGCATGTTTACTAACACCAAAAGCAGTGACTTTGACATAATATTAGTTTGCGTCAATTTAAACCCGCCAATTCTCCCGCTCACTTTTAAACGAAAGCAGAGGGACTCGCTCAGTTTCTCACAGTAATTAGGATGAAGTGGTCGAAAGTGGACAAAACAGATCAAGTCAAGTCAGATTTAACACAACTGTAGTGTGTTAATCCATCTGTAAAACAGATCAATTTAAATACCAACAATAATAACTCTACAAACATTATTTACATACCTGGCTTTTTCTTTTTGCGACAGAGTGCAAGATTTGTGACTGTGGCCGACCATGTGTAGACACCTGTGGGTTTGAAGAAAGAAAATTACTCATTAACCAAATAAACCTTTAACTTCTTATTTCAAATACTGGACAATCACAACATCACTGTGCAGCAGTACATGTATAAGTGTGAAGTACATGTATAGTTATTGTGATTTAAAGTTTTAAGTTAAGTGTTTATAAATAAGGACATTAAGGATCTACTGTATATATGATACTTAATATCTTCTGTTACTGGATTTAAAAAAAATAGCCTTTTGTTATGGGTGATCTATAAGCAATATAACTGTGTTTCAGCTGGTGCCAAGAGTTTGCTTTACTTTTAAAAATGTCTATAGTGTATTGCATGCACAAAAAATGAAGCATGACCAAAATCAAATCTACTTTATGGTTGATCTGAGTGGCAAAATATTCTGGTGCGGCTGAACAGATTTATACAACGTTACATGTCATCTTGTAAATACAGATTAGTGCTGTCAATCTTCCTCTGTTATCCCATTCAAAGTACATTTCATAGTATTTTTAATATTCAAATTATCCCAATATATTGAAATCTTAAAATGTAGCCTAGTCACAGGCCTGTAATAAGCACATCTAATCATTCAATTGTGTCTTTATGAAACAAGAAAAAGAAGACTATGACCATATTTAACACCTACAGCTACAAGTATAATTGTAATAATTGACTCCGGTCTTTGAATTATTTGAAAATAATGTACACCTGCGGTGTGATACTTCACTTTGCATCATGCCACATTACCACCTTGAATGTGCATTATTTTTTAATATTCAACTGCCCGTCATCAATTATTTTTAACGTAAAACGCATAGGAATAGTAATTGTGCACTTAAGATTTTTTGCACTTACAAATGACAAACCACATTGTGTGTTTTTTGATGTCTTGATGACACATGACAAAGACACCTATTTTAATGTTAGAAAACCCTATAACATGACATGTTTGAGTTCATTTTTGCAACTTGATTTCATGTGTCCTGCAATGTGACCATTTCACATGCACACAATGCAATGTTGGTGCTGAAAATATATCAGCCTTAACCTGAATAAAGCTCTATGGGAAAAACACTGGACAACAGGCAGCGTTAAGGTAACCCATAGGTTAAATACTTGAAACCCAGATATAAATGGCAACTCTTAATATCTTAATTACTTAATTACCTTGGCCCTTTGTAGTGGTTGCCTGCTCCAGCTGCCCTTCCATAGTGTTCGCTGCCTCCACCTGTCCCTCTGTAGTGGTCGCCTGCTCCACCATGTTTGTCATCTCTTCCAGTTGTTTGCATTCTCCAGTGGGTCACAGGGTGTGAGGTGCAGTGTAACCAGCTGATCATAATGCCACTGGAATCCTGGGTCCAACCTGTGCAGGTTAAATCATATGGATGTTTTAAAACATAAGACTTTAAAGGGATAGTTGACCAAAAAATTAAAATTCTGTTATAATTTTTGATCCTCATGTTGTTCTAAACCTGTATGAATTTGATTTCTTCTGTTAAACACAAACAGATATTTTGACAAAATATTTTCTTTGTGTTCATTAGAAAAAAAAGAATCCTTTAACCATGGGATTGGGCTGTAACTCTTAAGTGTTTGAATCATATAGTCTAATTTTTCCAAACCAGATTTATTGGCACTTTAGATTAGAGCTGAGGTAATGATAGACTACTGGATGTATTAGATATGTGCAAATCTATATTTGATTGATTCCATAGGACTATAACAAATACAATATATCTTTTGATCAGGAAAAAACAGAGTGCTTATATTATCAATTCTAAGAATAACACCAAGTGTGATGTTTGTTTAAAGAAAAATGTATACTTTACGCTTTCAAGTTAGCAGCAGCGCAAGTGTATGATGTCTCCAGCCAACATTTGATGGTTTCCTTTTTTGTGTTATTTCTGCTAATGGTCCATCTGCATTGTAAGCTCTACATTTCATATACAAGAGTATAATGATATTCATTTTCATTTGATTCAGTAACTGAGTGACCTAAAAAAGGACTTTACAAATTTCATGGGTCTAATTGATGTGTGTCCCTACAAAAAAGTGTTTAAGTCAGTGTGCCTAAACATTAAAAATAGTGTTGTATGTGCGCAGAAAACAAATAAAATATGGCTTCTACAAAAAATAAAACATTCCAAACATAATAATTCCAAAGTTAACATAGTATGAATTCAGGTATATGCTTGAACCAAGTTAACTATGGGTACCAAATCCCATCCGCTTGTTTGTCTGACATCACATAGCACCGCTTCCGGGTCCAAAAGCTCATCAGATGCTGAGGAAACAACAAAAATACTGATATACAATCACAATTCTAACCTCTCTCTCTATGTGGACATCCCAGATGATCATTCAGTCATTGCAATGGTAGTGCTGCTAGCCTGGAGAATGTAGTGCACAGTGTGATTTTATAAAAGCTTAGCTTAAATGCGTGAAATCAATAAACTACTTTGTTGTAAATGTCTGTTTAGATTTCACTCAAAATAAGTTTTTTACATTTTCTAGGTTGATAGAAGCACGGGGGACCCAATTATAGCACTTATACATGGAAAAAGTCAGATTTTCATGATATGTCCCCTTTAATATTTTAATATTGATCAAATCTTTTGCCTACTCAACACAAGCTGTGAACTGTGACTTTAAAAATACAGTGCATGCATCTCACCTTCACAAAGGTATTCATAAAAAGAACCAATCTTCTGAAGGTAGTCCTGGGCATAGGCGATAATCTCTCACACTTAATATTTTGCTTCTTGGTCTCCTTTTTACGAAGAAGAACTGGCTTGTATCCAGTAGCATGGAGTTTTTCAAGCTGCAATGACAACATTGTGTATTTACTGAATGGAATATTGGTTAATGTCATTCAGGATATTTTTTACTTCATGGTGAGTTTAGCTTTTGCATAACCAAGTATGTGAAAACAGGAAAGAGTCATACATTAAAAGAAAACAGCAAAAACATAAATGACATCATAAGGTTATAATAGAACTTTCTGTAACATTAGTAGGTTTGGCTGGTACTATGGTAACTATTGTGCAATTGGACAGTGACAATCTACTGTATAGATTTATTCAAAATAAAGGCCAAACGTTAATCATTAAAGGCTCTCTAAGCGAATCGCTGTGTTGATTTTTGAAATGTGTTTTCAAACAAACTGAGCGTAGTTAACTCCTCCCCCTTCCCCTCCCTTCTGTGCTTTCATAAACGCGCCCAAACTCAACCCCCAAATCCTTCTTGGTGTTTATTGGCTGGAACACTTTTTGTTTTGTGGTGCAGGTTTGGCCACTGTGCTTACATTGAAGTTTGTAGAGGGGCTGTCTACAGAGATCGCTTTTTTACAGTTTGATCAGCGGACAGGCAGCAAGCAGATAGTGAGGAGATGTTTGCTATATGTAACAAAAAATGTTTTATGGTCTAAAACGCGTGAATTCGCTTAGAGAGCCTTTAAATGGGTTGCTTTGGATGAACTACAGAATCTACAATAGTAGTATGAATGCAGTCTATTTGTTAATTGTCATTCACAGAATTCCCGAGTGTCACTTATATTTTGTTGTGGTAGATAATTTAGGACTGTGATGTGTTAAAGTGAAAATGTGGTTACTGAAGAGAATTGCCACTAAAAAAAAAACAATATATTAAAAGAGATATATAAGAATATGTAAGAAATTCTACTTACTAGGGCTGCACGATAAATCACATGTGATTTTCATGCGCATCTCGTCAGTAAAGCCGGTTCTTTGATTAGTAGTACACCAACATCACCTGCTTTCAGATGGATCAGCATTTACTACACAAAGCCAAAGTTCACTGACAACCAGGGCAATTTCGCATTAATTATCGCCTGCGATATGGCCCAGCTTGTCAGTGAACTATGGCTTTGTGTAGTAAGTAAATGATAGCTCTTAAAAGTGCCTTTGGGTTTATAAAATAAGCAACGTTAAATCTAAGTTGTAACAGGTGATTCGAATGACAGGATCTGCAGGGAGAACAGAAAATGTTTATTATGTAGTGTAAATTAGCTCTAATATAAGGCTTAAATAGTGTACCCCAATAGTGGGGATTCCTATTTTCTTACAAATATTATAAGACAAATATTTAAACTTTAGACTATATTAAGCTCACACAATAAAGCAATGACCACTTTAAGTTACCCTAAAGGTTGATAACTTAAACTAGGTTAACGTTAGCCTATTAATGGGACTTTAATTAGACTTCCCTTGCAAAAATTAACCATTGTTTTACTACAGTTAAGAAAGAACCATGAATTTGAAAAAAAAAAGTTAAACCATGTTTGGTTTACTAAAACCATTTTGCAAATAATCGATACACAAACCGTAGTTACTACACTTTTACCACAAAAAACATGGTTAATTTTCGTACGGGTATGGCAATGTCAGCCTAATGCCAAAAGAAAGGCGTGAATTATAACATTTAAACAAATAGTGAACTTTAAACGAAAGCATCGTGACTCACCTGGCAGTGATTTTCGCGTAATGAGAGAATCCCTGTCACGAGTACCGAAGAAGAAATCACCCAATAGCAAAGAGGACTGGCTCAGATTCCATAGCAACGGAGGCAGAGAGGATTCTGGGAAATGCAGGCGTCCGAAACTGACTTATTTTTTTTTACAATCAAAGTAGAAACAATCAAAATTGATGGCCATAACATCGTATTGTTGAATTATCAAGCACACGTTAGTGTTCATGTGTTGAGAAAATATTGTGATCTGCAGCGGGCCCACATGTAGTTTTAGCTGGTGCCTTCACCATAGTAGATGTCGATAAGGCTCATGGGTACTGTAGTATTTACTCTTGTATTTGACACACGAAACCGATCGAAAAATCAATATTTCTCAGAAAAAACGGCAACATTTGTAAACGATGGCAGTAGAAAAACTCTGCATTCTCGTAAATTAACAATTTTGTACCGCTGACGATGGTTTACAATGGTTTACAACAATCATGCAGAATATTAAACAAATAAAAAAGGATAAACATCTCCTGATTAAATGTTGAGTAAAGTAGCGCTTAAAGTGTAATCAATTAATGACAAATAAAGTAAAACAACACAGCTCCCTGGTATATACTATTGCAATACATTAGATTAAATTCGTGCTTATAAACACGAAAAAAATAATAGGAAAAAAAACGTGATGCAGGCACGAAAAATACTTCCTATTGAAATACATTAGATTGAAAGTCGTTCTGACTGGCACGAAAGGGGAAAATCGTGTCCATGGACACGAATCAATAGATTAAATTACACGAACTGCCTTGAGACTGGGTCCTATCTTAATTAAACATACAGCAAATATACAGTCATTTTAATGTAGAGCATATAACTTAAAGAGAGAGAAAGTCGTGATACCGCTTTAGACAAGGGATTCTGCCCCACGAAAATGTAGTCACCGCACCAATGAATGTAACAGCCGCACGCTACTGCAAAACACACATTTGAACCATAAAATCAATCGCCTAAAACATACTTTGCAGCGCAGGCATGAATACCCCCATTTCGCCAAAATCCAAAGATGAGGGATTTGGATTCAAATATCGCGGACGACCCTTCTACGTTGTCATGCGACGAATTGGGGGGTACCCTCAACGTCAGCTTATGGACGTGAGGGGGAATGACCAACTGTGCGTGATCGAAAATAATAAAATATCCTACGTTAATTAAGGCATGTTTTAAACACACAGCAAATACAGCCCTGTAAATATGTCATTTTATTGTATACCAAATATATCTATATAAAAAAGAGAGAGAGAAAAGTCGTGATACACCGATTCAGACAAGGGTTTCCGCTCCACGAAAATGTTTGGTCACCGCATCAATAGTAACCGTTTATGCGCCGCACGCTTGTGCAAAATGCACATTTGCAGCATAAAATCAATCGTCTAAAACCATATTGCGCAGGCAAACCGATAAACCCATTTCGTCAAAATTCAAAGATGAGGGGTTTGCATTCAAATCTATAGGACGACCCTCTACGTTTTCAAGCGACGAATAGGGGGTACCCTCAACGTCCGCTATGGACGTGAGGGGGTCATGACCAAACGGCAGTATGTGACGAATAGGGTGTGAGACTGTGTTGGTAAGATAAATAAGATGGTCACATTCAAACGTCTTGTGAATACTTTAACCTGAAAACAACCCTTATGTGGCAGTGACATGGATCACAGCGCCCCCTAGTGTGTGCTTCAATTCAATTCAATTCAATTCAATTTTATTTATATAGCGCTTTTCACAATTGTTAATTGTTGCAAAGCAGCTTTACATGAGTAGATGTAGAGGAGAACATTGAAAATCAATACATAGTATAAGAAATAGAATATAGCGGCTAAGGATAAAAAACCGTGTAAGCGAGCATATTAATAATGTAACGTATACAGTAAAGTGCTAAGTTAAGCCAAAGTTGGCTGACTCTCCCTGGGACTAAAAAACCCCCTAGGAGAAAACCCAATGGGAAAAAATCCTAGAAGGACAAAAAACCCTAGGGAGAAATTAATATTTATATTTATAATATATAGACACGGTAGGGATAGGAAGCGTGTAAGCGGATTAAACTGGTTCAGCCGGTGGCCGTTGGTCGCGCATCGGTTGGGCGTCACGTTGAAGGACAGCCAGTTGATTAGTGGTGCGATGACCTTCACAGCAACAGGAACTGGGTCTGTTTGTCTCATTGTCCTCAGAGTCGAGGACGAGACAGGGAGACAAAAACAGAATTCTATTAGCGTAGGGGCCGTTCGCATGTAATGCAAGTGTCATACATTATAGTGGTTTAATTCAGCTCGGTTCCAGACAGGCTAACTATTGCGGCAAGAGTAAATTACCCGTATGAGGTATGTGAGTGCTTTGTTCTAGACAAAATAACTACTGCGGGAAAAGTACATTTACTGGACATTCTATGTGAATGCTTTGTTAAAGAAGAATGTCTTAAGTTTAGATTTAAATTGTTCGACTGTGTCTGATACTCGAACATTATTTGGTAAATCATTCCAGAGCTTAGGGGCTAAGTAGGAAAAGGATCTACCACCTTTAGACACTTTTGATATTCTAGGGATAATTAAGTAACCCGAATTTTGTGATCGCAGTTTACGTGGTGGATTGTATTCTGATAGTAGTTCTTTTATATACGAGGGCGCTAGGCCATTTAAGGCTTTGTAGGTGATTAGTAATATTTTAAATTGTATGCGATATTTAACTGGTAGCCAGTGTAAAGATGCCAGAATTGGACTAATGTGGTCATACTTTTTAGATCGAGTAAGCACTCTTGCGGCGGCGTTTTGAACCAGCTGTAGCTTGTTTACCTGATTTGCATGGCATCCCCTGAGTAACGAGTTACAATAGTCTATTCTAGAGGTCATAAAAGCATGGATAAGCTTTTCTGCATCTGATGCAGACAGCATATGGCGTATTTTTGAGATATTTCTAAGATGGAAAAATGCTGTGCGGCAGACGTTGGAGATATGACTATCGAAAGATAGATTGCTGTCAAACATTACGCCTAAATTCTTAACCGTGGAAGATGGCACCACCGTGCAGCCATCTATGGGCAACTTGTAATCTGACATATTATGTTTGGAGCGATTTGGTTCAATAATAAGTATCTCTGTCTTATTGGAGTTTAGCATAAGAAAGTTATGTGCCATCCAGTCCCTAATATCACTAATGCAGTCTGTTAGCTTAGCTTCAGTTTCTTTATTTTTAAATTCTGACTTTCTTCATTTGCAATGTTTCTAGTTGAATCTTAAGTGATTTTGCAACTGTTTATATGTCTTGTCCAAAGAAGTGTATTTTTTAAAGTAGAGGTTTTTGCCAAAAAGCTTGCATGCGGCTTGCAGAGAGTCAAATTTGTTAAATACCAATGAAATGACTAAAGCGATGTTTGTGAAAATAAGGCTTTTCAATAACTGACTAATAACCTTTTCATTGCCATTAAAGTTAAATTACTCAAGCTTAACATAAGAGCCTAATAAAAATGCTAATTTACAAGGAAAAATGTCTTGCTTGGTTAATTTCTGTTCCATCTCATCAATTTTTTTAATCGTACTTTTCTTGTCTGCATGGTTTGTGGGTGTGGTAGAGCATCAGACGCCCCTTGTCCTGACCTAACGTTTTTCACTCTGACACTTTAATCAGGGAGTTCAACGATATGCCGTTTCATCTCTCTTGACCTCCCCCCATGCTCCTATCTATTCCATCACTTCTTCCATCTTTTCCACTCTGTCCCTCCTCCTTCAATAAATCACCTTTCATTTGTGTTTCTCATCCTGTCACCTGTCAATCCACCTGTACTGTATGTATGCAAGGAGTGAAAGCCTGAACAGCATGTTGAGTCATGAAAAAGTGACATTTCAGGAGGAACATCAGACCTGTATAGAAATCTGCCAGCAAGACATTATATCATCTAAGTGATTACATGAACACTTTTCAAACCTCATCCCACTGTGTGTGCCACATCTACAGTTATTAAGAAAGCCCATAGCACCAGGGAACAGAAGCACACAGGCTATAAAACATATAGGGCAGATTGATCACCTTCTTGACAGAGTGTAAGTGGTAAATCTACAACTGTGAGCACACAAGCAGTCTATTTTTAGTGTGCTTTAAGCTGAAAAGAGACTTTTTCTTTATCAAGCGTGTCCCACAAAACTTTAATTAAACAATGCACAATGAGAATTCATTACATTTTCATATTAAAAACATTATAATCATGAACAATTATAGTAAGTATAAAACCGCAGAAGAGATAGTTTACCCAAACATTTTAATTATTTCATCTTTACTTACCCTCATGTAATCCCAAACCTTATAACTTTCTTCATCAGACCACAAAATATAATATTTTGAAGAATGTTTTTAACTAATGTTGGTGACACTGGCCCCCATTTACACAGAATAAAGGGACCATAAGATGCCCCTGGGGCGGTACCCTTAAAGTACACTTTTGTACCTAAACAGTGCATATTAGTACCTCAGAGGTAATACTGTCTGTATTGGTACCAAATCTATACATACCTGTCCTTAAATGGTACATATTATAGGACCGATTTGAAGTGAACCGCCCCAGTGACAGAGTGCGCTCTTAAAAATAAAGGTTCACAATGTCAGAAGAATGATTTTTGGCTAAATGGTTTATAAAGAACATTAAACTTCTTTATTGGTACCAAATGGCACATATTAGGACCTTTTTTAAGGGTACTGTCTAGTGACAAAAAGAGTGCATTATATGGACAGAAAACCATTAAAACATTTCTCAAAATATCTTCATATCCTCAGAATATCCGAAGAGTCTCATACAGGTTTTGAATGACATGAAGGTGAATAAATAATGACAGGATTTTTTTTTGGTTGAACTATCCCTTTAATGGTTACTCTTTCATAGCTTAGAAGACTTTTGTATGATTCAAAGCAACACATTTATAAATTGTTTGTCAGGAAAAACATAAAATATAATGAAGCAGTTACTGACATATTGAAGGACTGTAAATAGTTTAATTTTTTTAAATCTCTTCTGAGACTTTTGAGAAAAAAAACATTTATTGTTTTTTTCTCAAAAGATGAATTTGAGAGACTTTAAGTAAGAGTTCTGAGACTTTATTCAGTTCATATATTGCTGTCTGGCAAACACATTTTTTTAGTTGATTGTGACATCACAGTTGACAAACTTGTGTTTTTGATTGTGCAATAAACAATTAGTCAGTGTCTGTGAATGTTTTTATGACACTTAACGCAATGATCCTTTTCGTTCACACAATGAAAGTGCTCACACAACAGACATTGAAGAACTCACAAAACAAAGCATATGTAGGTCCAGAGGTCCTTTATGTCTCTTTATTGCCTGTTATCACACGTCATCAGCTCTGCTCTCAGACGCTGGGACTCCTGGACCTCAATATTCTGCTAAGCATTTCTACTGCAATCAACCATACAATGGGCTCACTAACATATAGAGGAGGGTAGTCACCGTGGCAACCAACATGGCCCTCATCTGGGCTGTGCCAGTAAATAAACACCCTGGATGTCAGCCAACATTTGGCTGCTTTGTGACCCATATGTATGTATGTATGTGTGTTTAGATTAAATAATGTGTGAGGAGTATGAGAGTGTGTTGAATGTGTGTTGGTGATAATTAAACAGACATATCTCCAGATTGAATAAAGACTTACAGTATCAGGATTGTGATTTCTATATTTACCCCCATATTTCTTTATAATATCTCTATAAGTGAGATTTTCTGAATAAATCCTTATAGAAACAGTTCGCCCCCAAATTTTGTATTAATCATAAATTTCTGTGGGAACAGCAGTTCATTATAGTATAAATAGTATATAAACAATTATAGTATATATATAAAGACAGCCCAGGCTAGTGTTCCATGTACCCTGTCAGACAAATGGTCAGAAATGGTCCTTGGCTGTCAATGGGGTGGTACCTTTTCAAAAAGTACACCTTTGCCCCAAAAGAGTTTATATTAGTACCTTAGAGGTACGTATTGGTGCAAAAATAGTGCATATTGAGGTACGTATTGGTACCAAAGAGTGCATATTAGTACCACAGAAGTAAGCATTGGTGAAAAAATAGTGCATATATTAGTACCTCAGAGGTACATATTGGTGCAAAAATAGTGCATATTAGTACCTCAGAAGTACGCATTGGTGCAAAAATAGTGCATATTAGTACATTGGAGGTACATATATGGTGCAAAAACAGTGCATATTAGTACCTCAGAGGTACGTATTGGTGCAAAAATGGTGCATATTAGTACCTCAGAAGTACGTATTGGTACCAAAAGTGAATATTAGTACCTCAGAAGTACGCATTGGTGCAAAAATAGTGCATTTTAGTACCTTGGAGGTACGTATTGGTACCAAAGAGTGCATATTAGTACCTCAGAGGTACATATTGGTGCAAAAATAGTGCATATTAGTACCTCAGAAGTACGCATTGGTGCAAAAATAGTGCATATTAGTACCTTAGAGGTATGTATTGGTACCAAATAGTGCACATTAGTACCTCAAAGGTACACATTGGTGCAAAAATAGTGCATATTGGTACCTCAGAAGTACGCATTGGTGCAAAAAAAGTGCATATTAGTACCTGTGAGGTACATATTGGTGCAAAAAAAAATGCCTTATAGTACCTCAGAAGTACGCATTGGTGCAAAAATAGTGCATTTTAGTACCTGGATAGTATGTATTGGTACCAAATAGTGCATATTAGTACCTCAGAAGTACGCATTGGTGCAAAAATAGTGCATATTGAGGTACATATTGGTACCAAAGAGTGCATATTAGTACCACAGAAGTAAGCATTGGTGAAAAAATAGTGCATATATTAGTACCTCAGAGGTACATATTGGTGCAAAAATAGTGCATATTAGTACCTCAGAAGTACGCATTGGTGCAAAAATAGTGCATATTAGTACATTGGAGGTACATATATGGTGCAAAAATAGTGCATATTAGTACCTAGGAGGTACGTATTGGTGCAAAAATATTGCATTTATTAATACCTCGGAGGTACGTATTGGTACCAAAGAGTGCACATACGTACCTCAGATGTACATATTGGTGTAAAATAGTGCATATTAGTACCTCGGAGGTATGTATTGGTGCAAAAATGGTGCATATTAGTACCTCAGAGGTACATATAGGTGCAAAAATAGTGCATATTAGTACCTCAAAAGTACGCATTGGTGCAAAAATAGTGCATATTAATACCTGGGAGGTACGTATTGGTGAAAAAATTGTGCATATTAGTACATTGGAGGTACATATATGGTGCAAAAATAGTGCATATTAGTACCTCAGAGGTATGTATTGGTGCAAAAATGGTGCATATTAGTACCTTGGAAGTATGTACTGGTACCAAAGAGTGCACGTAAGTACCTTGGATCTACATATTGGTGTAAAAATAGTGCATTTTAGTACCTGTGTGGTACGTATTGGTGTAAAATTAGTGCATATTAGTACCTCCGAGGTATGTATTGATGCAAAAAGAGTGCATATTAGTACCTCGGAGGTACGTAGTGGTGCAAAAATAGTGCATTTAAGTACCTGGGTGGTATGTATTGGTGCAAAAATAGTGCATATTAGTACCTTGGAGGTACGTATTGGTACCAAAGAGTGCACATAAGTACCTTGGATCTACATATTGGTGTAAAAATAGTGCATTTTAGTACCTGTGTGGTACGTATTGGTGCAAAATTAGTGCATATTGGTACCTCCGAGGTATTTATTGGTGCAAAAATAGTGCATATTAGTACCTCGGAGGTACGTTGTGGTGCAAAAATAGTTGCATTTTAGTACCTGGAAAGTATGTATTGGTGCAAAAAGAGTGCATATTAGTACCTCAGAGTGATACTTTATTGGGACCAAATATATATATATATATATATATATATATATATATATATATATATATATATATATATATATAGGGCATTTTAGGGCATTTATTTTTTACTTTTTGACAGTGTATCAGAAAAATATAATTCACACATTCAAGAAAGGACAAAAATTACCAAAAAAAGTAACATGTCACGTAAAATAAATTCAGAGTGAATGGTCAGTTAATTATACTTCTTGAAATAACCTCAGAAATGAAGTGATGCATGTTTTTTTGATGCACGATTCTTTATGAAACAATGTCTCACCTTATGAAATAAATGTGATTTAGATTTCTTAGAAACATATGTATCAATACAGGCCATGAGTGACTGCGGTTGTATGAGCTGATGTCACAGCTGCACCGTTATAATGGGTCTCACAGTAATAGGGTCCAAATATGCGTCCGTGTCTTAGGCAGAACTTGTCTTCAAGCAGAGAATGAACACAGTTAAACACAGCTGCATGAATAGCTCTGCAGTCAACACTCACACTATTAACAAGACCTGGGAACATTGAGGCAACAACAGGTGCATTAGATCTGAAAGAAATGTGACTCCAGACCTGTGGATTTCATACGAGAGATGGAAAATTAAATATTAAGACAGTTTAGAACTGCACTGAATGCTCATTTGTGTGATAAGTACAAACATGCAGCTGTTGTATAGCTGTACAGCTGTTGTAATGGGAAACACAAACACAGTCCAAGTCCTCACTCCATAAATTACATTCTCAGCATTAAAGTGGAAAAAGAACAGCCTGGCACTCTTAAACTATCTGTTATTTGGCATGCAGTATGTGGTCCTCTCGTAACCCAGCCAAAGTGATTTACTGTTTTCTACATAAAATCATCATGTAAGGCAGTGGTTCTCAACATTATTCCTGGAGGCTCACTGCTCTACACATTTTTTATGTCTCCCTTATTTAACACACCTGATTAAAATTATCAGCTCATTAGTAGAGATCCCTATGAACTGGCCGGTTGCATAAAACTTTAAGACTAGTCTTAAAAGTTAGTCATGAATTTTTTTCTTCAAGACTGATCATAACTGTTTTAAGTATGTTACATAGAAAGGTAGATTGGTCTATTTTAAATTCAAATAATAAGACTGATTAGCCATAACTAATTGCTAGTTAGTCAGAATCATTCTTAAGACGCAGTCTTAATGTCACGGCTATGTTTATGCAACCGGCCACTGAACTAAGTCTGTCAGATAAGAGAGACATACAAAATGTGCAGAGCAGTGGGCCTCCAGGAACAGAGTTGAGAACCACTGATGTAAGGTATATTCTGTGAGAATATAACCTTGATATCTTAATATTGACTGAGTAAGGTCATGTCAAAGATTGAAATCAAAATGAAACTTTGATGCTCCTATAATCTCATAGTTAGATTATGAGACTTTAGTTTGGATTTCACAGACAGAGTCACACATGAGACGATTGTGCTATTAAGGCATCTTAAAACTATTCCTAAAAAAAGCAATTCCCAGAATATCTTCAAGTTCAAAACTATTCAACGTCCTTGTCCCAATGTCATTCTTTACACTTTCCACCACTAAATTGTCTTTATCTTTTGCCACATAGCATCTTTTTCTCCTTCTCCCCTGCAGTCTATGTTATCAGACAGGAAGTTGCAGTAAAGTGCATCCTGTCCCAGATCCACACTGAAGGATGAAAGAAAGAAAGTTTTTATGAAATATTCAGCAGACACTGGCCAGGGCTTGACAGAACTCACCTTCAATTTTTCATAAAGTCTAATGGTCCTTTATACTTTGTCCCTGTGCATGCTTGTGGTGGTGCTCCAAAAATGCTGCTGTAGAGTCCCGGCAGATACATCATTCAATTCGGCATCACTGCTTTATGTTTTACTCCAGCATGTAATTTAAATTCCCTGTATCGCCACAATCTTCCCTCCAAAACATCTTCTGTCTCAACGGCACGACAAATATATAGCTGTGACCGACCGCATACAAGCTGTATCAAACCAATTCAGCTGAAACCAGACTCACAGTCTGATTCCAGTCATCTTTATGTTTTGACAGAAATACAGCAGTGGCCAAAAATGATCCAACTTTGAACAACTGACATCTTTGCTCAGTATTCATTTATTTTATTAAAAATGTTTAAAAAATGTGCATGTTGCATTGGTGTGTTTGAAGTATAAACTGAAGCTCAGCTTTGAGAAGAATGCAAGGAGGGTTAAAAATGACACACAACACATGTGCAAAGTTAATAAAGACGTAGGAAAATGACTACAAAATTTTACCACAAAATAACTGTAGTCAATCTATGCTTGATCACCTGTGAGCTTATTGTTTATCCCTGCAGTTTTGTATATTTCAATAAAATAATATGCTGTTGTGTGCTTTTTAACAATTTATTTTGTTAAAAAAGTTTAATGTTCTGTTCTGTCCATATTGTACCAGATACACCACATATTTTGATAGTTTAATTCAAACTCCTGGTGGTTTTGGGGATTTGTAAGTTGATGAAATGTTATTTTATTACAATTCAATTATAAAAATGTAAATAAATAATTGTAAAATAAAAATTAAATATATGTTATTTGTTTAATCTGCATACCATGTAACCATTACCATTACATACTCAAATATATTTATTTTCACGTCCATGACATGAAATTCTTTTTTTCCGTGCCTTGAGCATGAATGTCTTTTTCGTGTCACTCAGCACAAATTTCTATAAACAGTTTTTTGTGTCATTTTATGTATTTTTTTTATCTTTTTTTCCTATATTTAAATCATTGTCGCTTGGGGTTAGATTTGAGGTTTGGTATGTACTTTTGGTTACATGTTTTTCTTCCGCTTTAAAACTATTCTTGCCTGGAGTTGGGATTTGGGTGTCTAAAAATGTAACAGAAAGTGATTCTAACCCCAAGCGACAATGATAAGAAAATAGGAAAAAACAATACATAAAAAGACACAAAAAAGAAAGTCGTGCAGCGGACACATAAACTATTTATAGAAATTTGTGCGAGTGACACAAAAAAGACATTCATGCTCAAGACACGAAAAAAGCAGTTTGGACACGAATGAATTAATACGATTTTTCGGGACTATAACACGACTTTCCATAAGATCAGTCTGAAATATACAGATATGTTTTAAGTTCCAATAAAAAAGCCCAAATTAAGGTCCAGTAACAGGTAATATTAACTATAACTATGTAAAATAAAACTGATGAAAAATAAATGCTTTTGAAGTTAAACATGCAAATGTGCTAATATTCACTTAAAATATCAGATAATTTAGGTCAAGAGGTTCGTCTGACGTCACTTTGGGTCACTACAGTATGTGGGTTAAAATCTAGCTAACACTCCCGCAGATCCACGCACCCACATGAAAAACAATAGCCTATAAATATGATGAAATACTGATGGGACTGAACCACAAAGACATTAAATGAAACATAAAGAGCTGACTGAACAAAAACAGTTTTGTTACAACAGTTGCACCATCATTGCGTCTGCTACATATGTTCAGTGGCTCAGATAAGCTCACAGTGTGAACTGCGTTCATTCAGTTAGAAGAACGGAAAGGAGTTTCATTATCAGGGCCCCGGAAACACAGCACCCACAGTGGGCTCAACTCGGCACGGGCGGCAGGGGTGTGGAAAGGGCGAAGGCTGCTCCAAAACAAAGTCGGCTCTGATGTAAGTTGATCTGTAGGTGATCACCTTCACTTGCGTCACACCTCTGAAGGTCAACGGCCGGGTGAGTCACAGGACGGATCGGGTCGTCTTTGATGAGATGGGGTGAAATGGGCAGATTCTGCCCGCAGCAAGGAATTAAAATGATGGTGCATAAAAACAAAGTATAAAAAGACCCCACGTGATTTTATCCAGCATTTGCAATGACTTATGCGACAAGGAAGGACACATAAGACAAAACAAGCGCTCGGTTCTGGTGAAATTCCACACCTATTCTCTGTTTCTGCCTCAGGTTACATGGCTTTGTATGCTCTCTCTCTCTCTCTCTCTCTCTCTCTCTCTCTCTCTTTCTCTCTCTCATCCACATAACCCAGAAAATAACACAAATGCTAACCTGCCTTTATCTTCGAGCATAAAATATCAGCAGATCATACTATTTAAGTGTTCATGTAGTGTTAACAGTTATACTATCTTTGGGACCTTAAAGATCAGACTATACTTAAGAACTGAATCCAAAATACGTGCAAAACCCAAACACAGGATGCTCTCAGTGCTGTGAATCTCCTTCACCAAAATCAAGTGCTGACCTTAAGACAGACTGAAGACTCAACATGATTTGTTATATGTCAGTGACTGGGTGGAGGTAGTAAACCTGATGACCTTTAACACACACACACGCACGCACGCACGCACGCACGCACGCACACACACACACACACACACACACACACACAGTACTAGCACAGCTGACTGTCAGCTCATGAACCCCAACACATGCCTGATATTATTTCAGACCCTTCCTGTTTCTCTGCCCACATGACCTCTGACCCACTGGTCCAAACTGTCTTGGGTCTGGCACAAACAGAAATTAAATGTGACACCAATGTGTCTACATTTGCATACTTCACCGCTAAACAGTAAGCCTTGTGAAAATAATATGTCCATAAATACAGTGTATTCAGTGTGCAGCTTTGAACACTATCCCATAATGCTTTCCTGAATCCTTAACAATTGTTTATCCACATTTCGGCTGTGCCGAGCTACATCTCCCATATACCAGAATGAGGTTGCCCACGACCACGCACCAGGGGGCTGTAGGATTACGTCTCATTCAGGTAGAATAAGAGGCTTTGAATCATAGGGCAGGCTAAGCAATCTGATGGCAGGACAAAACAGGCAGCTGTAAAAAAAAGTTTTCCTCACCTAAATTCACTCTCAGTTCAGTATGTGCTATAAATGTCTTTTCAAACTGTATTAAATTCTGTAGTAATGTTTTGTTCTTAATGTTTACAACATCAGAGATGCAGAGTTTGCTGCAAAGGGTATTTTAAAATGTAGTAATCTTAATTATGTTGCATGCTAAAATACCTTTGTTGTAGTCACAGCTTCAGTATGGATCCCAGATGCATCCTAGAATGCACAATGCAACAAAGATGGTGGTCAAAGTGAAAGAAATGTTTGCAGTATAAAGGTATAAATAAAGACATTTTATTAAGTGTGAATTAAGTAAAAGTATTTAAAATATTCTATGAATTAATAATTGATATGAATATGTTAGTCTTATGGAGCTTTCACACAGGACGCGGTGTGCGCTGCGGTATGAAACCCATTCATTTCAATGGCTCACACCGCGTGAGGACGGTTGTTGTTGCGTCGACCAAAGTGCAAGCGCATCGGTCAAAGTTCAAAATAGTTAAACTTTTGCACTGTGCTCTGTGACAATTACCCACGCAGCGCACACCGCGTCCTGTGTGAAAGCCCCATTAGTGAGCTTTATTAAGACAATTGGTTTTTAACAGATATAAGCATTCAAAACTTAAAGTCTCTTACTTCTACCAATACAGATCAATGACTTTTATGACACCATTCTGCACTTCATTAGCTTCATTCAAACTAGCAGTGACTAGCAGTAGCAGAGTGAAGTGATCTCATTGATTTCAATGGAAGATTGACGACTTCCAGCAACACGAGCGACAGTGACCGTTTGGGACTGGATGGGGCGTGTCCAGTCGCGCGACAAAGTTGAGAAATGTTTAACTTTATGCAAATTATGAGTGACTTTCAGGAGCGACTACCAATCAGAACGAGTTCACGTCATGCGTCTTTTTTCAGTTACTGGAGTGGACGGTACTCATTTGTTTATGACAACCAGATTTAGAAACGCCTCTTTTGAAAGAGACGAGCGACACACAGTGACAAAGTCGCTTATAATGTGAATGTACCTTTACTCTCATCAGATTTAAAGCTGTGAGCTAAACGGAAAACTACTGGCTTTTCAACAGAAGGAGGAGCCTCTCCATATGTCCCACCCTAACTTCCTGTTTCAGTGGAAATTATGTCAAAAACACACTCAATGTTTCTTTAAGTTTGTAACCCAAATAAATCAGTGTGTTTAGTGTGTAGTACCTGCACAAAGTCAATTTTTAGTGTTAAATCTTGCCCATGTTATCAAGATTTTTTTATTTTTCATGAGTATTGCAAGAAAATGGCTTTTCTTATAAAGTGCTAGACTGTGCTGAGAGCTTTAACATACCACATGCTGTAAACAGACTCACAAAAAGCATGTCAACGCACAAACAGATCCAATCAGATTCACTCTGTTTAAAAGCAAACACTATTGCGCATGAACATACAGTGCATGATAACTATAAGGAACATAGAAACAAATGTTCCCTGGAGTATTTAATGCAGTTTTGTGAAACTGTGACATGTTAAAGGAAATAAAACACCTACATAACCGACTGCCACAGCTAGAAATGAAAGCCGTGTGCAATAGATAATTGAATACAATTCAGACTGAAACAGAATATATTATTAGCGCATATTGATTGTGATGGCAGCCCACCTGCAGTTCTTCACACAAATGAAATCTGTAAGAGCATGAAACAGCCTTTCTCTCAGCGCATTGTTTTCAGCATCAGCTGCAGTTTTCCTACGTCTGTAAGATCTCATGCCTACTCAGACGACCCAGTTTGTAGACATTGCCTTTGAGACATTACTGTTTCTTTTTGAAGCCAGCTTGAGCTGCACAGCATGACAACCCCATTAGAGAGAGAGAGAGAAAGAGAGAGAGAGAGAAAGAAAGAGAGAATGATAAATAAATAAACAATTAAAAGTGAATAACTTATTATTACACTATACATATAACTGTATATACAACAGCATTAAGTGTTTTTTGTTTATGATCTTGTTTGTAAATAAACCAATTGATCTATTAATACATATACATTACAATGTAAGCCACTTTCACTACAAAAAAATATTTTACTAATGAAATTTAGGTTAGTGACAGAAGATTAGTTACAGTAAATGCTTAGCAGCAGTGTATTATATAAATTAATTTTTGTATGCACATGTATTGACATGTGAATCATTGCATATGAATCACTGCCTGCTAACTTGAAGTCATTTGTATTTTTCATGTCTGAATATCTTCACCCACACCTCAGGCTCAAGTGTGTGTGAAAGAGAGAGAAAGGGTGAGAGAGATGTACCATGACTGAGATATAAAAAGAGAGAAATACAGAAGGACAGAGAGGGAGACGTTGTTTCTGAAAGCTGCTGTGGCAAGCACATTAGCGAGCGCGGAAAGTGGGCTAGATTTTGCATTTTTAATTAGAGAGGGGATTTACAATCTGCTCGAATAAATCAAGAGGGGGTGAGAGAATCAGAAAAAAGTTTTGATGATGCAGTTTTTGTGTGCATCTCCTCTAGATATGTTTTCTGTCTCTGCTATGGTCTTCCTAGGTAGTTATTTGGTGATGTTTGTTCCAAGTTAGCATGACGTAATGGATCTACCCTTGGCTTGTTCTTTAGGTTCCCACACTGATAAATCCTAAACTACAAGGTCATACCACACAGCTGTTGATGTCAGACTTCAGAAACTTGAGCTGAGCTGTAGCCAGTCTAGCACTGTATGAAAACAGCCATTAAATAAACATAAAAGTGTCTTAAAACTTTAAAGAAACACTAAATCCTGAACACATAATCACACAAGCCGGGACTGTTAAGGACAGAGTCAGTATTGTTTAAAATAATGATGGGTTTTTAAGGACACGGTATGTAATATAACCTTGATGACAAAAGCCTTGTCTTATATATTTTAGATAATGCAATCTTGCTTGAATTCACAGGAAGGAGAACAAAATTAAAAGGGGCACCAGGGCTTAGCATTGTAAAGATGGGTTTAAGCCACTACCTCCCAAAGTGAAGTTAAAAGTTAAACACTTGAGAAAGCTTTTCTCATCCAATTTGATAAAGATTTTAGACACACACATGTAATTAAAACACAAACATGAACCAGATGAACAGTCTGGTCCTTTTCCAGCGGCTGTCAGTTAGTACATAGCAAAGACAACTAAAGCCTGATTTATAATTTTGCATTGGACCTACGTCGTACCCTAAGTAATCAATCTTTTTTACGGATTCAAGTGATAAAGTTAAACAAAAGTGTTTTGATTGGACCACACTGAAGCACTTCCGGTCGGCATGTCACGCGGTTTAGTCGCACAATTTTATATTTTTATGCATCCAAAGCTCAAATTGTATCTGATAATTACGCACCTGCAGATGGTTGGCATCCGACCCAACCAATTTCTGACTCTCTTTCCGTTATTTCGGCCGTCATCCGTCATCTGTCTGAACTCAGCAAAAGTTACCATGCTGATTTTAAATCAGACAAAGATGAATGGTGACTTGATAAAGATGATTGGAGGGCCGCATTTGGCCCGCGGACTGGTATATCGCCGCTACGTGTAAGCTATGCTGTACAATCGACAAATAAGTATAAACTGGGCTCAAATGCACTATACTGTGAAATTCGACTGAACAGTTGGCCCTGAAGACAGGACGTGACATCACATGATCTGGTTTAATGTTAAGAGTGCATGCTTATACTCAAGCGCCACTCATCCATCAAGGTCATTGGGCATTGATCTGTTGAGTCTGGTTGGTAAAGAGAAGGCTGAAAGACCCAATGACATCCGACCTTCGTACAGCTACACATCTGTGATGGCACTGTTTGTGCTAGGACTCAAAACTCCTTTTTTATTAATTTATTTTAAACACGTATTTAAGTTTTAGTACCAGGATTGTCATTAATGGTTGTGTAAATCATCCATGATTAATTATTTGTTTCTAGAACAGCCAATAAAAAATGGTAAAGTGCTGTTGGTTTATCTAACAGATTATGAACTGCATGAGCTCAACTCTTTTTACTTGTTAATCTGAGAAAGTAAATAACTGGAGGGTCAAGGTTCTTTTGCAGCCCAAAATGAATGCACATGTATGTTTTTACAAAGGAATAGCAATTAGGACGAAGTCCAGATAAACAGGGTCTCCATCTCATTGGCTAACCCTCCTTTATCTTTTAAGCCAAGACCAGACAGACATGAGAATTCATTACATTTGCTAAAAAAACTTTTTCAAGTCAGAAACAGAGTCACTTTCCCAACAAACTTTACCAATAGTGATCAGTTCTCATAAAGATAAGAAACAAGTTTTACTGGCCTGGCAAAGACAATCCTTCATCCAAGAAGATTGCAATTTCAAAACCAGCATCTCTAAATTCTTACTGAATATTAAACAGGACTGAAACGGTCAAATCAGATGTTTATAAGGCTGATGAATAGTGAGACTGCTCATGGTGATGAAATATTGAGTGGGTCTCAGTAAGTCTATCTTCTTCATTAACAACGGCAAGACTGCTGATGTCTTTAAGATCTGACAGAAGTTTTGTTTCTTTCTTTTAGGATTATCGGGTGACATAAGTTGCTTCCACTCACCAGAGATTTTGTCACTGATACACTGTAAAAAACTGCTTATTTAAAAGATATTTTACCCATGATGCATCACAGCTATTGCTACGAATGTAAAATTATTGCATACAATGTTCACTACACATTCTTGAATTCTTCCCGCCTCCCCTCATCCTTATGAAACCAAAACATTTGTATTTTTCGACAAGGTATTTGTTCCAGAGGTCACTTAAGCTAGACTGATAAACAAGCAAAGACCGGAAGTTAACTTCGGGTCAGGCGAGTAACTGTGAAAATGCATGTGCGTCAAACCATCTATACTATTAACGATTTCAGCAGCAACAACATAAACAAAAAACGGATTATGTGGACTAAACGCAACTCCCGGCAGACTTTAGCCAACCGAAACATTTTATTTTCACCAAGGTATTTGTTTCAGAGATCAGTTTTGCCACTAGCCAGACCGATAAATAAATACATGCAACACGCGTGCGTCCGATGAAGCCTTTTATATACTGCTACTGCTAGATCCTTAAAGGTTAAAGTTCATGTTCCATCTCCAAAATAATGTGATGCTTATAATTGGTTATAACTGTCATAGATTATTTCTCTGAACTCAGTAGATGAGTAATATGGGTTAAGTGGCTTGTGAATGCAGAAGCTGGTCAGAGGCAGTGTTCGAATTGAAGGGGGTCTGGGGGGGTCCCGGACCTCCTATAAGCCTTAAGGGACCCCCCATAAAGCACAAAAATATAAATTAGGGGGGTCCCCTGGTTTTTATTAAAATTAAAATACTACATAAATTTAAAATCCTCATTTTGCGTGTCACAAAGCGATACTGTCCATTATTTGTCCCAATTTCGCAATAAAATAATTCAAATGACTTCTGTCCGAAATAAAGAAACTCGCAAGTGCGCCTCTTGCTGTTTTCTGGAGGAATTGACAGACGAGTGTCTCTATCTGCATGTGGAGTATTTTTTACCTCAGTTGCGGTGAGAATCTTTAGTAATCTTTACGTTAAAGGGTTTTTTAAAAAATCTTCTCAAACAATTATTTTATAACAGTGGCAAAGCTATCCACTCAGACTGACGGCTGGTCAACCCAGTCACACAAAATATTTTATTAGGAAAGCAGAAGAAATCACGCTTAAATGATAATAAATGATAGTCTCTTTAATACTTAGCCTATCGCTCAACTACGCATCTTTCAGAAATAAATAATTATTTGTAGAAAGTATCTTTTGCATGTGTTTTTTTAAACCTTGGAAAAATGTAACATGCAGGGCCGAAGTGGGACTCATTTTCAGCCCTGGAGTTTCATGTCTTAGACCGGCCCACTTTAGTTCACCACTGACTAGCCTATATTAAAATAATATAATTAAATCCTCAGTGCACTATTCTTTGCAGCCTTGCAATTAATATATTTTCCAAAAATATTGTTTCCAATTCAATGCAAATAGTCTAAAAACAGTTATGTTTTTGCCATAATCATGCAGCCCTACCATAAGGTATTTTAATATTATTCAATTAAACTTATTCAAAAACTGCTGAAAAGGATCAAATGTTTTCCCCTATACTTTTTCCCCTAGCGTTTTGCATGAAATAGATGAAGAATAACTATTAATAGATTAATCATTGTTACATATATAACTTACCGGTAGATATAAAAAATACGACATTTACCTTTTATCAAGTTATCAACTGCTGAAAAGGAACAAATGTTTTCCCCTATATTTTTTCCCCTAGCGTTTGCATGAAATAGATGAAGAATAACTATTAATAGATTAATCATTGTTACATATATAACTTACCGGTAGATTTTTTTTACATTTACATTTACCTTTTATCAAGGTATCAAGTTGCGCTCAAGTTTATTTTAAATCTAAACGTGCAGCAAGTGCACTCAAATAGACGCATCTAAAACAAAACTCGTGTTCACAGCGACCGCTTTGAAAAGCAGAAGGCGGCGGCGCGTCATGCGTTGTCCATGCGTTTTAAATGAATATGGACCCTAATTATGATTATGAACGCAAGAATTACTTCGTGGTCGGAAGCTGGGGCACAATCAACTTGGTCATAAAGCGGTGGGGACGTATACCACCCGCAAATTACGCGAATGGGGCTGCTGTGAGTGCTGGGGACAGCAACCTTCAACCTGGTGGCATGATAACTATCTTTAAAATTATGTATCTTTAAAAAGATTAATTATATGTAATTTATACAGTGAAGAAGACAGTGTTATTATTCATTTGATTCTATTTATGTACCTAAATACTACTGTTAGATCTTGCTTTATTTGTAACTTTGTTCTTTTCTATTTTTATATGCTCATAAGTTTTGCTGATCCGAAAATGATTCAATCTATGACTCAAAAAACGCAATGTAATCATTCATTTTACCACTACTATATAGTAAAATTATGTAATTTAAGAATGAGTCCACCCTATTTCACCCCTATTCTGTTTTAAAGTTCTGCCCTTGCCAGTGTTTCACACTAATTTGAGGGGTAAACTTTTTTTAGAGTTTGAGTTAAGGGTAATTTGGGGTTTCTTTGATTAAAACCAGGATCAGATGATTGTTGATCAAGGACGATCACATCTTACGTTGTGAAATCACAGCGACCCTATAATGAGGGGGGTGGGGCTTGGCCGGGGGGTGGGGCTTAGCTAGGGGACCCCCCATAAGCTTTGACATAATTCGAACACTGCAGAGCAGACCAACCAATATGCAACGCAGAAGGGGGACATCACATTCACTACACAAACCCATCTGCCCTGATCATTTAATCAGCTTAAAACGTCACATATCTCTAGATTGGCTCAACGAGTGACATACATTGACAGCTGCTCTGCTTTGTGCTTTACATAAACACACAACTGTTTTCTGGTTGTCAAGGCAACCACAGATGTGATGTTTAGCAAGTGATTATTGATTACTGACTAAAAACTACTATCAATGTTTCAGCATTTTGGTCCCAAGCTGTCACTTTAATAAAGGTCCTATATATTGTGTACCATTCAGGTACAAATATGTATACATTTGGTACCAATATGTACCATTTGAGATACAAATATGTACTTCAGAGTTAATAATATGACTTTTAAGGTGCAACGGTGTGCTTTTTTTGAAAGAATACTACACCAGTGATAGTTAGGGACCATTTATTGGCCATTTATTTTGACAGTGTAGCTTAGTGGCAGCCGTTGCATCACGTGTCTTGTCAAAATAAGTGCCTGCTGCAGATGCGTCTAAAGGGTTTATGATAAAAGAGACGCTCACGTTTGCCAGATACTCTCATAATCTCATGCGTAATTAGAGTGTACTGTTAATAAGTGAGTGTCTTGCGTGTATTTTGTGAACGTGAGCGTCTCTTTTATCATAAACGGTCTTGACGAGTGTGCAGCAGGCAATTATTTTGACAAAAATGCACATGGTTCACATGAAGCAACAAACACATATTTTGAAAACATGAGCAACACAAATGACACTCCAAACACTTATTTTGAATTTGCGCCCATCGGATGAGCAGTCACGCCACTGGTGTAGCTGCATATAGACCTTAACGCTTAACAAATAAACCTTTATAACAATGACCACACACCATTAAGTTAAAAGAGGATTTTTTTACATAACCACACAATAAATAACAAATAATGATGACAAAAACGATCACAATAGTGTAAATAAAGTCAACAATGCTGTGGCGGCTCGTGACTTATCAACCAAGGGGCGCTAATTCAAAATAAGGGTTCGGAGTGTCATGTGTGTGGTTCTTTATTTTAAAATATGTGTTCTGCGCCTCGAGAGATCCTGTGTGCATCACGTGTTTTGTCAAAATAAGTGCCTGCGTTTTCACGCGTCAAAACTGTTTATGATAAAAGACGCTCACGTTCACAAAATACACGCAAGACACTCCCTTAACCGTAAACTCTGATTACACATGAGATTATAGGAGTATCTGGCAAACGCGAGTGTCTCTTTTATCATAAACCCTTTAGACGCATCTGCAGCGGGCACTTATTTTGACAAGACATGTGATGCACAGATCACTCGACACGCAGAACACATATTTTGAAATGACGAACCACACACATGACGAGCTACATACATGTTGTGACAAACTTCGCATCGAGCGCCGTCGAAAAAATAAGTCACCGGCCGCCACTGGTCTACAATGAGCAAAAAAATAAGCATATTATTATCCATACACTGTCAGAAATAAAGGTACAAAACTCTACCTTTTCTGTCACTGGGTCTGTACCCTAAGTTTCCGATTTGTACATTTACAGGAATACAAATCAGAATACAATTTTGGGTAGATTACCTTACCTTTAGGACCTACATTGTTAGAAAAAAAGTCAAAATATGTTCTCTAGCTGTCAGTGGGGCAGCACCCTTTAAAAAGGTAATTGTATGGACCATTAGGTATACAGATATGTAAACATTTAGTACCAATATGTACCTTTGAGATACTAATATGTATTTTTGAGGTACTAATAAGCTCTCTTTGGTCCCAGAATGTACCTCTGAGGTACCAAAATGAAATCCTTAGGTGCAAAGCTGTACTTTTTGAATGGGAACAGTGACAGGAAAGGTACAGTTTTGTACCTTTATTTCTGAGAGTATATATAATTCACATTAGATTGCATCATATTGCAATATTTTCTGTGGTTTCAGCAATTTTGTTTTTTTGAAGAATTGTTTTTATATGAATTTCAGGTTATTTTATAAACCCTGAGTGGTTTATAAAATGTAATTTTTACACAGTCTTGCAAGTGGGTCTTCCATGCCCCCCAAAATTTCACACAGCAATCTAATAACTCATCTGTTTCATATATATAAACTCCGCTGTTCAAAAAATAGGACTTTAATAAACACTATAGAGCTTATCACTTGTGCACATTATTGCACTCAGTTAGACAATGGACCTTGTCGAGAATAAATGTAAAACCAAAACATTTCTTCTAATTTTTCAGAAATAATATTATATTTGCCAGAGGCACACAGGTGCAGAAGTGTGTATTGTAATATGTGTATACTTCTCCCTGAGTGTATGAAGCAGCTGGTGTGAGAGTAAATATGAGCTTTAGTCTCCCACAACATCCACTTTCTCTCTCTGTTTATATGAGATCACTGCACACAGGAGAGAAGTAAACAAACCTCATCTCAAATTCACTCAGAAATAAAATAATCTGTTATCTGCTCATTGCAACAACATAAATGTATATCTTCCTAAACACAAAAAAATATGAGTTTTGGATAAATATCAACGAGAAAATTGTATTCCTGTAGCACAGTTGGTAGAGCATTGCATTAGTAGTAAAGGTCACAGGAACACACAATCCTTTAATCCCATTATCACTTTGGATAAAAGTGTCTGCCAAATGCATAAATGCGCAAAGAATAAATAATGGCAGAAGTGAAGGTGAGAACTATTAGTTTAAGTATTATCTTCTTTCCTTTTTCTTACTGATCATATTGAAATAGAAGCTTTAAAGCTAATTGGCATGCTTTTCATCACACCTTATTTTCTTCTAAAAGTCACCAATCACTTCCTCACAGCATTCCTCATTATTTCATTTCTCTTCTTCTCTCCTCGCTGTCACACTGCCCAATGCTCCACCCTCTCCATCCCTCTGGCTATAATTCTTTGTCTGTCTGATGAAGGTTGCTCATAATTCACTGGTGACTGCGGCAACAGGTTGCTGGTGTGAGCCTTGTCCTCAGGGCACCATATTTACTCGATTTCCTCTTACACCAAAGATGGCCGTGCTTTAAGTCTGTACTAATCCATGTTAACATGACAACAGACCACTGGTACATAAATAAGCAGGGTATTACAAGGAGGTTATACACAAAAATATGACAACCCCATTAGAAACAAAAGTGTACTTTTTGGAAATTTACCACCCCATTGACAACTTTTGTACCTTCGTGTACCTTTTTTCTGAGAGTGTAAAAGCAAAAAAATGCTTTAAGGTTATTATGACAATTTTGATTAATGCATGATTCTGCTTACAAGGGTAAACTGTAAAAAATGCTGGGCTATGTTCAACCCAGCGTTGGGACAAAAATGTACAAACACAACCCCATTGGGTTGTAATGCTGGATTGTTTTAGCCCAATATGTTGTTGTTGAGTGAATTTTGAGACATTTCTGGGATAATTTAACCCAGCGGGTTGGTTTAAAATAACTAGGGCTGTCAAAAGATTAATCGCGATTAATTGCATACAAAATAAAAGTTTTTGTTTGCATAATATATTTGTGTGTATATTGTGTGTAATTATTTTGTGTATATATAAATACACACATACATGTGTAATTAAGTTATTAGGTAATTTATGTATATTTTCAAAAATTTATATATAATGTAAAATATATAAAAAATTATGAATATATAAATATATATATATATATATATATATATATATATATATATATATATATATATATATATAAAATGTAAAGTATATAAAAAATTATGAAATAAATAAATATATATATAAAATGTAAAATATATAAAAAATTATGAATATATATATATATATATATATATATATATATATATATATATATATAAAATGTAAAATATATAAAAAATTATGAAATAAATAAATAAATAAATAAATAAATAAATAAATATATATATATATATATATATTTATATATATATATATATATATTTATATATTCATATATATTCATGAAAATGTCTCTTAAATACATATGTGCACGTGTTTGTAGTTATATATACAAAATAATTACACGCAGTGCACACACATATATTATGCAAAAACAAACTCTTATTTTGTATGCAATTGATCGTGATTAATCTTTTTAGGGTGTTTGTAAGTTGCTTCAATAAAAAAATTTTGTTTGTAATGTTTTTACTTAAAGATAACTATTTTTGTGTTTACTACATTTCAGTCGACCGTACAGTATATTTTAGTTTGTTTAATACTGTATGATACATAAACATGAATAAAAACAACTATTTACAAAAATGAATTCCAAATTACACTGTAAAAAATTACTTACGTAGTATTTTGGTCTGATTATTTAGTAGACAAAAATATACAATTTAAGTGAATTTGTGCTTAAACAAGCAAAAATATCTGCCAATAGGGTGAGAAAAAGTTCAAGCAAAAATTTCTCACCTCATTGGCAGATAAATTTGCTTGTTTTAAGCACAAAAGTAGTATACTTCACTTAAGTTGTATAGTTTTTGTCTAAAAACTAGACTTATTTTCTTAGGTCATTCTGCTTTTCAAGAAAATAAATCTTAATTTAAGAATTTAAGATATTTCTACTGAAAACAAGTCAAAAATACTATGTAATAAAGTCATTTTTTGCAGCGTATTGCAAATATTTTGTGTCAGAAGTGAAAAAGCCTTCAGATGCCAAAAAGCTATCACTGGGGTCTGGGGAAGTTCCTTTTCAAAAAGTACCAGTGGCGGCTCGTGACTGCTCTTCTTCCGAGGGGTGCAAATACAAAATATGCGGAGTGTCATGTGTGTTACTCGTGTTTTCAAAATATGTGTTTGTTGCGTCATGTGGACCATGTGCATCACGTGTTTTGTCAAAATAAGTGCCTGCTGCACACGCGTCAAAACCATTTATGATAAAAGAGACGCTCACGTTCACAAAATACACGCAAGACACTCCCTTAACAGTAAACTCTGATTACGCATGAGATTATGCGAGTATCTGGCAAACGCGATCGTCTCTTTTATCATAAACCCTTTAGACGCATCTGCAGCAGGCACTTATTTTGACAAGACACGTGATGCACATATAGGATCTCTTGACGCGCAGAACACATATTTTGAAATGACGAACCACACACATGACGGGCTACAAACATGTTGTGATGAACTTCGGATCGTGCAACCTCGAATGAAGAAGTCACCAACCACCACTGAAGTACACTTTGCACCTGAACAAGGGTACATTTTTTAAAGGGTACTGTCCCAGTGACAGCTTTTATACCACTTCTTCTGAAAGTGTATGAATAATAATGAGAATAAAGAAAGTTTTTTCAAAAACATATCTTTATTAACATTTCTGAACAATTTTGCATTTTAATTTTTTAATAGTAAACTTCAAAGAACAAACTGAACAATCCATGTTATACTCGGTTATACTTCAAATAACTACTGCACTGAACTGTTTATGGGTCTGTACCATTGTGTTTATTCTTTCTGAATGTGCTGGCAGAGCAACCTCTTATGCATTTATGGCTATAATTAGATTGCACAGAAAGGGAAAACATTTTTAATTATTGTGCCTTCAACAATGCAAAACTGAAATCTTTTTCAACCAAAGCCTTGTGACTTGTGGTCTCATGACTTGTCTTTGTGCACAAATTCAGTCAAAATAACTTTTCTATCTCTCCGTAAGCCCTTTCTCCTCACTTCAAGTGTAAAAAATAGATTTAACAGCTTCGATTTCCCTTGAGAGCTCAGAGCCAAACTCTCAGAAATCAATCTCAGGGCTTTCTGTTATGTAAAATCTTACCTGCCATATCCATCTGTCGAGAGAATTACATAACATTCTCTCTAAAACATAAACTGTATAAACAAGCAGAAGTATGGGTCACAAAAAATAACACCCACACAAATAAACATTATGCTGAAGGGAATGTATCTCCATATGTTTGGAATGCATGGTAGTGCATCATAATGTATGCATACTGACAAGAGGCTCTCACATGCTGATGTTTTCCATTTTTAACCCATACTTAACATTAACAGTCGGCCAGCCATGTTTTCAGAGTAGCAGTGCCTCTAAGGGAGCCCTGAATTCTTCACAGTGTCTCAGTCTCGCCTTCAAAATATCTAAACCGAAAGTCTGACGCACTTGTGAATTTGACACCTATGGAGCAGAAGTGTGCAGATTGAGCAGATGTTTATTTGCGTGCATGTCTTGCAGCTATACGCGTGTATTAGTAAACTTTTTCTAGGCTGCATCCCTGTTGTAGATGTTGCATTTTAAGCACACGTCCCTGAAGCCACTACCACATACACTACATTATGACCTCATTGCACAAGCATCCAGCTGTAAATCAATCTTGAATTCTTTAACAAATACATTTCGAAAAGTACCAGTTTTTTCCATTAGTAGGTGCTACAGAAAATAGCTTAGGCCACGGTTTCCACAGCACTGCTGTTTAATAAAGATTTTGTACCTGAACAGTGCCAGCACAGCAGATCGACTGCTGCCTTCATCATCATTATCATCATTCAGTCACTTTGTAAATTTTTAGCATATGTATTATTGCTTACATCAAAATGTAATAAAGTCACAGTGCACAGAGTCTGTAATATTCTGCATCTCTTCTCAGACGGAAATACGTCATCTTTGCAGCTCAACAGAAAATATAAAACAACAAGATGTCAAATACAACTGAAATATTTTTAGAGCCTTCAAACATCTTTAACAAGAACGTAATAAATATTATATGTGTGACAGACATCAAGAATGCTACAGCAAGTCTCTGTTCCAGTTTAATTGTCTGGTAAAGTCTGTTACTCCTACTCCACGTCAGCTTTTACACGTTGGAGATGTTTTGCGAGACATCCCGTGCTTGTCTTAATCCATAAAGCCACTTAATGACACGAGCATTCCTCTCAATAACAGAGATGCCGTAGGGAACACGATCATTGGGCTTACCGGGCCCATCATCTTCGTCGTCATCATCATCGTCCTCTCCTCTCCTTCCATCTCCACAATCAGAGCTTGGCGTGCTAACGCTGCGAAGCTTGGAGACAGAAACAATGTCCGAATTGGCTCGTGCAAAACGCTCCACACCACCCATACCTTCTACCTCATCCGGGTCCAGTCCACAATAGTTGAAGAAGCGCTCCATGTCGGCCGTGGCCCGGGAATAGCGGTCACTCAAGTCAGACTTGGAACGGTGAAGAGTGGGGTGTTTCCGGGTCGATCCGGGGCGTGATCCTCGTGAGCTGGCTGAGAGGCGAGTGAAGGCAGGGGAGGCCGGGGGTAAAACACCAGAGCGCAGAAGCAGTGGGCTGGGGGGCAGGCAGGGGGATGGAGGTTTAGCAGACACAGGCTGGGGCTGAGCTGGAGGTGTGGGTGGAGGGGGTGCCTGTGGCTGGGCTATCTGTGGTTGAGCTACCTGGGGCTGTCTGGGTTTGGGTCGTAAAGGCAACCTCTGAGGTTTTCTGATCTCTGCCTGTGGTCGCACATCTACCCGTCGGACAGTTACAGAGTTGGGTCCGTAACTACCCTGTGGCACAAGTCTGGGAACCCTGGCTGGGACTGGTGGTGGCCTTCGATTAGATTTTGCAGATGAGAGCTGGTTGTTAAGAGGAGAGGAGGTAGGGGTTGACACAAGGTGTGCTTTGAAGTTGTTGCAAGGCTGTGGTTCTGCAAATTGTCCACTACCAACACTGTGACCTCCAGAGGAGGGTGAGGAGTTGGTGGGAGATGGGGAGGAAGGGGTAGAAGAGTTTGCAAGTGGTCCATCACAAACATTGATTAGGTTATTGAGAATGTCCAGATTGAGTTGAGGTCCTCGACAGATGCCATTTTCTGGTCCTCCGTTCTCTGAATCAGCAAGCCGCCGAGTTATTTTCCTTGCTGGTGGAGTGTTTATCCTGAACTGCATGATCATGCTTGGTGACAGCAGTGGTTTACGGATGATTGGCGGTTTCACGGGCTCTTGTCTATTGAGTGCTACTTGCTGGCTCTTTACGTACTTGGCCTTGTCCGCTTCCAGGCGTTCTACTGCACTTAGCTTTCTTGTTCCCGGCTCAGCAGCTCTCCGGAAGTATTCCGGTCCCTTGTTGAGGATGCGGAAAGGCATGGCAGAAGTGAAGGGGCCTCCAGCAAGGCGCCCATCTGTGGGACGAAGGGTCTCCACGGGCATGATTAATTTAAAAGATGGAATAAAGGCTAAGGGTCAAAGTTTTCCTAACGTTCAAGAATGTCCCAAGAAAGTTTCTTCTTTATTCCTTTTCTTTTGTGTTTCAAGCTCCTTTTCGCTACCTTCAAGGGCCCCTTTTACTTTCTTACCAGTCTGAACACTCCTGCTGCTGTTGCTTTACTCTTTTTGTGTGTGCCGGCCACTTGCCTCTATTATCTGCTCTCTCCTGAGTCCGGCTCATTGAATAGAGATTTCTGGGAAGGGGTCATAAAGGGTCGCATTCCACATCAGTCCGACGGAGTGACCCACCAAGACAGGGCAGATCCTGATGCGAACACTGATGCTGAGACCTCGCAGCTGAAAGGTTAGAAGGATAATGTTTGTTCAGTCTTTTCTTCTCACTGGCTGGATGTTTCAGACGTGTAACACCCGGTATAAACCTCAGGCTCGTGTTCTTGTAATCCTGGATACTTTTCTGGTGAAAGAAAAGAGAGAAAAGGATGCTGTCAAACATGGGTAAGCAAAAAGAGAACCTCCTCCAGCTCCACACACATAAAAGATACTGAGGCACTCTAGATTGAATGGGGGCAGACGTTTGGTTTTAACACGCTATCTGGCCCCTCCCACTACACTCTTTCAGACTCCAGATGCTGCATGTGCAAGCAGCCAATCGGGAAAGAGAAAAGGATTCGGAGCATAAGGGGTGGAGAATGGAGCAAGCCGGCAGCCAACGTCCTATTGGTCGACGGGACGGGATTCTGACCAATTGCACCCTTCCCCCCACGTCATAACAAACACTCCTACTGAATTTTCATTCAAATGTGATTCTTTGAAAAGAAACAAAAAAGAAAAAGGCTGCGCTGAAGAACAGCTGCAATCTTGTACATTCAGTTGCATCAAGCAGTGGCATTTTATGAAAATATTTAAATCTTCTCCTCTCCCTTTACACTTGTTCAGTGTTTGTACGCACACAAAAGCGCCTTGTGCACGTCTTTACCGAGTACAATATGGGTGGATTAACATGTTTTATATTCTGGTCCCAGACTAGATCTATGCTAAGGCTCTTTAAATCTTTCTAAGACACTTATGAGCGAGCATTCACATCTTTTATATGTTGTTAAACCCTTTAAGATTTTAGTAAATTTTGCTCTTAAATTTTGCCAGCTTAAATGCTTTTTCTCCATTACATTTTCTAATGCTTTCATATTCTTTTGATCCTCAGTGTCGAGGGAGTGACAGCAATTTGCCTTCATCCCCATATATAATTTTTTTTATAGCATTGAAGTTTGGGGCTTCATGTATAACTTGAAATACTTTTTCTAGTCGTACCTTAATATGTAGAGAATATACGTAATTGTAAGCACCACATAAAGAGAAAAGCATTATTTTTACAGTTCTGTTTGTTGAAGATGGTGGCAGCAAGTAAAAAGTAGGTTAAAGCTGTCACTGATAAATGTCTGTTAGTGAGCCACTACTGTGAAATAACTACTTAAACATGTTTGTCATGGATCTGCCTGTCGTCTTTTTAGAAGCTTAATGGATGAGTATTTCAATAAATGCATATCCAGGTCAAATTCGGTGGTGCATTTAAATGATGCACACACACACACAGCTGTCTCTCAATGGCCTGGCTTTTAATAGAAGGCACAGTTGCTCAAGATCCTGCCATGATGCTAGGGGTGAGGCAGCTCTAGTGACCATAATCCAAAATGGATCTCCATTCCGAACTCTCAACATCCCAGTATTCCCAAGTGTTCAACTGACCTTCACCAGGCACCAACATGGTAGAAACATCTTCCAGAGGGACCTGAGACTATAATCATACAGGGACTGTAGAGAAATAGCAGAAATTCTGGGCTTGTTGAGTCATCAGGGCCAAAGCCAACACAAGTTGTTCTCTCTCTGAAGAATCTTACTGCCCCAGGCATTAGGGAGATAAGCACACACGCACATGGTATCATACCAGGGAAATGATATTTTCCATGCCGCCTAACCCTACAGCTCTGAATCAAGCCTGCTGACATCATTACTGGAGATTACTGGGAATAGTTTACCTTAAAATGTAAATTACCCCATGATTTACTCACGCTCAAGCCATCCTCGATGTTTATGACGATGTTTTTCATACAAGCATAATCAGAGTTATATTAGAAAATGTCCTGGCTGTTCCAAGCTTTATAATGGTGGTAAATGGTGCTTCTGATTTAAAGACCAGAAAAGTGCATCTATCCTTCACAGAAGTAATCCACACGGCTCCAATGGGTTAACAAAGACTTTCTGAGGGCAGTCGGTGCAATTTTGTAAAAAAAATCTATATTTACTAAAATAACTAGTTTCTGTTACTAACCGACACGCATTTATAAGAGAGTGTGTTGCCAGCGTATGACATGATGAGATGTAGTTTACAAGATGCAAACCATTTTAAGCTTAATAAAAATCTACAGTATAGCTTAGTATAGCACAGATTTCCTGACTAGCATTTTGTTTCGCTCTCTGTGCTCCCACATTCATAATTTTCATTTTAGGGTGAACTCTCTCTTTAAGTACATGATCTGGCAATGTCATATAAAAATTGTCCAACACAAGTAGTACTGTCAAACCAAACATAATAAGCAAGGTTTGGTTATTGTACTTTGGAGTAATGATCTATTTGTCCAACAGCAGTCTAAATCATGCTCGCCCTTCAGTACACAGTTATCCCAAAACCATTAAGGTGCTTACAGTATCGTGCCATGTAAAATAAGATCTCCCAAAACACAAGTAGACACATAAACGGAATGCAAGGGCCACAAAAATGTGCAAGGCACCAACAGACGTCAGCTTTGGGCACGAGTGTGAACTGATTGAGATAACAGAAGGGTTTCATCGATGAGCCAACTGGACCCAGAACACAGAGGACGTGGTGCGAGACAGGAATATACACACATATACATGATGTTAAAAATGCCACAACCACAGAAACACACAGACATCTCCAATGTAAACATTGCTGGGCACTAAATAAAGATCTGGTCTTGATTTCTCTGAGCTGATGTAATGTTCCCCACAGTGTTTAGTGGTAAACGACTGTTGGTCGAGTCACAAAAAACGTGAATGGAAAAAGTTAGTTAATAGCCTCAGCCTTTGGGATCTAACAGTGATGTTTTTATATCTTTTATGAGTGGATGTGTAATTTTCAATCTTTTCATTTCATTAGAATTTAATGATTTGAGTGCTGCTCGATGCAGGGAAAATATGATGCAAACAAACAAGTCGTTCAAACATGAGGCGAACACAACAGAAAACAACAGGTCGACTATAGCGGTCTAATGCTACAGATATAAAGTAAAAAATGACCTCACTAATTTTGGCTAAAAAAGTCCCGCAATGTAATTACAGGGGAGATCTGTGACTGGAAGAAGTCGGCTGCTTTTAGACCATCTATCAATAACTGCCAGGACAACAGGCCTGACATGAGAGATACACGTGAGAGGAAAGAATAAAAACAGAACTAGAAAAATGAAAGAGGAGGAGGCTGAGGAGGAGAGAGAAGTGGTTGGAAAGGCTAAAGTATGTGAGAAACAGACACAAAAAGTCAAATTGATATAGGGTTCGTAAACAGTAGGTCATTTTTGTAAGGTAACACAGCTACAAAGTAAAATAAAGTAGACTAAGTAGATCAATGTCCGTGCTTTTGCCCACCACAAATTTAAAAGACTTGTGTGCAGTTGCAAGGGCATTTCTATGCAATTTCTTATGTATTTTAAGTGCACTGCTATGTACATTGCTAGGTTGCATCCTAGCTTAAAGGAAAACACCACAGTTTGTCAATATTTTACTATATTCTTAATATTTACTAAGTCAACTTAGGAGGAATTAATCCATACCTATCTTTTTTCAATGCGTGCACTTCATCTTTGTACGACACATCGTTAATGTGTTAGCATTTAGCCTAGCGCCATTAATTTCTTAGGATCCAAACAGGGCTGAATTTAGAAGCCACCAAACACTTCCATGTTTTCCCTATTTAAATGAGTAGTTCCACGAGTAAGTAGAGTGGCACAAAATAAAATGTTGTGATTTTTTTAAGTGGATAAAAATGAGAACTATATTGTATGGCGTAAGAGCACTTAGTTTGCAGCACTTTGACCTCTGGCACAGTAACATCATCACTCCTGTGAACTCCCCCCTCTTGCTCAAACTTCCAAGTAACTTCTCATTTTTATCCGCTTAAAAAAATCGCAACGTTTTATTTTGTGCCACCATACTTACTCATGAAACTACTCACGTAACAGTCTTAGGGAAAACATGGAAGTGTTTGGTAGCTTCTAAATTCATCCCTGTTTGGATCCTAAGGAATGAATGGGGCTAGGCTAAATGCTAACACATTCACGACGCGCTGTACAAAGATTAAGTGCGCACATTGAAAAAGATATGTACGTATTAATTTGTCTAAGTTGAGGTAAGAACAAAGTAAAATATTGAAAAACTGTGTTGTTTTCCTTTAAGTTATAAAAGCCTCAATCCAAATCTCTATTATATGATGGTTCATAACAATAATGATAACAAATTACCACCATTACAGAAAGAGCCACATGCCACAACAATTGCTAAACTTGTATTTGAGTGACACAGAGAGGCGAAACAGTCTGTTTGTGACTGAAAACCAACAGTTCCCCTCCCATCAATAAACCAAAAAAAATCCTGCTCCCACTAGTCTGGAAAGATCCACTCTGGCATTGAGTCACCTGTGTACACACGTAACAGTTACCGCTACAATCCTCGGGCTAAATGATTTTATCCTCTCATGTGTCAGTATACAGGAAGCCTAAGTACGCTTTGTCAGGTGATGAAGATCGGGCCTACGTCATTGTGAGTAAGGCGGAAATTCAGGAATCTCGCCCAACGTGGGGAATTCTGCTGACAAAGCTAAAGTTATGAAAAAACGTGAGTAAGACAAAATTTATGGCTACATCCAAATCAGGTTAAGTCTATGATCAATGGATTAGAGAGATAGTGTGAGGAAATTAATTATTGACAACCCATTCCTGAATTTATATTTTAGCATGCTGGCAAAGTACGGTAGCTGACAATTTGCACTGAAACAATTAACTGTTATTTTGCAACAAGTAACCCACATTGCCAGTGCTTTTACGTTATCAATTGATTTATTGATCATAATGGGTTGCTTCAGCTGTATTTAGTAGCTATGCCCTACGGGTGAACCGCAAGATGAAAGATTACTAAGAAGTAAGAAGTAACTAGCATAATTCCCAAGGGTTTTAACTGCATTGACAGAGTCACACCTCTTGCTCGACCTACAATAAAGACGCCCCGAAGGATTCAACCCTTTACCCTGATAACCTTTCACACCAACTCCATCCGTTACTACCGCACAGCTCTATCAGTAATGGACAGCTGGTTAATACGGGTTATAAACTGCCTTCTCTTTCCAACGGGTGTCAAAACACATCACAGCTGTTTCCCCCATGTCCACATCAGGCCAGGATGAGCTCTCAACACAACATCATTAGACTATGACAGAGTTGGTATTGTACGCCACACAGCTAGACCAGAATGCAACCGGCATTGAATGTCTGGCTTAGCCCTCAGGATACTGTCAACTATACTATTATCATCCACCATTTGTAAATACAATAGATTGCTACAGAGGTGCGAATACAGTTGCTTTTACCACATATACACAAAACAATGTGCTGTTCTCACTTCTCAAATTGTTTGTCATCCGTTTCGAAGGTAACAAAAGCGCTGTGGTTGTGTGTCTGTGCAATCGAGCATCATAGGATGTATTATGGGACCTTTTAAAAAAGTAACACAAGAGAAGTTCAACACCCTGAATGTTTCATAGAGGCAAATGTGATCCATTTCTCATCCCTTTTGACTGTAATAGAAAAAACAGATAATAGAAAACAGCCCATCTGTCTTTGACATGCAGGCCACACACTATGACCCCAAACTATCCACATCCTCACTCCTGTCTTCTCCATCAGGGCATCCAGATTTAACCAAATCAGATCCCTGGAGTTCAGATCAGGGTACAACGTCACATTATATCAGGAGGCTCTTCCAAGACAATAGCGTTTAGAGAGATGTATCTGACCCCAGAGGACCGGGTGATCTGTCACTTACGTGACTATAAGTGATGTACCGCTTCCTCTGGATGAAGCGCGGCAGTATCAGCTGTACACTTGAGCAAGGCCACTGTTGGGTTAAAGGGCAATTTAAACTAAAGCATTGTTTAATGGCCTTGGCACAATCCCTCAAGTCCTGTCATTGGTAAAAAAGCGTGATGCTGCTCACTAATATATTGATCAAGTTAAATGACAGATAAATGGCCCGATCATCCCATAATTACAACCATGGCAACCTTGTCTGTGTCAGACTCATCTCAGGAATTCATTACTCCTGGGTCTTTTAGATGGACCCTGACCCCTGTGACCCAACTTATGTCTGCTAGAGCAACAATAAAGAAGACTCACATTCTGTAAACTGAAAATGCGTGCACAGACCTGGCTACAATTGTATTATTATATATGCTGTGTTACAAACCACACAAACAGGCATGCTAAAAGACATAAAACCTTGTGTGGACACAGTGTATAATCACAAAGATGATGTGGTTTTAGCTTCAGCGCAGTGTGTTGTTTTTGCCTTCTTCCACCGCAAGCTACCAATTCCGCTTTCCCACACACGCAGCACCGACCAAAACAAAAGGACAACAAACAAGAAGTAACCAAGTTTAACAAACAATCACACCATCTGAAACACACACAAGCAGAGGTCACCTATTAACCCAGTTTGACCAATAACTGAACTGGAATGTGAGTTAATTGATCTCAGAGAGAGAGAGAGAGAGAGAGAGAGAGAGATAGAGAGAGAGAGAGAGAAAGAAAAAGAGAGAGCATGCTAGAGAGCAGTGGTAATAAAAAAAGTCATATTTTCCTGTATAAATATGCCAACCTGTCGACACAAATATTAGATTGCGGTTGTTATTACACAAACACAATGCAGACTATGACTCAGTTCCTCAATTTTAGTCACTGTTTTCAAACACACTGTTAACCCACAAAACACTATCAGCACACAGAAAAAAACACAATCTAACACTTCAACAGACCAACTGGGTTCACAAATGTAGAGCTGAACAGTCACACACGTAAAACACACGTATGACTATGGGATGGGAAAATACCTGTTTTTAATGTGCGTTTAATTGTCCAAAACCTAACAATTTAAAAACCTCAAGCACCATACACTTACACAGTTCTCACCGATCCCATATAAACATTCATTATGCTCTACTAGATAGGGGCTGTCCAGCCCCAACACGTTCGAATCAAACTCACTAGAGACATCCTCTATAAATGAATGATAAGAAAAATACCTGAACAACACTGTCATAGCCATAAGTTGATTATAATACAGAAGCTAAAGTAAGGTCAACAGCCCACATGGCATAAACAGTAGCATCTCCCACAAAGTAACTGTAAAGGACATGCAACTAGTTTACAAGTTAAAAATCTCTGCTACAGGTTGCTTAACTTACCAGATCTGTGAGCAATCAGCAGGGATTAGTGTTATGTGAGAGCTGAAGCTCTCAAGCTGAAGAGTCTCTTGAAGACCGGAGCTCAGCTTCAGTGAATGTGTGTATGCTCGAATGAGACGCTTACTCAAATACGCTTCCTCCTCCCTCTTTCCCACATAACTCCTCCCACCTCACACTTTCAGGAAGCATTGGCATGGAGAAATACAAGCAGGAAGAACAACACTTCCCTACAGACACATCAATGTTAATTTATGGGCCACAATCTATGTTTACATTTTATATTTAAAGAGTTTGGCTCCAAAACGCAATAAATCCACTTAGACTAATTTCGGTAAAAACTTGTTTTTTGGTTTTTATACACAGAAAGTGACAAGATGAAAACCACTATTTTCTGTTACAAACTTTCACATAGCATCTTTAGGCTATTATAATATTAAAAATTCAAATCCATAATCTGATTTTCAAAAATTTATTATATAAATTATATTATTTTTCCGCAAAATGCAATAAATAATTTTTTTTCAAAATGCTATAAATCTATTGAATCAATGCATTCATCTTTGCGATTGTATATTCATTTAGTTGACTAGTGGTATACACTGATAAAAAAATTAAATAAACATTAATGGCATTCATCAAAACACTTACTTTGTTGTATTTATAACACTCACATTGGAGTTGTCATCCTTGGGAAGTCGTCAAACTTTTTTGACAGCGATCAACTGTAAAATGATTTGGTCCTACTTGATTTTTGCTGAATTCAAGTAAAATAATGAAAGTTTTTCATAAGATCCCCTGGAGTCAATGTGTTAGCATGACAGAAGCTTGATGCTGTCGAGAGAACAAGCAACAGCAGGCATTTTTCAGCTTCCGGAGAGCCTCTGGCGTAAATTATTAGATTTTGATGGCTTACGTTTCTTCCCCGCCACAGAAAACCACCACAGGTTTATCAATGCCAACAAAGTATCATTTTGTTTTTGTTTGTTTGTTGATCACGAAGTAAAAAGCAGATGATTAAACTAGGATTCTGTGTCTATTCAACGCGCCGCCATTGTTGTTTACAATGCGTGGAATAGTGCGCTGTGATTTGTTGAGCGGATTAATTGCATTCTGCAGAGAAGGGGGAGTGGCGTTTATTGCGTTTTGGAAAAAAACGGGAAAGATGACAGAATAACACGATGAAGAGTAGATCTTGCGTAAAATTAAGAATTAACTTTTAAATACTGACCAGATACAATACTGATTTTGGCGGTAACTAAAAAAAAAAAAATGCTGTTTATTGCGTTTTGGAACCAAACTCTTCGTTTACACTCCAGCTTTTCATTCCCTTTCCTATTTTTAGCTATTAGAGTGATTTCTGACTTTGTTTTGTACCGGTCATTTCCCAAAACACTTCTTAATGATTTTTTCCTACATCCCGCCTCAAGTCTGTATTACTGGAGAGGATATGATTTTAAAAAGCCAGTCGGCTTTATCAAAGTAAAACAAAAGTGCTGCAGAAAACAAAAAGACAAACAGTGGTACTCATAAGGATATCCTGTCATTAGTCTAGACAATTTCATGAAGAGCTTCAGAATTACCTGCAAAAGTCTATTATGACCGTTTCTGTTCTTGGAAGCAGTCCATAAATATGTGCAATCCCGTAAAGGGGTGCACGATTGGACTGGATCCAGCTCAGAGGTACAGAAAAAGGCCTTGTATTTTAACTAACCCAACAGTATTGGAGAGCACAAAAGCCTTGTGGCCTGCAAACAACTTCTAAAGTCTCCGCCTCTCCATTAACCCATTTAAAATCGGATTAACCAGATTATTCAAGTGATTAGATGAAGTCTAGGTGGGCAGACATTTGTTAGGGTGTAAAGAGGAAGTGAAGGCAGGTTTTCACCTTAAAACAGATAACATCAACTTAATAGATGCACAACAAACAAACAAGTCTGAACCACAAACACCTCCTTCACTTCACAGCACCGGGTCTATTCATACAGTCAGGTCCAGGTGTGGATTCTTATCCATTTCTCTTCTCCTGGCTGTCTTTGAAACCCACACCCTCATGCCAAGGGGACATACCGGAGTCGTAGCGTCACCACAATACCCACAGAATAAGCGCCTTTGGCTGTGGTAACAGATCTCTATGGGAATAGCTGTAATCGGGGGAAAAGATGCTACAAGATTTCATAAAGTTGGTTTGAAAACAAAGATGGAGTCTTTTTAGTGCAGCATATTAAAATAACAAAATGTGAACAAAACAAAATCTGAATCTTGCCATTTCATTTTCTGTTTCTGTCTGTCATCGGTTTCTTTTATATTCCAATAAGGATTTCTGTGCAAGCATGAAGCCCTGTCTCTCACCTTCATGTCAAAACATCTTCCCTGCACAAGTTTTTGTTATGTTTGGTGGCACCGCAAGATCAACGCTAATGTTGAATACCCTGGCTGCCCTGTTTGCCACACTATTAAAGCTGTCAGCATGGATCTGTACGGGGTTCGTGTGAGCTGCTGAAGGATAGTTGTGTCTTTGAAAGAGAGGATTATAAAGGAGTGCAGGATTACTGCTGCTGCCCATCTTTCATTCTGAAGATCACAGACCACGCTGCAGGCTCTGATACACACAACCTCACATACGGACATCTCCGTTTACAAATCCCATTACATGCAGACAAGACCAAACGGGCTTTCACACCACTAAAACCTCCTCCCCCACTTGCGAATGTACCCATAAAGACGCTGGATCAATTGACCTATCAATTGGACCATTAAAAGATCCACTTTATGCCTTCCATTAGCATATGTATCTGAGGTTTGGATCACAATCAGATAGCACAATACAAGTTAGGTGTAAATACACCCAAGCTAGTGATTTAGTTAAATGGACTATTTTCCCCTCTTTTTCTAAATAAGCATCCATTATTGTGAGATTAGGGAAATGTTTTATACCTATAAATACATATAATATTGGAAACGCAGTGGAATGTAAATGCATGTGTTAGTGCCAGGTGTAAAGTGGGTCAGTGAATCAAAATCAAACAATTGCATACAAGAATGGAAGTCGTTTACATATTTACCGCTGGTGTTTGAATAAACTGTTTCAATTTGAATAAGGTTAACAGTCCTTATCGAAAGAGTAAACGGAGACAGTCTAATTCCTGCTTAATTCAAGGCTGCAGTAATGAAATATTAGACAGGTTACACAAAAAAAAACCTGAGTTAATGTGTCAAGAGAGGAAGATCAGCGGTTAGCACACAGCTGGTCAAAGCAGGGCAGCTGAAGGACTATCATACAGGGGAGGTGGCCAGATGATTTTACTAACGTGCAGGAGGGAAGCTTGGCCCTATGGGAAGGGTGGAGGGCTGGCTGGACAGGAGCTGTTTATCTTGGGAGGGCATTTTAAGGGAGAGGCACAAAAAAGCCAACTTGCATTCCTCAGAAGATTTTGGAAGCACGTGAGCATGTGAGGAGAAGGAAAATGACTACAACGTTCGGAAGTTCCTCTTGAGAGAGATGTATTTAGTTATGTAACTGTTGATGTGGCATGGATCAAAACTATGTAGTTGTAGTTAAAAAAGTGCACTTAAAAAGTAAGGTATATTAGAATTGTGATCATATTTTGTAAAAGTTATGGTAAGACTTTACTTAATGGAGAGAAACAAATGAAGTCAAATCGAGTTTTGCTTCTTCCAGTGCTCTATTTTTTGCCCTGGTTTTTATTTTCTTTATATGTACATTAAGCATAATTGCTATGTAGGAGTGGAAGTATTTTTGACTTTAGTTAGGCCACATGCTGCGCAAACTATGCATAGATTATATGGGTCATAGGGAAGAGCCAACATCATATTTTGCAAAAGTGTATGTATGTACATGTCCTGTTATCAACCCCACAGCTATTGACTAAATACAATGCACTAGACCTCTTTTATACACAGGATACCTGAATTGACATCTAACTGTCAATGATTCAATAATTTTAGGAATATGATCTTATCTCCTCCAGCCTCAAGGAAGCAAACTAGTATAATTAAAAGAAAGACTGTGGCATTTGGGGCTTCACATACTAGTGTTTTGGATTGCAAACTACTAGTGTTTTTGTGATACATGTTAAGTTTAAGAAAAACAGCCCTTTCATATGAAAGTCAGGAGAACCTAACAGACCACGTACTAATCTTACAGTCCTCTCAGTCCTGACAGATTTCCACTTGACCAAATCCAAAATGGAAAATTGGCCTGCAGAAAAGACAGTCATCATGGAAATCCACAAAGCCAGTAAAGATTGTGAGTAGAGACCACTAAAGTCATGGGGCTTCAGACTCTGTTATGACATCCTGAACGATCCCACATTTCACAACAGTGTGGGAGTACAGATGATTTCCACAACGCTGACATCAGCAGTAATACTTAACTACAGAATAATATCAGTCAAATGTAGAATGAAATAATAATGGCAATTTTCATAACTCTGTCCTAAAACCTTAGTGTAGACAGTTATTTTACCATGCATATAAATTTATTTTATACTTTTGGGAACCCTCATGAACAAGAGGAAACTTTATTATGTAATGGTGGCCACTGAAACACTCAGTAAGTCAGGATTTAAAGGTATAATATTTGTGCAACTAGTATCATTATAAATATACTGGAAAGATGCATTACAACAGATTAGCTCTGCCTAAAACCATCCTGAGGTGCAACATATTTCTGGGATAAATCATTCCTAACTGCATTAATTCTTATGAATAAATAGGTTGATTAATTTGCTTAAACAAACTGATACGCATATTCAAAATTACATCTGAAATTTTATAACCTTACATAGTACAGTGTCTGTAGGTAGGTCATAGAGAAGAAACCCAAAACCACATCAGAAGGGTTCCTAAGGCCTTTACAGAATGCGGGTGGCCACTTATATATATATATATATAAAAATAGTTCAAAAGACACAAACTTGAAATGGATAGGAAGCACCTGTCACTTTATACTTGAGTAGATATTTTGTTACTTCAGGAAGCAGAGCTGTAGTCAAGGACATACACATCACTCTGCAGAGAGTACGTTGTATTTGACATCAATCGCTCTCGCGGTAGTGTGACGTCATTCGCGGATCAGTCTGCGCAGTAATGCATAAATTCAAACATTAACTGTGTTCTAGGCTGCAATTTTAAGCATATAAAAATGCAAGTATTTTTTAAAATCTTTAAAATGTAATAAGTTATTCTCGTCTCCCCTAGCTTTATTGCTATTCTTAAATGTAAACATAGCTTTGTGTATTACGCGTATTAATTGTTAATGCTTATTATTAAGTTGTCTCGCAAGACATTAAATACTTCCTCATTTAAAGTCGCTTTGAATAAAAGCGTTTCTAAATGAACACATGAAAATGTGCTGATAAACTCACTCCAGCTGTCATAGAGTTGCCTCATATATTTCTGCACTTACCTCAAATGTGCAGGGTTTCCTTGAGTAAACGTAAACGTTGCGTAAAAACCTTGCGTCAAACTATGTATTGTACCGTGTTGCTAAATATAGTACCGTATTCGTAACTTATCTTTATGATCAACTAAACCACGTTTCCTTGAACACTCGTTCGGTACATTTAATTTCTGCGGGGAATATACCATCTTGAGATAATGACAGATGAGGGGGCGATTTTACTGTGTTTTAAACAGAGGGATTTAGGTAGTTAAACATATTAGCATTTATTACACATGTATGTATTTTACCTAATTTAACAAGTTCTTATAAGCAAGAATAACATACATTTGGGACACTAAGAGGGTTAGTGCATGGCGTTTGAACACCCCTATTATAGCAAATGTAGTATGAGCCGAATCCAGCCATTGGTCGTTTCCCACACGCTTTCCCAGTTTGGAAAACGCAGGATAGTTTCCAAGGTAACAACACTCCAACGCATTACGTAATTTTGCTAACATGCATAGGCGATTCATCCAGTGAGTAAAGCTGAAAATTAACCCTTGAAAAATTTTTTACATTTTAAGCACTGTATTTTATTTTAACATACGCTAGCAGAATTTTCCATTGTGTGTCATTTCCGCATACTTATTTGGTAACACTTTTACAAAATGATTTACTTGTTAACACGAGATATTGCATTGATTAAAATTCACTAACAATACTTCTACAGCATTTATTAATCTTAGTTCATCTAAATTTCACCAGTTGCAATATTTTTTAAATCAATACAATGAACTAACATTAATATGTGAATTTATTTGCATTAACAATGATAAATGATGAAAACTATTTTGTTTATTGTTAGTTTATGATAGATAGCTAATGCATTTACAAATATTTTTACAAATATAACCCTTTAGTAAAGTTGTATCATTTATTTTACAATACTAAAGCCTGAATCTCTTTATTTGTCATTTGAAGGTGATGCCAATTACGATTTTAAAGCATACAAAGAGAAATAACAAAAAACAACCAAAACAAAGGAAGAAGCTTTTTAAATCGAAATATCTATTGTACCCTAGACAATAATATAGTTGCTTCTCAGTCATTTACATACTTAGAGCAGGTCATATGATTATTAACTGTTTAGCTAGCTGCATTTTTTTCATGTGTTTGTGTAATTAAATTGTGCTACATTGACTACATCAAATGTTGAAGCCCAGCCAATCTCAGAGTGAAGTGTAATGGGATGATGGGGTTAATTCATTAAGTGGCACCACCGATTCAGTGTTGTTTGTTTAGTGCATGTATATAATGGGGCTTCTGATAAACTAAAGTAGTAGGGCTTGAATTCAAAGTAATTTAATAAACTTGAGAGATTTGTAACCTTTCCCTTTTTGTCATCTTTATGTGCTGGTGAGCAGATCAATTAAAATTCAAATATAATTACATTTACATTTGGCCATTGCTCTTATCTTAAGCAACTTAAGAGTGTGTTTAACATACCTGTTACTTTCATAAGTATGTGTGTTCCTGGGAGTGAACCCATCACCGTTTAATTGGTAATTAAGTGTAGTTAATTCAGTTTAGTATCTTTTTGGCTCTACTGTTACATTAAATGATATATAGAGTATACTGTATAAGGCTAAATGGGGCTATTAATACAGGAACTAGCCCCTATATTCTCTATATGAAGAAAGAGAGAGTTTGTAAAAATCAAAGAATTCATCAGGTAGCTAATAATTTTTTTACATTCAAGAATAATTTAGCAATTAAGACCATTCAATGATTAAATAATCTTCAAGCAAAGAAATACAGGCACTGGGTGGAAAATATATTACCAAAGCAAACTACAACTGCTGCTGATTTATGGTGAGGTCTCTGAAGATGTAATTATCTGGAGAAACAGAAAAGAAAGAAAGGCGTTTTGAAACTGCCAGGGCCCTATTACTTACTCCCATAGGGGCTCTGAGGGGCCAAATGCAGTGTGCATCCATTGTTCAATGGCCGATTTAACAGTTAGCCATGTCTACTCTAAGACACAAAGACTCAGTCCCCTGGGCCATGAACCTCAACCGTCAATCGTCTCCCATTACAAACATGTCTCATTAAACTAGGCTACAGCTGATCTGTCGCTCTACATAAAATAAACTACAGGAACAATCAAGTATATCAGTTCCACTTTCATTCTCATTGTTGTCACACAGATGTACGGTTTTGTGGTTGAAATATAAAAAACAAGTTAGCCATGCACACAATAGAGCTAATGCTGCTACTGTGAATGCTGCTTAGTTATGTAATTTTTTTTATCTTTATTGTTAAGCTTTGACCTGTAAATTACTTCTTCTTTCAACACAATCTGTTTGCTGTGTCTGAATACTACAAATCACCAAAAACCTTCTATTCGGAATTGAGTTATATATTTAAGCAAATACTTTTTAATATACGTAGAAATATTAGATGCAAAGCCCCTAAATGCCACCTCTGTCAAAAAAGTTGATATTGAGAGAATGCTCTTCGCTTATACATTCATCAAATATCTGTTTGTTGGCACTTGTCAGAATCCATTTAATGCTATGATGATTTTTCAGCAAAGTCCACTAAGTGCACAGAAGAGTAATTGAATGAACGACGGCACACTTTTTTTTAAAGGAGGATTACAGATTATGCTAGGATATTGACAGCCTATTGCAGATATGCATTAAACATTAAATCTTATGAAGAGTCAAGGTATTGTCTGCTTTCAATGACTTCCAGTTATCTGAGCCAGGACTTCATATTCTCCTTAATCCTAGGTCTATAATTTAAGTGGAGGAAAGCACACCTCCAACACACTACTATTGCTTCCTCTGTTGCTTTAAGCCTCTACCCTTAGAGGATTGGTTAGGTGTAAAGATTTTTGTTGTTTTGGTAACTGGAAAAGATAAAAATGGCTACGCTGTTCTATTTATAATGAAATAACTGGCAACTGCATACATCAGTGTTTATGTCCCTCTCTCATTTTTACAAACCACATCTAATTTTGGTCACTCAGCATCTCTTCCTTGCATTGAGGCAAAGCCTGGCAGAGCGCCAGTCCAGGATGCTGCTATTCAATCACCAGTGACAGTCTCTCTGTCGCACACACATTTTCATTCTCAAATAAACAAAAACTATTTTCCCTATCTGTCAGCTATTCATAGCACCCAGACTCCCTACCATTGGATGATGATAGGTTCATGGGAAAAGATCCATGCATAGTGAATAAGGAAGGTTTGCTTATCACTTAGCCTTCATTATCTTATTGGTTGAAACAGAGAGTAAAAGAAAAGTAAGTGAGATCGAGAGGAGTGGCGAGATGAAACAGTGATGATAAGTTCATCTGATATGGATGAAAGAAAACCACAGCAGACAATTGGATAAATTAGAGGAATGATCAGTAGCATAGACTGTAAAAAAATGCAGCATGAAGCTTAAACAAATGAATGAATTATGCAAGTAAATTTAACCTACTTTTTAAGTTTTGACTTGTGATAAGTTCAGATAACTTTGAAAATCAAGTTGAAATTGTTTAACTTAATTTGTTAAGTTAAAGTAACATAAAAATATATGTTGATTTGATATCCTTTACAGTGTATGTGAGGATAGGCTGTTGGTTTTTTGAGGCCCTAGGCCCAAATTCACTCCCTTATTTGGTGTCCCTGAGTATTCTGATTGGTCATATGACAACGAGGAGGATTGTTTACATTTCAAAACAGCATTTTGATAACTTAGTTTGATAACTTATATTATCAGCGGTGTAAAGCCTTACAAAACTGTACTGTATTGTTTTTATTGATTTAGAATGAGCCGTTTTTATCTTCATACACCGCGGGTCCATTTACATGGAAGTCACCATTTGGCACCTCTATTTTTACTACAGAAGCTTTAAATGGACAAACTGCTTTGTTTTGTTAATATGTTGTCTCAGAAGATGACATGTTTGTCCTGTGCCGGCAACCGTAGCTTTACTATGCGCTTTGAAAGGGAGGGGTGAGCTGTGTACTGAGCCGTTTGTTGCAGTTTAGAGTCTCGCTGCTAGATGCCGCCAAAAGTTTCACATTGCAAATTTTAAAGGAAAACCATTTCGATTTTTAGTACATCGTTGTCATGTAAAAAACAGAGAACCTTTTTCTGGCTCTCTACGGTCTCCACCATCTCTAGTGCTCTTCTGCCCTTTCCCAATGGAAAGAGTACCATCAGGACCAGGACAAAGGGATAAGCAGATGCCAAGCAGCAAAGACGCAAACTGAATTAAACAGGTTCCACCACCCCAACCCCCATCAAACACAAAAAACTCACTGTCACACATACACCGCCCAGTCTTTTTCACTCTTTATCAGGAAATAGAGACAATGTAAACAATGACTTTCCAAAGTCAAGCGCATCGGTATTGGGTGTGTTTTTGCCTATTTATACACTTGCTAACACATGTGCATTTAAACACAGACCACTATTAATAGTGCCAGATGTATTGTCATTTAAACAAATGTTTGGCGTACTTGAATTACATGTGTTTCGATATATGTGGGTACTCAAGAGTGTATTAAATTCCACTGTGTCCTACTTACATTACGTGTTATGTAAGTTCATTAAAATTAATGCATGTGGAAGTAGAGAGATACAAGATGTACACTGTGATCGAACTTTGTTTGCATGTATGCATTTGGCAGACAATTTTGACTTACAGTGTATTCAAGCTACAGTATACTTTTTTATGGACCTATGCTGCATTCCAGACAACTTGGATTTAGGATATTTCACACCTCAAAACAGGAATAACGTCTGAATGAGAGTGAGTTACTTAATGTTATCCCTATACAAGTATTTAGTAACATTAAAGGCATAGTCCATGAACTCTGAAAGCCAATGTTGATATTTGAAATCACCTAAACAAACACGCCCCTACCCCAATAGAAACCTTCTTTTGATAGATCCGCCCCACACATAGACAACCAGGGCAACGATGTTGTTTAGTAGACGGGCAACTTACTGCTGTTTGGCTACAAGTGTGTTTTGGTAGTCGGCCTGACTCCCTTTTCCAAAGTGTTTTTCAGAAATTGTGCACTTCGGTTGCAATTCGCAACAATCTCACTGCTAGATGGTGCGAAAATTTACACACTGCACATTTAAGTTATCCATTGGTTGACCAAACTGTGTGTCCCGCCACCAACCATATCATTGGTTATTATGTCATAATACGTCAACCTTCAAATTACTTAGTTCTGTATACTTACACATCTTTGCACATTAAACAGGGAAATTAAATGTATTAAACATATCAAAAATGAAATACATCACCTTGAATTGATAGCACAAAGTATTACAGTAAACAGGCCCAAATAACATTGCATTTCCTCTTATTTCCCTTTCATCTTTTTTTAAACCCCCGTTCAACCAAATTTAAATCCTCTTTCCTTTTCTCCACATTGACAAGCAGCTGCTGTCCTTCTCCCTATGAATGGAGATTCCCAGGAGAAAACAAGGTTGAGTACGACTAGACGCTACAGGTCAGAGGGCAGAGATGTTTATGGCATATCAGTTAGTCATCATACACACCCAAACAATGATATCTGAACTACATGCAAATACATGCAATATATAAAAATACCCATTATACAGGAAGGATTTACTACGTTCAACTAGCGAGCTAGTTAAGTTAGCAAATGCTACAGCAAACCGAGTGTGAAATTGGCCATTTTAAACCATCTGATGCAGATTTCCATACGCAGTAAAACATTAAACAATGACGACACGCAAAAAACAGCCTTTCTTCCCCAAAACACACGCACTTTAGTCGCTTAGTGCTGTGTCAAAGATCAAACCCCAGAGGAGCTGACCTTATCAACAAAGCCAGGACCCCTAAGAAGGCGATCTATCCCTTCCTGCAGCACTCCTCCATCTTAAATAAACTTCCTTTGCTGATGCCACCTCTTTTACATTCCCTCCCCGATGCTTCTGGTATTGAGCAACTAAGTGACACAAGGCATACAGTCAACTCCAGAGGGGCTCGGTTAAATTATAAATATGAATATCAAACTGAATAATGAATCCAGGGTAATGTTTTGCCCTGAAGCTGTGCAAAAAGGGAAGAGACACAGGGACTTTCAGATGTAGGACAAGGTTTTTTAATCTACATTGGTTTATTGGCTAGAGGTAAAGAACTTTTATGTATGGAATAATCTGTAAATTGGTGCTTCAGGAAAAACAGTGAGAACATATAAGGGTACCAACACTGCTTATTGCACAAAATGTCCTTAAAATTAAAGGAGACATATCATGAAAATCTGAGTTTTTCCATGTTTAAGTGCTATTATTGGGTCCCCAGTGCTTCTATCAACCTAGAAAATGTGGAAAAGATCAACCCAGTAACTTAGTCTTGGTAAACCATTCTCTGCAAGTGTGTGAAAAAATAGGTCATTGAAATTTGGCTCCCCTTGTGATGTCAGAAGGGGATAATACCACCCCTTAATCGACACTATCCAACCACAGCACTGCTAATTAGCTCATTTGCATTTAAAAGACACATTCAAAAACGGCAAATTTTTGCTCACATCTAGAAAGTGGCAAATTTAACATCCTATAGTAAATTATATATAAGGTATTTTGAGCTAAAACTTCACATATGTACTCTGGGGACACCAAAGATTTATTTCACATCTTTCAAGTCTTGTGAAATGTCCCCTTTAAACTAAATTAAAGGAATATAAAAAGTCTACATGTTGAACTGTGTAAGTTGATTTGCATGAAACTGTCTGCCAAAAGCATGAATGTAAATTCCTTGTGTCTATAAAGAATAAACTCTTGCTCTTTCCTAGTAAGTTAAGTGAAAAGCCTTTAATCATCACTCTTTACACTTTGACCCATTTTAATGTGCGCATGTTTATTTGTCATACACAACGAGCCCAAATACTTAAGACTGTTGAGCTGTGTAAATGTGTATACAGTATGTTTGCATAAGCACAGATTATGGTTAAACATGCAAATTTAGACTTTGACACAGTGGGACCTTGTACCCAACCAGGTTCCAGGTTAAACTTATATTATACGGACACAAACGCACCAGTTGTTTTTTTCTTGTGAAGGGCATCAAATATACTTCTAATGAAAATGGAAACTATTTCCTTCACATTTCCTCCTCCACCCAAAAATAACAGCAGAAAACAGTTTCTGATTGATAGGTTTCCATTATGTAAGCTACCCACGAAACCCCACACTGAAAAAACAAAAGCGTTAAAGTATAAAATCCCCCTTCTTCAGAATTAAGTAAATTACAGTATATGTATTTAAACACGGATAGCAACAAAGATTGCCACCTGAATATGGTGTTTACCTGTTTGTTTGTTTTTTTGCAGTGTATTACCTCATGGATGTGACATTTAAAAAGACGAGACCCTAAGGAGATTTGATTAAGTTTTGTTTTATATTAATTTAAATACACGCACAGATAAAAGCTCTTTGGTATGATGTTGAACTTGTCGCCCATGTTAATGTGAAAGCAGTTATTGGGGGGAGCGTTGATGTTACGCCCTGAAGCGAAATGCTTAACCTCTTTTGCTTCATTTCATCTCATCTCATGCCAGATGATAATATGGAAAAAAAGCAAGGTAAGTCAGCCTGATAATCCTGTTACAGTTACAACACTGAATGTCATTACTGTAGCCGAATGTTTGGCATACCCAGTCCACCCAGAGAAAAAGAAACAGTGAGGAAGTCTTAACAGGCGTGCAATGAGAATTGTGCCTTTCAGCAAGGCCTGCATGGAGTACAGCAGTTTATCTTTTGCGATCCAGCATACGTGGGACATCGCTCATTGAATGCGAGCCAGCAGAGGAGGAGAGGGTTCGCATCAAACACAAAGCTGTTATCACACATGAAATGAGCAACAAAAGAGCAATCATACTTCATACGAAGGGCAGAGGGAGAATGACCCATTTACCCAGCATGCCCCGGGGGACTGAATGGAGAAGATTGTCTTATGATGCCAGTATTCAAAGTAGGTTGGGTTTGAATGGAGGAAGAGTGAGAGAGGTGGCACAGTAATCCAAAATATTGGCAGAAGAAGGTTAAAGCCAGTAGTGTGTGCATGGATTTTGTTTTTGGTCATATTTTTGATGTCTTGGCTTATTAGGATGTATGGGATTAAAGGTGAATTATATATAATCACTATAAAGAAATGCAGCAATTTCGAATTATCTAAACACAGACAGAAAGTTATAAAACATGTCATGAGACATTACTTCATTTTTTACTTTTCCTAAATGCATGTGTGACCCTGTCCAGGCTAAAATTTCATAATTTATTTTTGTCTGCTCTGCGTAGACGTAGATGAATGACACGAAGAACCAGACTGACTTCAGGCTAACGGTCAAGAGGGTCATTTCTCCTTCAATCTTCATCACAGCTTTTTATTGTCGGGTGGAGGGACAATAAGAGTCGCTCCTGGTGCGGTGGGGGTTCAGAAAAGACAAATGGCGTATGAGTTTTCTCTAGAGAGCAAAAAATGCAAAAACTGAGCATATGATAGGAGTGAGATGGAGGAAGGGGGCCCGTGGGGAACCGAGAGATAACAATGGGTGTAACCACAGGAGAAGCGGGGGTTGTGTACTCTTGGTTTAAGCTGTTATATTTGGTAGGGGAGTCGGCACGTGCCATGCACCCTTCATGGGAGGGGAACGAGTAAAGTGGGGCCGCAGAGACAGCGATGCCCCAGTCGACCCTAGGTTTTGTTCTGCCAGCTGCTGGTGTCACAGTCAACACCCAAAAATCAGTGGAGCCCAAAAGGACAATCACTATCTGACTCCACATTGATTTTTGCTGGGATAAATGAACGTAAAATTTTTATGTTGTAAGGAAGAAAATATTGATCTTAAGTGTTTTTTTTATACCAATTTTTTTTAATATGACAATAATTGCAAAGTGAAGACTTTAGCAATGTTTGTATTTCATATTCAATTAAATGTGTAATAATGTTTTGTTTGCTGGTTTTAGAGAAGGAACTTAAACACACAGAATGTTTGCATTTCATATTTAATTTCATTTGTATGCTTTGTGTGCTTAACAGAAATGCTCCAAGCAGTCACATTAACTTGAAGTTTTTTTCCTTCAGTAAATAAGCAGGTGACAGTTCATATATACATAGTATAGCAGTTATGAAATGGTCAATTATGCTCTATAGTTATTAATAAATAGAAAAATAGAAATATAAATATAAAATAAGTGTCATTGGTGGTCTCTCTCAATAAAGAAAATAGATGCAGAAACTGTTAAACAATTAAACTTGGTAAAAATAATATAAAGTCTTTAAAGTGCACAAAACCTTTAACAAAATGTGTTTTTATCATGTTGAGCATTCAAAATAAACAGTAAAGCAGTAAAGATAAACCCTGTCAATGCAAATGCTCATTTGTTTGACTTTAAGAATTACCAAGTGTGTCTTAAATCATATCTCATCTATATCCATATTCACTGCTGCCCCCTGTGTCAACTGTTTGAATTACAGAAGATGTGCAGCTTGCACTATGTTAAGTTTAATACTGCCACCTAGAGGCTTCTAAAGGAAGTAACCTGTATGAATGAGGCTGTGACACTTTTTACTAATTTCTTCAAAACATGGTCACAGATCCACAACCCTATTAGATCTCTTAACTCTATTAAAGGGGTTGTTTATGGTCTGAAAATTGCATTTTGGGTGCCATCCAAAGAAAATGTTTTGCTGCTGGTTTAAAGAAAGATGTGAACTGACAAAGCCTTATTGTGGTTGTTGTCATCTGTGCATGGCAGCTCTGTGTCAGTCTGCTCAGAGATAACATTCAGGCTACAAATGCTTATGAGAAGAGATAAACATAAATCAGGTTGCAGGTACAAAATTGCGAAAATTACAAAAATTTTGTGTACTTAAATTTTGAGTGGTGTAGGGAATATTAATATAGTTAAATGCACAATATTAAATTTAGGTTAAAGCACATTTGATGTAAATATGTGTATTATTTAAGCTGTATTTTCTTTGTGTATGAACTTTCAGTTATGCATTACAGATGTAACTCCTGCATGTGCCATTTGCTTAGTACTTTATATTTAATGTAAATACTTAAGTGAATTCAGATACATTAAGATAAAAGTTATAGAATTTTGAAAAAAATTTATACGACTTTAAATGGACACGTTGAGTAAGTCATTTTTTTATTTACACATACTTTAACTTGCACTGTGTGACAATTTAAGAATAGTTCAAAAAGAGGAAAGGCATGACAGCTGCTCTTATTCTGTATTCATAGCTCTTTAAAAAGAGTCGAAAGAGCAAAACAAGCCATGACAAAATGATAGAGCAAGATTTAACCATGTTTAAGGTGAGCCCAAATGTTCTTACTTAACTATTTAACCATTAATATCCTAGTCCAAAACTAAAATAATCTTAACAAACTATACATCGTTGGAAAGCTTTAAGTGTCTAGTTTTCAAAATTTGCTAAATGGATAACAGAGTAAGAGTAATTTCTAAAATGTCACAGGGCCACAAGTGGGCCCAATTTGTTTTTACATATTTATAACTATCCTAGTATAAATCTTAAAAAATATTGACAACCTATACAGTATATCATTGGAAAGCTCTATATGTAGTTTTTATATATTTAAACCCTTTTTATAGGCCTAATAATAATGCAGTGACAGTAATTTATTAATTTGTGAAAGCAAAATAGTATGCAGCAAATGAATGACACCTAGTGGCTTTTGTTGGTAAAATCACTAAAAGTGTCAAAAAAACATTTTTATTTTTTATTTTTAACTTGACATTTGGATCAAACATAATTGACACTTTTTTGCAGCATTTTTGCTATCAGACATTTTCAATTTAATTGTTTTTAAATATAAAATATATACCTTACTGCTATTTATTAAAATAAACTCAAACTGCTTTAACTATTTTGTATGTGATATTAACAAATACAGACACTTTAGATTAAAAAAATTAAGCTTCTAAACCAAAGAATGCCAGAGTTATAATAAAATGGGGGGGGGGGGCAGTTAAGAGTTAGTAATGTTTATTCTATTCTGTGCTTGATACTGTATATCAAAAATGAGACAGTCTACTACTATCACGGTTTGAATATTGTGCAGTCCTTATTTGACCCCTGGGACACACTATTCATTATCTTTCTTTATCCCTCTCTTTCAGCTTTGGTGCCTGTTGGTTGGCTGTGAAACATATACAGCAGGCAAGCTCACAGCCTTATGAAGCAGACTTTAGTTCACATTGCACTGGGCCAAACCTAGATCACAACTGGACATGATCCAGATTCCCTCCCCCTTTTCTCTCTCCTACTCCTCTTTTCTCATACTTTTCTCTGCTGTTTTCTTCAGGGTCTCTACTTCCTCTGCTCTCTGAATGTTGTTGACCATTTCCCAGAGTGCAAACTATAAATAAAACAATCTAATAGCAAAAACAAATGTTTAAAACATCTTTTTTTGGACAGCGATACTAAATGTGAGATAGAAAAATGCAGAAAAAACAAGCACACAACACATTCGATAGTTTAAGAGTTAAATTTAGTGTTGGCATCCCACTTCGATCACATGACCGTCCCAGATTGTTTACTTGTACTGGCAGAGTCTCAGACTGTTTAAAATCCATATTAAACCGAACACCCCCACCCTCTCTCTCTCTCTCTGTTTTTCTGGTCAGTTTTTTGTGCAAGCAGCCCAGGCAGTTTCTTACACATTAAGCAAAGTAAGTGTGCACATTTTAAAATACTTTTTAGTTTGTTTTGTTTAGTTTTTTTGCAAACATTTTTATTTTGCAAGTGGTTCTGCCATCTTAACGCCTCGTCTCTGGAAAACTGTGAGTACATTGTGGACTTTCTAGAAGTAGCAGGGGGAGACGGTTCACAAACAGAGAAGAAAAATGCATGTGTGCACTTTTTGAAAACTTTGTCAAAATGGCTATTCAACAGCTTCCAAAGATATCATGTAGCATGAAAGAGGAGACATTTTCATACTTTGATATTTTTGGATAAATAAACCAACTTTGCAGAAAACCGATGAGACAGACTGAAACAGTCTTTATTGAATCTTGTCTAAAGACTGAGCTACACTCTTTAAAATGAAGGTCCTATAAAGGGTTCTCAAAGCAATGCCATAATAGAACCATTTTTGGTTCCTCAAATAACAGTTCTTACTTTTTGTGCAACACAAAGTCTCTGTGGATGTTCTTCTTTATAGAAACATCCAGCCTGATAAGAATATTTATTTATTATATTTATTTTTAAGAGTGCACAGACGTATCAAAAAAGATTGATGTATTTGTTGTTTATTTGGGTGAAAGTTTGAAGGTCACTTTGAGCTCCGGCCTATCGTCCATTTAAATGACAAGATGTCTCTTCCTCAGCACACAGACAGAGCAGAAACTTTAAACTTTGCACGAATTAATGAAAATTTGTTTATGAACATTATCAAGATTTGTATATACTCTGTATTATGATGTTTGTGAGGATCCAGAGTAGCTTTGTGAAGGAAGACTCACTGTAAACAACAGCAAAAGATTATTATGTGAACGGACTCGGCAAGCTGGCATTTGGGTTTGGTTCTGGACAGAAGGAGGAACTGAAACAACACGCGGTTAACATAAATAATAATCACCCAAATAATTTCACAATGAGATGATGTTGTTTTTATCCATTCTGCAATATAAATGTTCTATAATTTCCCATTAAAAGATCTAGGCCTATATGTGTAAAACTGGATTTAGTAGTAGTAGTATAAAATTCTGCACATTATCAGTGCTTGCTAAATATATTTATTAATTAACAAAAGCAACGTTTCGCTCTGACCTTCATCAGGAATATACTTTTAAAGACATGACGTTTTATATTTCTAACCAATGACTGTCATCCACACTAAAAATGGACCAATCACAAACTCTTATGTTATAAAATGAAAGGACTCAAATATAATAGGACACACTTGACAACATTATAAAGGTCACATTCTTCCTGATCCCATTTTTAAACCCTAGTTAGTGTGTAATATTACTATAATAGCATAAATAATACCTGTAAAATGATAAAGCTCAAAGTTCACTGCCAGGCAATATATTTTTTTAACAGAATTTCCCTTTCAAAGCCTACAGCGAACGGCCGGTTTGGACTACAGCCATCTTCTTCCCGGTTGAATGACGTCACTAGAAGAGTTTTTTGACTAACCTTCGCCCAGAGGAATACGTCAGTCACCAGCTAAGCTCAAATGGCTCTGCTAAGCTACCCAGCTAACACACGACGTTCTAGTAACGTAATTTATGACTTACCAGCTGCCAACGTAACTGTTACATCCAAGGGAGGTAATTTCATTACCATTACAGTACCAAATCACTACGTCGCCAGTACGGTCTCCAAACGTCACGAGATAACCAAGTACATCCCAGTTACGTAAAAATTTTTACTATTTTGGTAATTTCATAACTTACTGGCAATGTAAATGTTACGTCCCAGGGAGGTAATTTCTTACCATTACAATTATATAAACATTCATTTCATTTTCTATTTAGGTTAGCTTGTTAAAACTTTTCAGTCTCAAAGTTTCCTTAAATAAGTAAAAATAGAATAGATATTTAACCACCATACGAGCTGCTCTTTACATGGGAAACAAAAAACATCACGCGCCTCCCACCTTCAGCTGAACTCAATCAGAGCGCGTGACCGCACATGGACACAAATCCAGGAATTTCACTTTTCCGGTCGCCACGATGTAATGCTGCGTTCCAGGCAGGTTTTTGAGCACGTAAATTACGACTTCAAAACCACTACTTACGACTCTGAACTGGGAGTATGGCAGCCTGTAACCCGTGTTTTTACAACCTTCTACCTGTGAAAGTGCACTGGAACGGCAGTCAAACCCGTGACATCCCACCTGTGAACTCGTACTAGATCGATGTACTCCCAGTTCAGAGTCGTGGTTTTGAAGTCGTGATTTACGGGTTACAGGTAGGTTGCCTGGAATTCAGCATAAGTTTGGTCATTATATAACGTCAACGTTACGTAACAGTTACGTATGTGTGTTAGCTGTGTAAGCTGCTGTGGAATGGCAACACACTTACTTCATAGAACAATTCATCAACCCATTTTGAGAACAGTGAAAACAATGCTATAGAGATAAGTAAATTGTGTGAAAAATATTGCGTTTTTACAGGTGAAACATGAACACATGTTATATTGTGCACTGTTAACACAATCAAAGCTTCAAAAACACAGAAAGAACAGGACCTTTAAACGATGTTATGATAGTATAGGCCAATTCTCGTCTTAAACTGGGTTTCAATATCAGTCTCTAATGATCAAACAGACACTCAGATATACAAGAAAAGACACTTACATTAGCAGAGTCACAATCCAAAATAATTCACGTCAGGGTATCGCTAAGCTTGTTTGACTTCATGTGGCGCCGTTAGAAACGAATGGCAGATGACATCACAGTACCGCGAGAGCTATGCGACAGCAGACTCCTCCGTATGATTTCTCGAAACGCTCTCGCGGTATGTTGATGTCATCCGCCTAAGTCGAACAAGCCTGTTATTTCTCCTGACGGAATGTTCCATGTTTTTCCCCCACATACAAACCACACGGACATCGGTAAGTTAGTTGTTTGGAAAAATTGTTTTTAAATGTCATGACGACCGAAACTTCACTTTTGTAATTTATAAATATATTAAGCAAGCATTGTGTACTTTTTATACTTTTGATTCGATACTTTTGATGTCTGTGTTACGCGCTGCCTATCGTTCATCAGGTGTGCTGAGTTTGTGTTGATTGATAACTAGTACTCGGAGTAGTAAAACGCAGTTACAACATTTGTTTTGTTGGTATTAAACCTCGGGTAGATTAGTGTTTTTCAATTTCTCTTCTGTGATTTAGATGCTGCGTTTGACTGCCGGTCGTGTAGGGGGGCTTCTGTCCAGACGGACGGTTGCTTCTTTCAGCTTCAGCAGTACCAGAACTGCCAGCCATGGCCATGGTAATCCTAAATGTCCTTTAAAACAAATATCCACGTTTGATTTCTGCATTATCCAAAATTATTTATTTATATTAAATGTCACTTCCTGTACCTTATGATCCAGAGTTATTTCCATGTCCATCATTCTATAAAATGTAGCTGTTTATGCCTTTTGTCATAGATTCTTGATCATTTTTCTGTTTCTCTTTATTGACTTTGCATGATTTATCGTTTCTTTCTTCTCTCAGATGTGGCACAGCAAACAGATATGTCTCTGCCTTTGTACAATGACCGTCTGGATACTCCTCTGCCCGATAGGCCATACCGTGACACCCTCAACGCTGTAGACAAGAGCCTGAAGCAGAAAGAGATGGGGCCCTGGAACAACCTCTCGAAAGAAGAGAAAATTGCATGTTGGTATTTCGTGCTATGGATTTTAATACATAGTGTAGAGAAAAAAATCAAATGTACCGGTATATTATTATATCAGGGGTCTCCAGCGTGGCCCACACATAGTCTGTGAGGTGCCGGCCAAAGCACATTCTATTAATAGTCTCAATTGTAATATTTATTAATTACCCTTTTTTATATTAGCTTGGCTTGGTTTACGAATGTTAACATTTTAAACAATACTAAAACACATCAACAAGTAAACTAAAATTAAATTAACAAGTAAAACAAAGTTTTGAGTAAACTATATTAAAAAGTAGCCCTCAGATTGTTTTATCCAGGGGTCACCAAACTTTTTTCTCTGGGGGCCACATTATCGTTCCTGACTGTGATGGGGGGCCGGGTCAGCTATATATAGAATTCTATGACCCAGACCAATTGTATGACCACCAGCAGTAGAGATTACTGGCCTGGCACAGCCAAAGTCCCCATCAGTAAACGGCTTTCCATAGGTAGCTAGTAGGTGAGCTACCTTATATAGCTAGTTCGGACAGCAGCCTGGTTTATTCAAGTTTGGTGAAGGAATACATTCTTTTGTGCGGCCAGTACACCTTTCATCCTCCAAATCCTTTCTTCTCTTGCTTACCCTCGCTAGCTAGCATACTCTTTGTGGCGGATTTCATGATGACGACACAGATTATATTCTTTGAAAACTGCCACTCTTCTTTACATATAATACAAACTGCACGGCCCTTACACTGAACAAAAAAATAATCGTTGGTCAGCTGTTCTTTGAAAACTCTCTTATCAACTTTTCAACGCTAGCTATTTTGCCGTCCTGAACACTTCCAGTTCTGTGACAGTGATCTGCAGGTGTGTTGTCTGTCACCGCTTGATCACGAGCATATAGTTAATTTTATAACAAAATATCATTTTTCAACTTAAAAAAATCTACATTATACCAGATTTGAACATGTTATTACTTTCCCAAAAAACAATAACATAAATAAAATTGCCTCATAGGGCTGGTTCAAGTAGTGGGGGGCAGAGGGGCTGGGGGGCCGGTCAAAGGGGGGTGGCGGGCCTGATTCGGCCCGCGGGCCTTAGTTTGGTAACCCATGGTTTTATCCATTGTGGTAGCCCCAACACAAAGGTTGGAGACCCCTCTATTCTATTCTATTCTATTCTATTCTATTCTATTCTGTTCTATTCTGTTCTATTTCTTATTCTATTCTAGGAAATCTGCACTAGCTAAGCCATTTAATAATATAAAAAAAATATTATCTTATTATTCTGTTGTCATCTTTATTTAGTCACTTGTGAAACTTATTTGCAGTGTACAGGATGATGTTTAATATGACATACGCAGAGATGAAGAGACCGACCCATGAGTGGAAAACTGTGTTTGGGGGGTTCTTCTTCTTTATCGGTATCACTGGTCTTGTCCTCCTCTGGCAAAGGCTTTATGGTGAGAAATGGCATTCACTCATGTTTAAGGTTTTACTTGGGCGCATAAAAAATGCTAATTGCTAAATGCATTTTAAAGTTAACTTAAACCCAAGAGTTGGGTTTGTCCATATTTTATTTAACCATGGGTTGGAAACAACCTAGTCTGCTTTGCTAATTCCACATAATATTATCATCATTAAACTAGATTGAAAATGGAGATCTCGCACTGTTTGCTAATTGTAGTTTTTATTTATTTTTTTAATAGAATTTTGATGTTTATTGATAAAGATAATTATGCAAATCAGTATATTTAATTATTTAGTTTTTATTAGTTTTTTTTTACATATTTTTTCCTTCAATTTGAAAGTATTAAAAATGTAAATTTAATTTGGTTTACAGGTCATTTGTAAAGCAAGTCATTTTACTTTCACTTTACATTCGTTTCAACATACTATTTTAATATATTTTTGTAACGTTTTATAAGTAATTTAAACTTTTTATGAGTTACCGCAACTTATCAACTTATGAACTTACCGTCAATATTTAAAACCGTAAGCTAAAGGAGGTGGTAATGTGGCACAACGCAAAGCTTGCAATTATTTTCTTTTTTTTCCAACTTTAAGGGGTGATTTTCCGGACCGGGATTAGCTTAAACCAGGACTAAACCTTAGATTAATTAGGAAAAATAATAACTAGTTTTAACAAAAATGTCTTGCTAAAAACATTATTTCGAACAAATTTTAAGGTGTTATATTCAATTTGTAACACCTTAAAATGTAAGCTTTTAAACTTAAATACTTCACAGTGAGAAAATGTAAGTTAAAAAGACTTCATTTTTTAGGTGTTACCACCTTACCCAACTTTCGCTTTTAAGATGTACTGGAAAAAAATAAGCACATTTTGTATTCTACATGATCAAAATAGTTAAATTAGTATGTTACGTTTCTCACTAGGGCAGTACTTAAAGGGCAAATAAAAAGCTAGAGGTGCATGCAAATTCTGACTTTTTTTTTATCACATGGCAGTCTAGTCAGTCTGTTTTTTTGTGTCTTTAGTATATCCACCTCATCCACATACCTTTGATGAGGAGTGGCAGGCCATGCAAGTGAAGAGGATGCTGGACATGCGAGTGAATCCTGTGGAAAGTTTCTCTGCTAAGTGGGACTATGAGAAGGGCAAGTGGAAATAGATGAAGTTCATGTAACTGTGAGCTTCACATGTCAAAGCCTTGCTCCTTATCTGTCAATTGCCTTTGGCAGTCATCATACCTTACTATGATGTATGTTCTTTACATTAACATTTCAATAAAATGGTAAATTGTTGCGGATGAAACTGTCAGGTGAATTGCAGCCCTTACATCTTGACTTATTAAAGTAAAACGACTACAAAAAAATGTGTATTTTGATTTATCAAAATACTCTGAGTGGACAAGAAAACACACAATGACCACAAGAGATAAGAAGACCTTTGATTTCAAATGGAACTTTATTTAATTTAAATGATAATAGACATTTAAAAAAATGTCCCAAGACATAAAACAATAAAATATATGGGTGAAGCCGTTTAAATAAACCCAAAACCTTTAAAAAAATAGTTTTTGTTATTTAAGGTTAAGATTGCTAAATACAAACACAATGAACAACAAATACACTTCAAAGAAATTCTGGAGTTTAAGGCCATAGGAAGGAACAATATGCGTTTACATCAAATATCATAAATAATATTTTCAAATCATCAAATGCCTTAAATATTTTTGCTAAGCTATGACGAGCTAGTCTAATGGTCTTTTAAGTTAACTAGTTTACATGGTATCGTACCAATGCTGGTACATTTTACTCTTAAGCATATTGTCACTCATACATCACACACAGCCCCTCTCTCTCTCGCGCTCTCTCTCACACACACACCTGCAACGTTACACAGACTATTCATGCAAGCAGCAAAGTTTAATAACACGGAATGTATTCTGTGAAATCAGTGTCTACAGAGCAGCAAAAAGTGTAAATGCCGGCTATTTGAATCCGCTGAGACCCAACTATAATTTTTACATTGCTATTCAAACACTTGCAAACTGCAAAATTAAAACCGGTAAACCTCACTGGATTCAACCATGCTTTACAATTTAACTAAACAGCTTGGATTTCGATTTCACCTTGACATCGAAACAAAACGCTCCATGTCTGGGATTTGCATGTTAGTTCTGGAAGTGAATCAGAATCTATTCATCAGTTCTCGGAGTATCTCAGACCTTCCTAATGCTTACAAACCACAGAGCTCTATGACAGACATGTCTTTTCTAGGTTAGGTCTCAAAGGATGTCACGTTTAGGATTGGTGTCGTTTGATTGACACACCAAAAGATCTCCGCTTTCCCCTGAGACCTCTAGTAGCGGCTGAAGGATGAAAATACACCTGCACCACTGTTCCTTTATTCACTTCTGTTTGAATTAAACCACTCGTCAATCATTATTAACTGGAACAGGCGGGGAATATTTGACTTGACGTCCTGTTTGATTTAATCATGGTTTGAACCTAAAGGTTTCTCCTGATCTCTGCACATGTTGACACGAGCTGAAAGCGGAGCAGCAGGTGCAGCCTCACAGAAATATGATTACAATCAGGAGCTGTGAGGAGATAACAAAATGATGGAGAGGTGAAACCGACACTTAAGTTTATAATTAATAATTATTTTATATTTGTGAAAGTGATTATTTTAGTCTGAAAACAAAACCATGAAGTCTCAAAGAGGCAAAAAAAGATAAAGGTTAATAAATAAACATTTTGTAGAGTTTTAAGTCAGAACCAAGAAGTCATCTGATCTGATTCAAGTGGGTGTTGATAACATGGGCCTATAACACATAAGGATTGACTTATAGTTCACCCAAAAATAATATTACACAATATTACAAACCTGTATATATTTCTTTATTCTGAACACAAGTAGTACATTGAGAAATATTTTTAAATATTTTTTAACCCGAGCCCCATTGAATGACTTCCATAGCATTTTGTTTTCATACTATGAAAGTCAATGGTGCTCATGTGTTTAGCAAAACAAAGAAATATATACAGATTTGTAACAACTTACAAAGAACTTCGTTTTTGATTAAACTGTCCCTTGAAACTCAAGGATAGATGCTCCTATGTGTAAAAACAGAATTAAGGTTAGGATTTCAACTTTGAAACATTTCAAAACGTTGCTTAAATACCTGTTGCAAATGTTATTATTAGATAGATGAGAGATATAGCAGTAAACCCAGCACTACTTTAGTCATTTTTCAAGACCATACAAGAAACAAAGCGCTCTTGTGGCAATATGGTTTAATCTAATTTCTTTCTGCTGAATGGGTTACATTTGTGCACCAAACACAGTGAAAGGGCAGCCAAAATAAATACAGGAGCGACCGTCTCCCTCCTTGCATATCCTTGTCTCTTCTAGGTTCTAGCTAGAACAATCCCCAAATGAGTTGTATGTGTGATACCACATTCAAAGCTGAAACAGGTTTAATAATCCAACATTGAACGAAAACATACAGAACTCAAAATCAAAACATTGTAAGAAGGTGTTGGTCCATCAGAAGAGAAAATGCTCAAACAAATGTTTTCAAAGGTACACACACATTTAACTCTTTTAAAATTTGCATGTAAAAAAACAGCAGAATCATTAAAAAGGGTTACTGACATGTTTTATCTCTGGTAGGCATCACAAAGTCGAATCCTCCTCCAGATTAGCTTCACAAAGTAAGCACTGCATGTTTAGTGCAGGGATCAGAAGGGATCTCTGTTTAGCTCTTGCACATCAAACAGACGACGTTTCACGGAGATGTCAGTGCTGTTTTAATGACTGAATACTTCAGCAGAGATTCAGTTCAGATCTAACTTTCAAACCATCACAAATAAGCTTAAATTAGACTCAGATAAAATGTCTGTATCCTTGTTAGTTGACAATCTCTGAAAATGAGAGCATAATTCGGATACTTGACTGACAATAAAGCAGAAAATAATTATTTATTAAAATAAAATAATTACAGAAAGAGAGAGAGAGAGACAAAAACACGAACAAATGTTTGGTCAAACTTTGACTATTTTAGTAATTTTTCTCATTTTGTTAAACGATAAGACGTGGCTTTCTCTTTCTTGCTAAAAAGCCACGTAGCCTCCTGCAGTCTGGGTCGTGTGACTTGACGTCGCAGATGCGCATCTCAGCTTCACTCAGTCAGCAGTACAAGGGAGATGTGGGATGTAAACATAAAACGTATTGGCAATAAAAGAGAATAAACGAATCCGAAATGAAAAGTATTTCTTCATATCAACTCAAGGTCTAAATGAAGTAGTGGGTGATGCTGGATCTTCAGCTATCCTTTTCCTCACAGGCGTTTCTGTGCTAACAGCGATCCCACCACGACACCTGTGAACAAGGTCATTCCCACCAGTAACCACTTCTTGAAGTTTTCCTGCGACTTTCTGCTCTCCGCCGCTGCATCTTTTCCGAAGATCTCTGCGAAGCGTTCCTGCATAAAAACACACATGCAATATATGAGTCAAATAAATAGAAGCAACATTTTAAGACTCATCATATTGAGACATTTAGGTACTTTTTCCGACAATAGTGATTCTGATTACTGTATTACAATAGATTTTTATGTATACGGTAAAACACTGATTGTGAAATGAAAAGGTGTTTTAAGGGACACTCCACTTTTTTTTGAAAATATGCTAATTTTCCAGCTCCTCTAGAGTTAAACATTTGATTTTTACCGGTTTGGTATCCATTCAGCCGATCTTCGGGTCTGGCTGTATCACTTTTAGCATAGCTTAGCATAATCCATTGAATCTAATTAGACCATTAGCATTGCGCTTAAAAATGACCAAAGAGTTTCAATATTTTTCATAATTAAAACTTGACTGTTCTGTAGTTACATCATTTACTACGCAGCGCCCCAAAATAGTCCCCTGCTATTGAAAGTTCCTAAAGGGACTATTTTTGGGCACTGTATAATAGGGCTGGGCGATAATTCGATAACGATAATTTTACCGATATAAACTTTTTTCGATAAAACGATAAGGACAGTTCGATAAGTGATCGATAATGTTTAAGCACTGTGCGTAATGTTGCGCGAGCACTTCCGGATGCGGCACGCGCTCTTGGTTTACAATCACAGTGACAGTCAGACTTGAAGGAGTGGAAGATGAGGCAAGTTATTCATTTATAAGTAGAGACCTATGATTTTCGCGATGCGGATAACGCGGACGGAATCACGGAATCCAAATGCGCGGAAACATTTTCTTGTGTGTAATGTTGGACGCGCAAACAGGGTTCGTCAAACACAGCAGACACGGGTGCGTGCAGTATACTGTACTTTCATTCAGCGTCCGCCTTGCGCACGCACACGTCTGCACAGCTTTAAAAGTATATTTACAGGACATTCACAAATTCAGGAAACTGAGGAAAAGCAGCAGATCCACCACTGCAGTGAATATAGTGTTTGGGTATGTGCGCTCCCACAGCAACGTGACACTCTTGACATCCATTTATCAGCGTGTATAGCTCGTATATGTATAACACACGTGTGATCACTGAACTAAGTTTTCTTTCTTGTTTAAGTGAACATAAACAGCTGTTACTCAGTATATTGAAACTTAAAGCAGTCTGTCTTGGGTCTTAAAGTGACAGTAGTCTGCTGCTTTTGTGTCAGAAATGTGTTGATTTCATAACAAATAGATTTACATTTAATACAGATGCATTAAAACAAGATTTTAGTTTTTGTATTTGTCATGTTCTGAATAAAAAGTAGTTTAAAACCATTATTAACTGTCTGGTTTTTACAATTTTCATTCAGGAGCAAAAATCTGCCTTTAAATTTGACAGGAGTAAAGATTTGTTATTTATCATGATAATTATCGATATCGACTGATATGGAAAACATTTTCTCGATAATTTTTTGGGTCATATCGCCCAGCCCTACTGTATAATATCATTGCGCCTGTTGCAAAGTAACTGATTATTATGCAGGAATGGGAGTATAGTTCTTAGCCATATCAGCCTAGAAAATCTTTTAATTTTCTGTCTGTCTTAGTACACATTGTAACTACAGAAGAGTCAAGTTTTAAATAGGAAAAATATCAAAACTCTTTGGTTATTTTTTAGCACGATGCTAATGTGGTCTAATCAGATTCAAAGGATTATTGCTAAGCTAAGCTAAAAGTGGTACCGCCAGACCTGGTGATCAGCTAAATGGATTCCAAAACGGTAAAAAAATTTTTTTTAACTCTGGGGAAGCTGGAAAATTAGCATATTTTCAAAAAAGAGGAGTGTCCCTTTAAAGATCAGAGATTTAAATGCAAATATTAAGCAGTGCAAAAGCTATACAAAACACTCTTATAAAGCAATATATAGATGTATGGAAGTAATTGTAAAATTAGGGAATGTGTATATGATAAAGATTATTTTGGTTTTGTTAAAAAATTATTTGTTGGTGTATAACTGGAATATATGGAATATGAACAAATATGTATTTAAAAGACATTGTGCAATGACTATGTATGATACCAATAGGTACTGGTTTGTGAATTGTACAAGGGGCGGAGAAAATAAGCTTCTGCTTCATCCTGGTCCTTCTCTATCCTAATAATATTGTTTACATGAATTATGTATGAACTTTTATTAACAACTTAAATGTCCTAATAAAACTAAGACCTAGTCCTGGATTAAACTAAACCCTGTCCGGGAAACTGCCCCAAAATCTTATAAATATGGACTCCAGATTCGACACAATACGTTTAATAAAGTTTCCCAATTCCCAACTAATTACTAACACAGCAATAGTGGAGCATGTAGAAATTTCTGGAAAATTCAAACATCACAAACCATTTATATAGGAGAGGAAATATATTACCATGCTCAACTATCCAATCACTTTACTCCTTAACACTAACTGAAATTATATTCAACCAATCACTGAACTCCATCGCATCCCTCCCTGCAGGCCTTTCAATAAACCCGCCCATTCTCATGTCAAATGTGTGTGCACTGTAATGCATTATTCATTCTGTAACCACCAGGGGGCGAGATTTACCAAATACTTGCCTAACCTCATTTCACAGCAGGATTTCAACCCCAATTTTATTTGAAAAGCTGAAAGGGGAATTCAGGCTTTATAACGTAACCCCTTCCTTAGGGAACACACAAAAAGTGGAGCAGACCAATTGCCAATGAAAGCTGAAATAAATCTACAGTGCCTGACCACTACAATGAAAACAAATAGAACTCAAAACCATGGACATGTTCATGTACACGTATACAAACGGTTGCTTTCTGTGTGCCAATGTAGGGTTAATGCAATAAGCTTTACTGGCATCACATTTTTGGTTCAGGAATTACAGCAATGCCGCAATCACGTACGAAATATTCAGTGCATGCAGCCGATTACAAAACAGGCCGCAAGTCACACACAACCCTTAGACGCTCACCCCCGTTTGCCCCAATGTGATCACACTGATGTCATCCTTTACTCCTTCCCTTTGCCCTACTTAACTACACAAGCTTGAAAATATGGGAAGAAGAATGTGGAGGACAAAACCATCAGATGCATAACATGTTCACTGTGGCAACCATTGTCATGCAGATTGGGTTTCGCCTCAGAAACCAAAGTGGAGATACCCCAGCATCTTCAAAGACGTGAAGTTTGTTTTCTATGCATGTGCATGGATGACCAGGTGGCATGTCATAAGTTTCCTGACCATTTCAACACCAATAGTTGTGGTTTTTGTACAAAAAAAGAGAAGCTAAAGGTGTATATGTGCGAAAGAACCACAATACAAATGATGCCCTATGGCAACTGACTCCATTACATCAGGTCGAATGGAAGCTGCTTTTGCGCAAGCTTCCCCTAAACTGAGCTTCTGTACACGGTCCCAAGTCCCAAAAAGCACGGTGTACACATACTGCACACAAACAGAATTCACTCGAAATCGTAAATTATTGTGCATATTCAAAAAATGCGTGAGAAATATCCTGGGGTAGAGTACTTAATGTAATGTTAAAGTCAAATAAAATGGTTAATTAAACATCAAGTCAAATATAAAAAGGTAATAAAGTCCACTAACTGACAAAAAGGCGCTACCTGGAATGCAGGTGGACAAGACGACAAAGGTGTGTGAGATTAACAGAGGTGGAGTGTAAGGTGCAATACATTGCAGTTTTGACATTAAGAGATCACTGTAATGTGTCACTGGTGTTAAAGAAACACGCTGTCATGTACAAACACTGATGCACATGACAGCGATTTCATTAGAAATGATTGTGTCATTACATGGGAGGGGTCATGGGAGTGGCAGAGGCTGATAACACACAAGCAGTTCCAGTGCAAAGGGGTTATCAGGACCAATGACGCAGCATGTGACATCACAAGTCAAGACCTTAACTCACTGTTGCAGTTTGACATGCTCATAAACACCCCACCAGATCTGCTTTGAAAAGCTCTGCTTTAAATCCATGGGTACAAAAACACACAGACATAATGCAGCTTAGATTTTATTCTTATCTGTGAAAAATTTGCCAGCAAAATGCAGATGGTTGCTAAGGTGTTTTAAGTGCATTGCTATGTGGTTGCTAGGGTATTCTATTACTAACCTAAATAAAAGCAACTATTACTCAGTGTTTTAAACATTATAACTCTGTTCCTGCCTAAATTTATCAGAATTTTTCATCGATTTTGTTTTTCGCAAAAGATGTATGATAAACTACAATAGAAAAATGCTGTGCACTTTTTTAACACAGCGTTGTGTCAAAAAGGGACGAACAATGACATTGCATTAAATTAATCTACAAAATGTTTATATTTCACCCAACAATTAATTAAATTACAACCAAATGGGTTGGGTTTGTCTCTTTCGATCCAAGGTTGGGTTGGAAATAACCAGTTTATGCACTATGTACTTTACGATCTACACTTCCAATGTAGTTTCTCAAGATTAAAAGTTATTTAAGATCATAAGGTGTATCTTTGTGTGCTTAACATGACTTTTGTAGATGAAAATATACTTGTTTCAAACATATTAATTTCTTTCATTAAAGGCGTGGTGCACAATCTCTAAAAGCCAATGTTGACATTTGAAATCACCTAAACAAACACGCCCCTACCCCAATAGTATCTGGACCTTCTTTTGATAGACTCGCCCCACACATACACAACCCAGGCAACGATGGTGTTTAGTTGCCATCACCTTACTGCTGATTGGCTACAAGTGTGTTTTGGTACTCGGCCCGACTCCTTTTTCCAAAGCGTTTCTTAAAAATCGTGCAAACAATTTTTTTTATTTAAGATAGTATTGAAGATATAGCAGCCAATCAGACTGCAGAACTGATGCAAACTCTTTCATTATTCTTTTAAATGAATCTTCAAGAAGCTTTTTGATAAAATGTTGATTACAAATTCCATGTAAAGATATTAAAATATAAATGTTTCATCGGACGCACATGCGTTGTCACGGTTAAGAAACTTAACATCCGGTGTCTTTTACTACGGCTAGTGTCTAAACTAAACTTTGGAACAAATACCTCGTTGAAAATAACAAATGTTTTGGTTTCCTGAAAACGAGGGAAGACGGTGATTATGGATCACCCCCATGTGAAGGGAGGCCTGGCAGCCGATCTTTAGTAAACATTGCATACTTTATTTTACACAGCTACGTTAGCTCAGTCTAGTTTTTGATATGCTTTAGCTATGATTTGAACATAAGGTAATCTACTTCTTATTTATTTAGCTTGTTATCAGAAATAAACTACTCTAAAAGGACTCGGTTGTTATTGATTTTTCATGGAAGTCTACCGGAAGTTACGTTTGTTCCACGAAAGACGTTTGTTTAAGTTGTTACCTCTGAAACTCTCTATAACAAAGTTTTTATTTATTTTTGATGCTTTTAGTCGCAACATAATTCCTAAGAGGATCGCACACCGGCCGCGCCGTTCTAAAAAAATCTAACACATTGTTTTCTATGAGTATACGCACACCGGCGCCGCCAGGTGGCGCCTGTCCGCACCGCCCAGCTGTGACTAAGGAAGTTGTTCAAATCCCTGTCGCGCCACACACATAGTTTAACATTAAATAACATAATATTTGTCCCAAATCATTAAAGATTAACATTGGCTGCTAACGTATATTTAGCATTTTGAAGTAGACGCTATCTGACGAAGCTCGCGCTATTTAATGTGCACTTCCGGTTTACAATACCTCCGAGTTCTGCTAGACGCGACGCGGCGCTGAGCTGCGCGGCCGGTGTGCAATCCCCTCTAGAGTTACATTTGTGTTATTCCGACGGAGTTTGCGATGATTCTGTAATGTATAAATAATATAAATAAAGTAAGTATTTCCAAACTGACTGATAGTATATGGGTATATCGTCTACTTTTTTACCAACAGGATGTACAAACAGTTTCTTAGATGATATATATTTACATCAAACACGTAACACAATGCGAATCGATGAAAAACCGATCCATACATGGTATTTTTGATGTGAATGTTACATAATTTCAGTCACAGTCTGACTTAAGCGTAATTGTCTTTGCAAAACAGTACACAAGTACAATAGTGCATAAGTATGTAATTTGGGACACACCTATCTTCCACATAACAAAAACCTACATCTGACTTAGTAGAATTACCCACACATCTAATGAAATTTAATATACTTCTATATCAATTAACAACTGAACCATAAATGTAAACTACGGCTTTATGGCGAACAGCAAACAGCAAGAGTAAATATAAATTCTCTCGTTCACTTCCTCCATCACAACTCTGTCAACTTTGGGTTGTTTAAACACTGCTGACCTCATAGTGAATGGAGAACAGTGGGTGTGCTCGAGTCAATACACGACTAGAGGAATTCGCATTGTTTTAAACGTTCATACAGATACATACCTAACCTCTCAAGGAACGTCAACTTTTATGATACACAAACTCTGAGAACAAGGTGGGTGAAATGTACCGTGGTATGATCGGAATGTTGCTCTTTGGTTGCTCTCCAATCTTAAATCTCAGACATGTTAAGACATGCCATTGGTGGTAAGGTGAGCTCAGCCCTGTAGTGTTATAAAATGTATGGGAAAATTAAGTAATAAGTGTGATAGGTGGATGTAGAATGGGCGTTTAAAAAATTTTGCTTAAACTCAGACGACGCCTTTTATTTCGGAATGAGTAAGCTAAACAAAATATATCGGTGTCATGCATAATGCGCTTGAATGAAATGCTGTGCTGAAACATCACAAAGGCTTGTTTTTGCAAAACCGACAAAATATTCCATAGACTTGCATTGAAGCCATATGGACTAGTTGGCTTTTTTACTTAGGTCAGATGGTTAAAGCGTAACTGCTTCATAGCATTGCTATTACTATCAATAAGAGACAATAGAACACTTAATATGTCCGCTCGTGTTTTAAGTGCAATTTGAGTTTAAGTAACAAAGGTTTTGGTACAGTTGACGTCAAGTTTAATTGTTGGTCCGAAAAATTTTGCTTAATTGTGATTGTAAGTGATTTTAGAGATATCACTCAAGTAGATAGGGCTTAAGCTTTGCATGACTGAAATACCTGCCTGAAGGTGTTGCAAACATGGCTGCCTAGTGGCGGGACTTCCTTAAAAGGACTTTGGTTGGTAGAGCATTGCATTAGTAGTGCAAAAGTTTTAATAAAAATGACATATTAATAAAAAAATGTATAGCATGGAAAAAAACGTCTACCAGATAATGGGACACAATGATAAAATGTGTAGTTTAAAAGCGTCCACCAAAGCATAACTGCAAATTGGTGCAAGCTTTGCAATTGGGTCTTTCTCAAAGTTGCTACATGAATGTTCGTATTTTTGTGTTTAGCTCCTCTCAAATAATCTTTAACATGACCTTAACCCAAAATGCATGGGTTCATCGATCCCATAACCACTACACAGGTACAGCACATGCCCTGACACGTCTAACAATACAGCCAAACCCACTCCATCATCACGCCTGAATATCACTAAAAGTATTTATGACTAGTTTTCTAAACAGCTCTTAAACCCAATATGACTACTTTACAACTACACCTACTCCGAAACCGATGATCTCCAGTAGGTGTGCCTGAGTGAATAAGTTAAGCATGTGTACATAAATGCTATCTGTCATGAAAACCTGATTTGTCTGGCTCTCGAACACCACAGGGGTTGTACGAAATCTCCCGAGAGATACTGGCTGCTAGGCAGCGGCGAGTGCCAGGCGTTTTCCACAGGCCTATCAGAACAAAGAGCACATACAAACCAAACCCTACATGAGAGAGTGAAACCAGGTGCAAGGTGTCTGCGTTTAGTTAGCACAGGCTAATATCCAAATAGAGGCCAGTTAAGGGACCGATTTGGTTTATGAAAGAGGTACAGAGCGGGTGTATTGGAGTTGGCACAGAAGATGGTGGTAGTTGTCGGCTGACATCAGTGTATTACATCAAGTTACTCAGAGCTTAATGTTGGAAAGAGAAAGAGAGACGTTGTAAAAGTGTCACAAAGACACTTCAGTGAGTCAGAAAGCTGTGTTTCTCCACTGTTACACCATCCTGACCCCTTACCCTCACCATGGCGTTTGCTTAACCGATGACACGCTTTCTGGAACGGCTTGTTCTGTTTGCAAGCAAGCAAATGATTGATGATGCGTTTACTTATAACATAATGCGTTTCATACTAAACAATGTGTGGTCGGTCACTTTTCTGTACTGATGAGAGAAGACTGGATGAAGGCCGGTATGTCTGAACATAAGCCAGAAAGTCCTCAGATGGGTGTTATTCACTGTCCACCTTTCATAAAGATACCTGTGAAACAGCCTTTTCTTGTTTGGCTGACCAATGATAATCCTCAAAAAAACAATTACTCTGAAACCAAATGGAGAGATCTTAACAATAGGCGTGTACACATAGCAAAGGTTGCCTCTAAAGATAAACAGCTTGTAATTACAGTGCCTTGAAATTTGGATAAAATGAGAAATAGGCCTTTGTAGAAATGAAAATCCCAGAATGCATCTGACAAGACTGGATAAATCCAACATGGTTAATGAGTAATTTTTATGCATTTGGCTGATGCTTTTATCCAAAGCGACATACAAGATATACATTTTATCAGTATATGTGTTCCCTGGGGATTGAACCCATGACCTTTGAAATGCAACTGCAATGCACCAACTGAGCTAGAGGAAATCATAAAGCCTCAGCAGCCAGAGATGCATACTATGCCAAAATAATGCATACTTTTCTTCAAAATAGTTTACATTGAAATACATTATTTCATCTAAATCACAATTATTTTAGGGCTGCAACTAACGATTATTTCATAACCGATTAATCGAATATCTATTCACTTATTTTAGCTAAATAAAACCCAAATTTGGGTATTCGTGCGTAGACGTTTATACTTTAAGAAGTGCAAAAGCCACACATTGAGTTTTACTAATATAATATTTTTGATTTTGATATTTTAAGCCTAAAATAAAATAGCTTGTGCAGTTTTAAAATAGTAAAACATCATTAAAGGAGACATTTCACAAGACTTTAAAATGTCAACTAAATCTTTTGTGTCCCCAGAGTACGCATGTGAAGTTTGAGCTCAAAATAACATATAAATAATTTATTATAACACATTAAAATTGCAACTTTGTAGGTGTGAGCAAAAATGTGCAGTTTTTGGGTGTGTTCCTTTAAATGCAAATGAGCTGATCTTTGCACAAAATGGCACTGCTATGGTTGGATAGTGCAGATGAAAGGGATAGTTCGGCCAAAAATGATATTAAACCCATGATTTACTCACCCCCAAGCTGCTGTCCGAGTTGCATATGTCCATCGTTTTTCAGACAAACACATTTTCGGATATTTTAGATCTTTCAGTTGATTAAATGTAATGTTACGGGGTCCACGACCTTCAAGTCCAAAAAATGTGCATCCATCCTTCACAAAATAAATCCAAATCATTTAATGGCTCCAGGATGATAAACAAAGGTCTTCTGAGGGTAATCCATGCGGTGTTGTAGTAGAAATATCCATATTTAAAACTTTATTAACGTAAATAACTACCTTCCGGTAGCGCCAAGTCTTCCTGCACCTCAACTGGTAGAGCATTGTGTTATCAGCTCAAAAGGTTGTGGGTTCAATTCCCAGGGAATACAAGTAAAATGAAAATAAAATGTAAATGGCTGCACAGGCATTCATAAGCAATTTAAAGGAAAACACCACAATTTTTCAATCTTTTCCTATGTTCTTACCTCAACTTAGACGAATGAATATCTATCTTTTTTCACTACATTCACTTTTAATCTTTGTACAATGCCTCGTGAACGTGTTAGCATTTAGCCTAGCCCCATTCATTTCTATGGCTCCAAACAGGGATGAATTTAGAAGCCACCAAACACTTCCATGTTTTCCCTCTTTAAAGACTGTTACACGAATAGTTACACGAGTAAGTATGGTGGCACAAAATAAAACTTTTGTTTGGAGCCATATGAATGAATGGGGCTAGGCTAAATTGCTAACACATTCAAGAAGCGCTGTATAAACATTTAAAGTGCACGCATTGAAAAAAGACAGGTATGTATTAATTCATCCAAGTTGAGGTAAGAACATTGTAAAATGGTAATGTTTTCCTTTAACGCACTCCTCCACCACCCAGTGATACTGGTGACACCAGGTTTGTCACACGTTAATTAACCGGTGGCAAAATTTTCACATCCATGATAGCAATACTGACTGTTAGCTTAAAGCACTAATGAAAGCTCTCAACCTGAAGACCAAAATACGTGCAACCCGAGGATGGCTGGCAACCAAACAAAGCAGTCCAGTTCAGATGAGAGCACAAACTGGAATGTTAAGGAGGTGTCTTACCAAAACATAAAGGCCCTATGGCCTCTTAAAAACGCATTGAGCCTGAATGGCGAGACAAAAGGATACCAGTGGGATTCTTTTCTGCAGTGAACTCCACTGAGTCACAGCAGAACAATTACAGTGAGACCGGAAGGGCAGGATTTCCTCATAGCCAGTGAGGAATGTGGACAGAAATCAGCTGATATGAAGCATGGCTTTGAGAGCGAGAACAAAAAAATTATATTCATGTAGCACGTAACAGAGGCCTAGCACTTTCTCTATCAATAATCTCTGCTGAGTCACTCGGGCTGAAACCAGAAATTTCTGGTCTGTGATGGGAGGGATGATGGAAACAGTGAGAGAGGGGGAAAAGAGGCAAAACACCGGATTTTACGCTAAATAAATCCAGTAAATCACACGACAGGATGGACATAACAGATACGGTTCAGTTAAATTTTGCAAAACAAACAGGATGCCAATATTTTGGGAGCATAAACCTGTATTGGTACGTCTTAAAATAAACAGCAAGGGGTCAAAGACTGTGTTTGTCTCAGTTACTTCATCTCTGATCAAACTGTACCGCTTATTATCACGGCAGGTCAGCAGACACTGAGCTCGGAGGGCAAAGGTTTCCCAGTAAATAGGATTTCTGATGTCAGCCTGGTATTTACCATTTTGATGTCAATGACATCAGCTCACACCTACTGGGAAGGCAAGAATGTATTATTAAAACTCTCTCTCATATAAAAAGAAGTCTCTATCTTTGGTTTATCTCCTTTGGGTTCAGGTTCACAATGAGTCACAAACTAATTTGTGATGCCACCTGTGCTTTGCTAGGACATCAACCTACATAAATGTAAAAACATTTTGTGAAATATAACCATGACATCTTTAATATTAACGGATTATGATAGATTGTAAGACTTTATCCTGGATTTCACAGACATGTTGACGGTTTCATCGGTTTCATTTCATTATGTGTCTGGTCAGAACTTTAATTCCGGTTTCAGTTTTTTTTAATGGTTTGACCAGTTCCTAAACTGAACTCTTGAACAAATACCTCATTGAAAATAAAAATGTTTTGGTTTCCTAGGTGAGGGGTTCTCAAACGTTTTCAACGTGCGGCCTCCCTTGTGTACAGTGCATTCCTTCGCGACCCCCCAAAGACAATTTATGTCAAATGTGATCTAAATCATAATATTTTAATTAAACAAAACATATTAAATTATACTAAGTAGTGCTGTTGGTTAGTAGCCTTATTGATTTTTAGGTTTAATTAAACAGAATTCATGATAAATTGATGTATTTTATAAAATGTCAAAAAAAACTGGGGCCCCTAGTTTGAGAAACACTGTCCTAGGTAATCTAGGTGTGGTTTATTTTGCTTTTTATTTAAATAAACTACATTTAAGGTACCTTCTGTTATTTATTCTTAGCGGAATTTACCATAAGATACGTGTTGACCACGAAAGCTTGTTTTATGTTGTTGTCTATTTATGACAGTTTCTGTCTATAAAATGTATCTTGAAACTACATAGTTTTTGTATTAATAACTTTTCAAATAACAGGGCTTTTCATGAAGTCTCTATTTGTCAAACACAGAAAGTACCGTCACCTTGAAAGCAGCATATCAGTGACCCGGACAACACTTGAAGTATGTTGCATCAATGACAGCAACAGCACAAACTGTTCTCACTGTAGACATACTTTATTACATATTTCCTGTTCTCTAATCTGATTGGCCAAGCAACACAGTGTCGAAATTTTGTAAAACAGGCACTGAGACATCATCACATCACGAATGTGCTGCTGTTTTACATTCATGTTCATTCACTTTGGATAAATGTAGGGATAGTTCACCCAAAAATGAAAATTTTCTCATTTACTCACTCTCATGTTGTTACAAATCTGTATAAATTTCATTTAAGGATAAACAAAAAAGAAGAAATTTTGAGGAATGTTTGTACCCAAACCAATCATGAGCCCCATTCAATTTCATAGTATTCTTTTCCTACTACTATGAAGTCAATAGAGCTCATGATTGGTTTAGGTATAAACATTTCTCAAAATATCTCCTCGTGTTCTCCGTAAGGAATAATTGACGACGGTCCTTTGAATTATAAGAAAATAATGCACACCCAAGGTGCAATGCGGCACAACGCGAAGCGGAGACATTTTACAAGTTAGGTGTGCGGTTATCAGAAATTAATGCATACCCACGGAACATTTCTCAGCCAATCAGATTACAGCATTCAACAGACCCGTGGTATAAAGAGTAAAGTAATTTATACAGGTTTGTAACAACGTGACGATGACTAAACGATGAGCGAATTTTAATATTTGGGTGAACTTTCCCTTTAACCTATTAGGCTAGTGTTTAGTTATGCAATCCTTCAGTCGGAAGTGACATAAACGATCATCGACCCTGCGACTCATAAATTTAGCTGTCAATTACAGTAACGGACTCCACTTAATCTTTACCTCAAATGTCATTTAGACCACCCAACATCCAATCAGATTACAGCATGTGAAGTAATCCGAGAGTCACATTTCCTTGTTTTATTTTAGGTCATATATCTGAAGGATCTGTCTGCTAGAGGTGTCCTTTGTGCTCATCATGTTTTTCTGTACTATAAATGAATTAAAGAGGAGATTAATGAGTCAGGAGAGTGGGGTTTAGGCTCCAATCTGTTCTAGGTCTCACTGGGGAGGCGTCACCATCAGCTCCCATTCTGTCAGACAAATCCCAATGAGCACACAGCTGGGTATCCCCATACACAGACCATACATGTCCACATACATACAAGCATAAAGGGAAAAATATGGGCGGATTTCTCAGACACTTGCTCTTACAGACAGCCTCTGGGGATGCGTGTCAGACTGTAAGACTTATGCATATTGGATGGCCTGCACTGTATGAGCGCTCCAGACATACAAACATAGGGGTGGTACCAAGATAGTCATCATAGCGATAACCTAGTTACTTCAGGTATTACTGCATCATCAATTGGTAAAGCATTGCATTTGCACCTCAAAAAGTACTAGGTTAGATTCCCAGGAAACACATATATTGATAAAGAGTGAATTGTTGGTTTGGATAAAAAAAAGGGTATGCCAAATGCATAAATATAAAATGTTTTAATCCAATTAAATTTGAACTTTTATAATGCGTGTAATTGCCCTTTGCTGACATTACCAAGTTGGATGAGTCAACAATGTTTATACAGACTGTTTGTCAATTAACTTATTTTAAGATCAGATCAAATTCTGACTACATATGAAGCAATCCTGGAATATCCACTGACAGTTCTGTACAAAAACAAATCAAACAAATCACATTATATAAGTGACTCAGTAGCCATGGCGGTCTTTCTTCATCACCGTAACTAATCTTTCTGATGTGGCCTCATATCGAACTCCATAATCTGATCTGAGCTATACGGGAATAAGAGAAAGCAGATGGGGGTTTAAAGTGGAGGATGGAGGGACAGACACAATATGAAAGACAGAATTGTTCATGACCTGATTTCCATTGTAAGGCACCTCGGTCAGAGCACAGCAGCAGCTGTGTTACATCCAAAGCAGCGTATGAGAATCTGAACATGGTAATAAGACTGAGCTTTCATTCTGAGTCAGCCGAACAAGTCTGAGTCAGTAACCTCCAAAACACTGTGGTGACTTCATGACTTCAACTCAAAAGTGCAGACATGTTTACACAAACTTGAACATGTTCACAATTAGGGCCTGTCCCAAATGGAGCACTCGAAGTGTTCTTGCGGTCTTGCAGTGGCCATTTAGTGCAGGACGACGAAACCGTAGGCATCGCATTTGTCATTTTAAGATTTTGTTGAGGTCACCATGCACCTTAAATGCAATCTGTGACATTATGTTGCAAAAGTGTGCCATGTGAAGAGGACAGCTTCTGCATACATTAAAAGCAGAGTGCACGATTTCTGAAAAACACGTCAGAGAGGGAGTCGGGCCGACTACCAAATCACACTTGTAGCCAATCAGCAGTAAGGGGCGTGTCTACTAACCGACATCATTGCCTGGGTTACGTATGTGTGGGGCGGGTCTATCAAAAGAAGGCCCAGATTCTATTGGGGTAGGGGCGTGTTTGTTAAGGTGATTTCAAATGTCAACAATGGCTTTCAGAGATTGTGCACCCTGAAATTAATAATGATATTACGCAGCAGCCGAAAATAGTCCCCTTAGTATCTTTCAATAGCAGGGGACTATTTGGGGCACTGTGTATTATCAGTGTGCCTGCTGCAGCCATGTTACGCCAGCAAAGTCCTTGATTATTACGCCAGTTTGAGAGTATAGTTCCTAGCCATATCTGTCTAGAAAATCGCAACTTTTGATTTTCTGTCGGTCTTAGTACACAATGTAACTACAGAAGAGTCTATTTTAAAAAGGAAAAATATTGAAACTCTTGGGTTATTTTTCAGCGTCATGCTAATGGACTAATCAGATTCAATGGATTATGCTAAGCTATGCTAAAAGTGCTACTGCCAGACACAGAGATTGGCTGAATAGATTCCAAAACTGTAAAAATAAAATGTTTAACTCTAGGCGAGCTGAAAAATTAGCATTTTTTTCAAAAAAAAGTGGAGTGTCCGTTTCATGCAAACATACACACATGGTCGAACGCACAGCCTTTGCAAAGTATCGTTTGTGTGACTAGTATGTGTACACAGACGTTCGACCCGTGCGTATTGCGACAAAATGCAATTTATCTCCTGGGCTACATTCTCCTATTAGTGCAACCTACGCGTAAAATGTCTGTGGGGTTTCAAAAATCTGTCGTTATGATGAAACTCCTCTAATGATGAAAATTGCATCACATGCACTGTATGCGGACCCCAGCGTACCATAAAAATTGACTATACTCCGGCCTTTACTGACCGTAACTGATTTATTTATTTATTACATGCACCGTCTATATGATTTGTTTAGCAAGAGACAGACTAAGTGTATTCTGCATAGTATATTAGACGAGTGAAATTGGAATGCAGACGGCCGATGTACGAGAACACAAATCACATTTCTAAGTAAATTCTGTCAGATGAACAAGGAGCTTAATGTTGTCCACTGACACACAGTCAGGCAGCAACAATGCCATGGTGAGCGCGTCTTTTCAGTGGGCTTTTAGTCCGTGTTATTGGGGCTAATTGAAGCATGGTTTTATGACTCTGGATAATCTTGTCTGAAGTGCATTAGGAGAACCGAGCTTACAGGTGCATGTTGACTAAGCCTCTGTTGTTGGATCAAGAGACTTTCGTAATAATAAAACACAGTCCTCATCTCTCGACATCCCCCACAGCCCAATCCCTGTCTTTCGTGTTTGCTTGGTCTCCTCCCATGGCACAATGGATCAGGCCATGCTTCCTTGAAGGTAAGCCCCCCCCAAAACTGTGCCTCTGCATGTGACATAAGAGCAGTGCATGGCCATAGTGTTTGTCCTTCAACCCCCATCCCCTCAACCACCACCCATCCCTTCCCTCTCTCTCTCTCTCAATAAAGAGGTTGCTGGAAGAGACCGAAACACACCATCTGTTTAATGCCATTTTTACTAAGTCAGCTACACACCAACACCAAATGCACACGTACACAATAAAGGCACATGCATGTAGTTAAAAAGATAAAGCTCAGCAAAACAGAAAAGAAAATGCCAAATCTCAGCGGTGTGTTGATCTGGCTGTCCCGCGTCTCATCTGTTATGAGGTCAAAGGTCGGGGTGAACTATGACCTTGAGAATAGTAATGAGAGAATATTGGCTGCCATGCAATATTTTGCAAGCACTAACTGAATGATGCATTACTGTTTAAGGTAATGCTTGTGCTTCATTTTTAGTGCGCATTACAACATTTGCTCAACAGCGTCACATCTGGACGACTGTATACGTTACTGCCGTCGCTGTGTGTTTACAGCCCAGCCCCTCACCTGGACGCTGCAGGCTGACTGTGTGTCCCGCAGCTCCTTTGTTTAAGGTAATCACATGCTCTGCGTGTACTTTACGCTCATATACCCGTGAAAATGAACAAAATGCACAAATAACGTATGCCGCATTTTGTAATGCGACATGCATCCACACACGCTAATTGCCGATTCTACGCTGGAAAAAAAACAATGTGATCCAGTCCCAGACACAATTGACCAGGAGAACAAAAGCAGGCGTATACATGCGACACACGCAGAGGCGCAGAGAGGCGGTGCTGATGTATTGGAGCTTGACGAATGGTTGCGAAGAGGCGTGTCACAAACACGTCGCCAAACACGTGTGACCATCGCAAGAGACAAACAGATGACCAGTATGGTGGGATGATGGATGGACGGATGAACGCGGGACGAATGCGACGGCGTGAAGGGGTGAACGGGGACACTGACGTGGTGACGTAGGCGTGTTGTTGCATGTCTGATCTGCAACACGTTCAACCACGTGAGGCTTAGGGAAAGGTGGGGGAGAGCGAACGAAGAAACCGAAAAATCGAAAGAAAGGAAGGGGATGATAAAGAGACAGAGGAAGGGTGAAGAGAAAGTAAAAGTGATGAAAGAAGGGTAATAGATGGGAGGAGGGGGTCCCATGGGTTTTTCCTGTGCAAACATGACAGACAATGAGACGTGTCTGTGAAACATGTGCATTTTGCATTTGCATCTACGTTTAATGGAACCGGAGCGAGATACCTATACATCACATAAGGACTAAAGTAATGTGGTGACAGTAAATAAAACTAATGATTCAGTGTGTAATACTATGGTAAAAGAAGCTGGCTGGACAGTGCTAATGAGGGTTGCAGGGGACTTCTCCATCCAACCCTCACATACACTAAAGCAGGAACCATGCAGGAACAAAGCAGGTATAATAACAGCAAAAAGCACCCGTATAGCTATTTTGCCCTCCCCTTATTGCTTTTAAACTCTCCCCGACCTAAAATAATTGATCTCGTACTAGCCTAAATGAACAAAGGCAGTTACCCAGAGCACATTCACATATAATTCAACCCTAATTGGTAATATCCCAACCCCCTCCAGCACTGGACTTCTCTAGTACAATGGTGAATAGATCACTGGAAATACTATAACACACACTCACATCAGTCATTCTTCTTTCCCTGAATCTGCACATCCTTCCTATTTCTGTCACCTTGACTAATTTATTCCCCAAAAGCCATTTGTTTTTTACTTACAGCCATCACTGTTAACATGCATTTGAAAACAGACCAGGGTGCGACTGCACTTCTGGGTATTTTTACTGTATCAGAGATCTCAGCACAGATCTCCCCAGAGCAGAAGACGACGTGCAGGTACCGTCATACACCTGCATCACACAGCTGCCAACGACTTTCACTGCATAACTGCGCGAGCTGAGGACGACAAGTGTGGTTGAAAAATGTGCCTCTGTGGGAGAAGATAAACCTACATAACACACGCAAAAATGGCCTGAATATGACGGCGCACTCACATTATTTAAACCAAACCATGCCCCAGTGCGATTGTCCCCACCTCTCTACTCCCCCAGAAGCATGCGGTGTACTTTTATTGATCTGAGCCTGGGCGCGCTTTCATCATTAGGATGTGATTGTAAGCAAAGTGCTTTCTTAACACTGGAAACCATCGTAATTTTAATTTTTTCGGAGTTGTTTGGTGTGCGATGACACCCAGCCCTCTCACATGCCATCGTATTGCTTAGGTGGTCTGTCGCGTGTGCAGCTCGGACATTCACGTAACCCTGTTGCGCGCAAGGTTTTTCAGAAGGCAGATAAAGGTAATGCAGAGTTCATACTGCATGATTTTCAAACTAGTTGGGTCACAGATGTTTTCACACTGCATGACTACCTGGGGTAGCATTCAGTCGCTGCTGTTTCAGACTGCATGATGGATTGGCGACAGGGGGGTTTCACAGTGCATGACTTTACCGTAAGAAGAATCACCGACAACACTGTTCCGGTCCGCAAACTACGTCCCGCAACCAAACGCACGTGAGAAGTGACGCGAAGGAAACAACGCAAGGTAGACCGGAGTTCTCACGTGAGACTGGGATTAGTATTAAAAATGGTAGCCCGTAAGAAGCTAACCATACAAATTGCATGTGCGCTCATTTGCAGCAGAAAGAAGAAGAAATAAAGATTATGAAGGAGGACGTGGTTGGAGAGACTCCTCCCCGAACTTCCAGCTGTCCTGTATGTTGCTCTCTCATTGGCTGTAGGTCATTGCCGATGTTATTTTCAGTCAAAACACATTTCACACGGCATGATTTTGAATCCCAGACAGGTCCAGATATTTAGCATGCCGGGTGACTCGTCTGCGATTCTCTCAGATCACATTCTTGATCATTCACACTGTGATTGTCACTCGCGTGCACAAGCATCGATTTGCCTGTGATTTTGGGCATTTGTTTGCGATTACTCAAAACCTGTCAGCGAGTCAAAATCAGGGCTAAAATCATGCAGTCAGAACTCTGCATAAGTGGTCGCCCGCCAATTGACGTCTTTCCTTTTGAACCACGCTCAAGCCTCTGGATGCCGGCAAGGGCGCGATTAACCAAAGCACGATTTGGTTTGGATAGTGTGTGTGCACTGAAAGCGAGAAGTCAGTGAGAGTGGGAATTCTTTGGTAATTTTGTATGACATAGGATGGGAGTTTTAACACCCTATTTTTGGCAACTGTTGGTTCAACTAACTCCAAATTTGAATTCGGTCATAATTGCGACCCCGTCTGTGAAAACCCAGTAATTTTTAGTGAGTAACCGTTTTCTCCCAAAACATCCTATACAATGTAAAAACATATAACCTTGATGTCTTTAATATTCACAGAGTAAGGTCATGATAAAGATTGATTTTAATGAAAAATAACATTTTAATGCTCCTAATCTCAGAATAGAAAATTTGACTTTAGGCTGGATTTCACAATTTATGTCCTTTCATGTCTTTGATAGCCCATTTGACTCTTATGTCCTATTTACAAAACACATAAAAAAAGAAAAGCTGCTCTTTTCCATTTAATGAAAGTGAATTGTGACCACAAAGCTACTGTATGGCTTCAAAGGGCTACAGTCTATATACTCTGAACTTTCACTGAAACTATCATATAATACATAAACATTCAAATGTACTACTATTATGATGCAGGTTTTTTTTAAAGCTTGACATCATCTGGTTCCCATTCACTTCCTTTAAACAAAAAAAGTTTTTCTTGAAAATTTAAGTTATTTAGGTTTGGAATGACACAAGGGAAAGTAAATAATGATGTTTTTTCAACTCCCCCACTTATCTCACTACAAAGCAGAAACTCGGATTAAGCACTATGTGAACTCCCCCTATTATGCTTTGATGCATGAAAAATTCACTACAGAATTTTCGACCCTGAAAATCGAGCACGCACCTGCACGTATGCGTGAACCCTGCCGCCACAGCTCGCAGATGATTTTCAGTGGCCTGTTTGAGCATCCATAAGCCAACTGGTGAAGTTCGACTGGCAGCGAGTAACTGCTGCTGAATGCGAGTGGGATGAAGAGGGGTTGAGTGGGTGTGTACAGAAAGGCGGCCTACATTCATTGTGAGCATGTAACACATGCATGTCTGCCTTTGTATGTCAGACACACAGACCTCATTTTCCTTCCCCATTGAGGAAGTGACATCAAGAGACATCCTGCAATTTCAGCTCAAAATTAACCCAAAATGCAGCTGGGTGCATAACCTCAGGATGTGAAACCTCAAGCCTTCATTCATCATTAGCCTATAAAGTGCCATTCAGCAATTCAAACATAATACTTGAGCAACACTTTCGTCTTCCCCAGCAAATCCTGATACAATTTGTATGAAAACTTTTATTTTAATTCCGTTTTATTTATTTTTCCTCAAATTACGTTTTTTCCATTTAATTTTTCAATTCTTGTTTTTTCGTTTACATTTTTTTGGATTCCATTTTGTTTGGTTTTAATTTTTCTGAGTTCTGTAAATAATCAATGGTGTATTCTTAGCGTGTTAGCCTCTCCTTATATCGCAGTGATCTTCGCCGGTATTCTTGCGTGTCCAGTCAAAAACAGTTGCTATCCCGATTTATGTAATTTGGATACTGCAACGATTAAAATTTTTTTTTGTTTGTTTGTTTTATTGAAGGCTTTGTGTTCTCAGATGGTCTCTTTGACATAGTTTTCTGTTTTCATAATGAATGTTTATAGTTGATGGTGCGTAATCACGTGACATGTAATCATGTTATCACGTAATCATGTTCGGTCCTGCAAATAGTGAGATTGTTCCACACTTAACAGGTCGACCAATTTATCGCCCGGGCTGATAATTTGGCAGATTTTTGGCATATCTAAAAAACCCCGGCTTTGGATGATTTTGCTGCAAAATTAGGCTGATTAATAGGCATCATTGACATCATTAATGACAAGCTTATGTCTCACGATGCACCGTCCGTGCGGTCAAAAAGATTGGGCTCATTTCATGTGATTAATGAGTGATGATTTTTGTTTGCGTGACAGAGTGAGCAGAGCCGCGTATTTTTTTTATAGTTTGGCTTAAATAGTGACATTTTTACATTTAAAATATCTGCTTATGATGAGGACGCTTAGATTTTTATGTACAAATAGAAAATCGGCCAAACATATTGCCCAAGAAAATCGGCATCATATATCGGCAATCGGCTGCCCTGATTTTGAAATATCGGAATCGGCCAGAGAAAAAACCACATTGGTCGACCTCTACCTAGCACTGTTATATGTTAAGATATCTGTGATATGTCATTGCAAGATGTTGTTAAATTAAGGCAGCTCACACATAGTGGTTTAGGACTAGGATAAGCCCTGTCCGAAAAACCGTCCCTTTATGTACAGTCTGTTGTGACACAGTCTTATCTTGATCACGGATATGATCATATTTAAGCACAAAGATTTCATAGCTGGAGTGTAGATAAAAAGCAGCATGTTCACTTTTGCTTTCCAACCAAGACATCACAAAACACCAGAAAGGAACATCAAGGGTAAAAAACACATACACCAGACAAAAACAAGAGATTTTAGATGAAAACCAGATCAAAGAAACTCTACACTAAACCAGGTCCAGCAGTGTTAAAAATGACCTGTAGACAATGACTTCTATACCTTATCCTCACTGACCACCCAATCAGATCGCAGCTCTGACCACAAAGGGAAAGAGCTGACTTGGCCAGTAACCTCCATTACTGCCACCAATCCAGTCTACACAAAGCAGAAGACAATCACAAAGGTTTCTCACATGACTTTACTCATGCCTGCCTTTCATCTGCTGGACAGCTGATCATGGCAAAAACAAATGGAAAACAAACGCAAAAAAACAATAAAAAAATTGGTGCATCCCCTCTTATCCCAACCATATGTGCATCTACATGTTCTGTGCTGTGTGGTTTGATTTTGAATAAAGCTAATGAAGATCAATAACCAGTTGTGGCTCTGCCATCTTATCTCCAATTTCTTTCCCCTCCACAGAGTTAGAGCATCTCCACCCAAGCCCAAGAGAAGGTAAACTCTAAAAACAGCCAGCGTCTGGACCCAAGGGATCCGGCAGATAGGGCCATGCAAAACACACACCAAATTGCAACAGAACTTGATCAATTAAATCCACTTAAAACTCTTCCTGGAAAGCCTTTTCAAACAATACAATTTCAATGTTTAAACACACAGTTTAGAAGGGTATTAAAAATTTTAATTTGTGTAGCTCCGCCCCATATGCATCAAATCACAAATTGTTTTATGATCCAATTTAGCTGAACAAGCTCTACATATTTTGAAACTACAACTGTAAATAGATTAGATTAGTCTTTCACACATTGAAAAGTCTGTGGTAGGCAAAATAAGAAATACAAATCACTTACCCATCCACCTTGACTCTGGATCCAGGGCTGAATGTGGTTGTCTAGGTAGACTGTCATCCATTCTGCGATACGTCCCACTAACGGGCTCATTTCCTTCTCCACGCACTCGACGCACAGAGCCCCTCCGAAAGCAAACAGACCTACGATGCGACCCCAGTTCACTCCGTCGCGAAACACCTCATCCATCACGCTCTCGAAGCTCTGGTACGCTGTGGCGGGCGTGATGTGAAGCTGCGAGGAGAGGTCATTGAATGCTCTGGAATAACGCAGCTCAAACTCGTTGGCCGAATCTCGGAGCGCCTCCTTCACGGCGTTCAGATTCCCAGATCCGTTCGTCTGACGTTGGGGGGATGAAGTGGGGGACCTCGGCGGGGTCCCAGCACTCGTTCCATTTAGGGAGCCATTAACGATGGTCGTTGTTCCTGACGCCCCATCACTATTTTCTTCAGCCGCCTGCCCCCCATCAGTCCGATTTGTGTCTTCTGTGAGTCCAATGTGGTTGCAGGGGTAGTTCCTCTGCGAGAGTTTGTGTTTGATAAAAAATACCACCAGTTCTCTGTTATAGTAAGACATGTTTCACGTTGTCCCTGGTTGTTTTCCGATGTCTGGTTATTTCTCCTACTTGCTTGTTCTTACAACCCAGTGCACACCCTTGCGTCCCTCTCAGGCTTCTGCCGACGCTCAGGGATGGTGCAATGGCTCATGCCCTGTAGTAAGACAACAGTGCAATGAATTGATCCGTAAATACGCAATCATCTTCACAAACAGGGAGAGGAGGGGGTTATGGTGAAACTTTGGAAGGGGTTAAGGGGCACTGAAATAAACAGCCTTTTTTTACCCTCTAAAGCCCTCTTACTTAATTGAGTGGCTTGATCAAAGGAACAGATGGTAGCTACTCATCACCTGCCTCCTATGAAAAACAGGGACAGTTTCCCCATGGTGAGGAAAGACAACGTATACTTTGACCTTGACATGAGTGAATTTTAAGCAGCAAGGGGCATGGTCAGCCAGCGTGGCTTGAATTATGATTTTCTCATTTGGACAAATCTGTATATAACGGACTGTAATTATGGTGGCAGAAGATCCAGCCAAGAGAATCACAGACAAAGATGCCACAGTGTTTTGTGCCATTACTCATTATAAGCATTGTATAAAAGTCTTGCATCCTCAATACATATAAAAAATATTAATTTCCATCAAACAAAAATAAGAAAAACACTCATTCAAAAAATTAATGTATAAATATTTCAGTGTTATACTGAATATAATCAATAGATAATCGATCGTCTCTATACATAACTTTTACGGCTAGCATACAATTTTCAAATACAAAGATAAAAAAATTATCCACTAAAATCTATGTGGTCACATCGCAGCGCCCCCTAACGTGTGGTTTAGTTTCTTCGTTTTTCTATTTTTACTTTTATTATTTGCAATGCTTCTAGTTGCATCTTTAGTGGTTTGGCAATTGTTTACCATGTCTTATCCAAGAAAAGTTTTTTTTAGAAATGGAAGTTGTTGCCAAAAAGACTGCATGCACTTAGAGGATCAGATTTGTTAAATAATAAATAAAATGAAATGACTAAAATGACATTTGTGACAATAAGGCATTTAAATTACTGACAATAATCCTTTAATTGTCATTAAAAGAAAAACTACTGAAACTAAACATAAGATCGTCCTTGTGATCACACAAGTAAACAGATGCATTACATTCATGTTGTTGTTTTTAAATATGCTTGATTATGAAATTGATTATTATATATATTATTATGATTTTAGACTATTTTAATACTAGATCACCTGTAAAAAGTCTTTACCAGTTACATTTTGCGATAGTTCGTTTAGAAGGGCGCACGCGAGGGGGACACGCGAGTTCCCAGGAAACACAGTGGATCAGCCAAACACGTGCTGACAACAACGAGGCACTAAACACAACACATAGCCACTGCGATGCTGCTCTCAAAGACTGAGATGTAATGGAGAAAATATTTCGAATTACTTTATTTATATGTAAATTTTAAATATTTACTTATAAACAAGTATATGACGCATTCTAAATTACAAGTCACAATATTTATTTAACACATCATGTAACATTAATATAATACATTGTTATGTAAACACGCTGACATGACGGGGAAACTTATTGAAATAAAGGAAAAATAATGTAATGAATTATTGAAAATGTAGGAATACAGACAACGCTATTCAATGTGTTTATCCGAGTAATGCGTCTACACATTAAAAAACAACATTAAACAGGCGAAATATTTCGTTTGCCCCCAAATTGCTTATACACAGATTCGCGTTTAGACAGAATTAAACCTTTTATCAACCAACTAGTTGGAAATTAACCAAAATAAAGTCTATCGACAGAAAATCTATACGTTATCTTACATGATTGTGTTTATGACAGCAGAGAAAAAAACATTTATCTTACCATAACGCAATCTGCGTACTCTTCTCGTAGATCAACAGAGCAAACAACCCCGACCGCGTGTACTTGTGTGAATTCTGGTTATAGTGCAAAGGTTGTTGTACAAAATCCAATAAACACCGCGGCAGATCAAAAGTAATACTGTGTAAAGCACAAACGATACTGCACTAGACGTTTCTCTTTAAAGCAGACCTCCCATCTCTGTGATTGGACGTATTCGCTGTGTTCGACTTCATGCAGCACTTCGCAGACAGATCGAGGTACCGCGAGAACGAATGGAAAGCTCACCTTACGACTGGCTCTCGCGGTACTTTGATGTCCTTGGCTGTTTGGTCAGTACGGTGACGCATTAAATCAAACACACCTATGAGGAAGGACCTGTCTGCTGATCCACGCCATTACGTAATAAACCCTCCATTCTGTAGGGCCCACCACAGCGGAAACAACCAGTCACTTCTGGAAACAGCCGCAAACGACGCACACACACGGCACTCGCGGAGAAACACGATCACGCACCACGTCAAGTCTGTGAACCCACAGCAGACACCAAATCATGACAAAACTAATATTGTTCGCGAAACTGCTTTGCTTCTAGAGCTTTTTAAATGTCGCCCTGAATATGCAGATGACAGCATCTGTGCAGATTATAATTTTGACATCTGGTTTGCTGATCTTTTAAAGGTTGAGCTGTTTGACGATACGCACGAGACTGCATGCTTTACAATAAAATACATAGTTTTATTTGCGAAAATATTTAATGCATTTGCGCGTTATACACGTAAAGCACTCGCAAGAATTAATAAAAAAGCTCGACTCTTGCTGGCCAAGAATACATTTCCAGTAAAATCCAAGCCAACTACGTCAATCTTTCCTCATCCGGCTAGTTAGCAGTGTAGCTAGCGTCATGGAAGATGAGCTGACGAGATCATTTGGGAGCAAAATGCGGATTAAAAAATAACGCTCGCAAAAAACCCGTCTAACGGATCGTATGTACTTACACGGACACTTGAAAAGGCAAAGCCTCGAACTCCCGCATGATCAACCTAGATGCGTTTCTCCTCGACCAGTCTGCAGTCACTCAAGAGCGGCTGTCTGTCAGCAGTGCATTCAGGAGGCCACAAGCGCTCGCAGTTCCGCCCCTTCAGAGCGGCTGCTCTCAAACCAACGGTCTATTCATTTATTACTGCATTTAGATCAGATGTGCGTTAAAGCCTCGATATATGGAATGATCGGTTTATAGGCACTATTTAGAAAATTTAAGTGAAAATAATTTTTTAAAAGGAAACACCGCAGCGGTTTTAACATTTAAAGGGATCATATTCGCACTAACTTCTGCTCATATATATTTTACGAGCTCGTTAATTTGGCAAGTTGTTTTATAACAACAAATTTCTTGACATTTATAAGTATTTGATGTTATGAATATAGATAAGCGTTTACGAATTGAGCGCTAAACAAAGAGTGGCAGAATTACTATGGTAACCTTTGTTACCCCCAAAACGCTCTTGGTGCGTTTAACTGCTGTAGCGACACCCCGTGGCGCTGTCAAATAAATATAAATCTATAACGTTTTTACGATATTTCTAATAATAAAAACACTCAAAAGTAACAAAACATCGGAGAAAATTCAACTTTATTGATGACTTCACCAAATGCTTGTAAGATTACATCACAATATGTATAGAGTTGAACATTATTCTGCATATTTTACATCAAAACTTTACACGTTTCTTTCATATACTGTATATATTTATATTTCCCAGTCTCAAAGGGAGGCAAGTAGACATCCATAATTGCAAGGGAAGGAATGGTTTTCAGAAAATACTTAAATGCACTTCAAGAACGAAATACATCCATAATGGAAATGAACAAGGAGTTTAATCTACATCGGTAATGTACTAGTTAGACATGTTGTGGTGATGTAATAAAGGTATACCTGGATTATACAGTATATTTGAATTAGCTTCTTTTTTGATGATACCAGTAACTGGAATCCATGATGTAAACTTTAGCAAAGATTCAGTCTGACACAAAAAAAATAAAACCTTGGTGCACTTAAATTAAATATTTTTTGATATATGGTTTTAATGATAAATACGGATATATCTAAAATAAAAGAACCCTTTTATAGAAACTGTAGCTGAAACCTGCATGATGTGTGGTATTTGAGAAATGGTAGTGTCTGCTTAGTTGGACTAACAATAACAAGTGCACGCATTGACACCTGTAAAATAAACAATAAATGATTTACATTCTTTGAACAAATTAGCTTTAAACTTTGGTAGGGCTACCACAAACTTTAAAGATAGGCTAGCCTGAATCTGGGTTCAATAAACTAGCCCTTAAACTGTTATCGTTTAATTTTATAATAGTTTTAGTAAAGGACAAAAACAATGGACGTTTCAGGACCAATCAATCATTTACAAAAATGCCACGGCCAGCTAGCAAAGGCAAACTGCACATTATATGTCATACCATTAACCGTCTGTCTATTGGACATAAGAAGCGTTTATATAATTTCTATATTTATTCTTATGAATTAAATTTCTTTTCAGATATGTATATATGTTTAGCCTTTAAAATGAACAAAGTAATTAAACATAAGACAAAAACCAACAAATTGAAATTAACAGACAATCAGAAACCAGCTATACACCAGTACTGGTAATAAATTATTGTTGTAGCCATCCTAAATAAAAATAAACAAATATGACTCAATAACACAGACGGATGACACAGTGGAGGTGTCATCGTCAAGGAGCCCTGCTGGGTCACAGTGCTGCTTTCTTTTTGGGGAGTGGCTGTTGGTCGATGAATCAAAAAACTGGCAGAAGAAAACGCACGAGTCTGAGTCACACATTTCTGCATCAGACATAGCATCCCTTTACACTTCAACATCCAGAGGAGAAGGTGCTTATATGTTCTGACCATCCATCTGTCTCATCTCCAGCCTGTTTATTTACTCATAGCTGTGATCCCAGTTCTGATGTCATTTAGGATGATAAAGGCTGCGCTTGGCCCAACTGTGGAGCGGCGATGTGGAAGACCGAACCAATACGGAGGAAAAATCGCCGCAGAGCTGCTCGGAGCTCTGGAATGAGGTCAAACTGAATCATCTCGCACAGATGGTGGTAGTAGCAGGAGGCATGAGGCTTGAACTGCGGGGAGAGAGAGAGAGAGAACGTAAGAGGGAATTATGCTAAAGAAAGTAATATTAATTCAAGACCTTTTGACCTCGTGTCAATCTACAGAGGAACACCTGATGTTATCAGAACAGTGATGAACGGAAATGTTTATCTTAGAAATGGAAATGGAAGATCCCCAGGGTGCCCAATCGTCTGTTTGCGTTAAATCGCAAGTCTCTTTTACATATAAAGGTCATCATACTGACAAGCGGGCTTATCAGCAAGGTGCTTTCCATAATGAAAGCCTTAAGGGATAGTTCACCCAAAAATGAAAATTCTGTCATCATTTACTCATCCTCATGTTGTTCTAAACCTGTATGAATTTCTTTTTTCTGATGAACACAAAAGAAGATATTTTGAGAAATAATGGTAAACACACAGCAGATAGTGACCATTGACTTCTATAGTAGGAATAAAAAATATGATGGTATTTAATGGGTACCGTCAAATGTGTACTTATCATCATTTAACAAAATATTTTTTTCATCATTTATCACAATACTTCCAAAATATTTTTTCCTACCATGGAAGTCAATGGTCACTATCTGCTGCTGCATCATTTCTCAAAATATCTTCTTTTGTGTTCATCAAAATAAAAAGAAATTCATACAGGTTTAGAACAACATGAGGATGAATAAATGATGACAGAATTTAAATGTTGTTACAAACCTGTATACATTTCTGATGATTTTTTGAGGAATGATTGAAACCAAACCGATCATAAGCCCCATTGCCTTGCATATATTCTTTATTATTAAGTATTCTACTATAGATGTCAATGGGGCTTCTGATCGGTTTGGTTACAAACATTCCTCAGAATGTCTTCCTTTGTGTTCATCAGAACAACAAAGTTTATACAGGTTTGTAAAAACATGTGGGTGAGTAAATTAATTTTCATTTTTTGATGAACTATCCCTTTAACACACAACCCTGAATGATAAGAGAGATATTCAAAACAGGGCTTTCCTCCAGGAAATATCCTACATCACTAAACTCCCCCGTATGTTTACAAAGGAACTATTGATTGCGTTCTGTTTCATCGAGCAAAAATGCAAAAAGTCTAACATCAGTGTTGGGGTTAACTCATTACAAGTAACTTGCATTACATAACGAGAAGTTGTGGTTTAAAAGTGCATATTTGTTATTTTTCTTGTCAAAAATGACAATCGTTTCGCTAGATAAGACCCTTATGCCTCGTTTGGGATCGTTTATAGTCCTTTGAAAAAAAACTGTTAAGTGTTGAGTTAAAGGAATAGTCTACTCATTTTCAATATTAAACTATGTTATTACCTTAACTAAGAAGAGTTGATACATCCCTCTATCATCTGTGTGCGTGCACGTAAGCGCTGGGGCGCGCTGCAACACTTCGACAGCATTTAGCTTAGCCCCATTCATTCAATGGTACCACTCAGAGATAAAGTTAGAAGTGACCAAACACATCAACGTTTTTCCTATTTAAGACGAGTAGTTATACGAGCAAGTTTGGTGGTACAAAATAAAACGTAGCGCTTTTCTAAGCGGATTTAAAAGAGGAACTATATTGTATGGCGGAAAAGCACTTTTGGGAGTACTTCGACTCGGCGCAGTAACACTCTCCCTCTCCCATTATGAGAGGGAGAAGGGGAGCGGATTTTCAGGCGAGTTGAAGTACTCCCAAAAGTGCTGTTCAGCCATACAATATAGTTTTATATTTTATAACAGAACTGGACAGGCAGTATCTGTCTCTCTCTCAACATGATACCAAATTATTAAAATAATAAAAATAAAAATATGTCAATTGTGTTTACATGGAGAGCAAAATCATTACTGATCATTTTACGGTTGCCAAGATTTGTTATCCATCTTTGGCAGGAGTGGCAAAACTAATTCTGTACACACATCTAATTACTCAAAAGGTTTTTATGCAAGTCATTACTTTTTCATCAGGCAGTCTGAGTGTCCTGGTGAGGAGCAGCAACAGGAGACTCGTCCAGGCTTCCCGGTGGCTCTCTGAGGTAAGACGGATGAAGTAAGCCAGAGCTTCACTACACACTCTAAATCAAAACACACAGAAACACGTACGTTATCCCCACCCGTCCCACAACCTTCTTAAATCATCTTATATCTGACATTAATTTGTTCTTACTGCATTACTTTTAGTCATAAAAATAATCCCTCAAACCGATTGGTCCTCATTTGATTTAAGTGATGACTGTAGCATATATATTTAATGATCTCAATTATAATGCATCATTATGATTTTATTATCCTGATTGCTGACATATATTATAATATAACACTCCTCGTATAATATAATGAATCAAATTAAGTACTATTTGTAAAATACTAAATGTATTAAACACGGTTGATCATGGTGTGATTAATGAATGAGGCAGATGGCTGCACTCACTGCAGCAGACGTGTCTGGATGTCTGGCCAGGAGCTCTGCAGCTGCGTGTCAGAGTACATGCGAAAGAGGATCCTCAGACTACAGGCCAGACTGCTGGTCTCTTGCTTCAAAAGATTTGGTTTTGACTTCCCCTTAAAACCTACACACGAGCCCACACATTCAAAAAATAAAGAAAGACAGGCACAGTCAAAAAGGGCAGTCGCCTAAAATGACAGACTTACCACAACCCAGACAAGGAAATAAAAGATTGACATTTGGTAATGACTTTTAAAAACTGGCAGGACGCCGACAGGACAGACCTGCTCTCCATAGTGTCGTTCTCTGCTCATTGTTGGAGTTAAAGTCCTTGGCAAACCTGTGGGACTCGAGGAGGCAGTCGAGTAGTTTGAAGAGGTGCTGTGACGACAGGTGTCTGTACATGCCCTGATCCGGCTCCGCTTCTCCATCGTCTGCCTCCTCAAGCGCATCTCGCTAAGGCGTAACACACAAGGCCAATTTGTTATGCTATATAATTTGGTTTTTTGATGTTTAAAAATGAAAAGAAAGCATAAAAAAGGTCTTGGCCCCTAAATTGAAAATACGTAATAGACTTTAGCAACATTACAGCCATGAACCTTGCTTGCTGGTTGGTAGCAGGTGGTATTAGGAAGGGAGGCTCTCATTTAGAGAGCATTTGATTGGACAAAATAGTGCAAGAGTCATCATTAATATTTTGCACTATATTTTTTCATATTCACATATCTGCTAAAAGTAAATTTGGTCATCATTTTAAAGTTCACTATAATATACATGGTCTTTCATACTTAACTTTTAATTTTATGGGGTGGTACTCTAACCCGGTGGTTCTCCAACTGGGGGGTGGGCCCAGCTACATGTCAAAAAGCTTGACACCAGTGTACAGTTGTATTATTGTTTCCAACAAACCTGAGCAGCAGCCATGTTCTCAGCATCTTCTCTCTTGCTGGTAGCTGGGTAGAATACAATGTTGTCTATGGTCTGAATCAACTCCAGCTGTACAACGCATTTTATAAGCAGCCCTGCAAACAGCCTGTGGTCCGAGACCCCTAGATCAGAGCAGAGAATACACGTTAAAGCATCCATATAGAGAAGTGACAGCCTATAGTAAAGGGAAAATGAGGTCGTTGATAGTTTTGGTAAGAGAGGAAATATTTTGAGCTTGGTCAATAATTTTCCGAGACAGAAACTGTATCCGTAATAAAACCTAAAATAGGAAGCGATAATTTCGTTTAAACAGATTGTGGCTGTCGGTGGAAACTCAAGAAGATTATATGTGGTGTAGTCAGATAATCAGAACTTTACATACAGTACGTGTCTGCAGAATATCCAAATACCTATAGGTGACACTGGACAACAAAACCAGTCATAAGGGTCAACTTTTTTAAATTCAGATCATCTGAAAGTTGAATAAATAAGCGAAAATTGAATAAATAATTGTTAAGATTAGACAATATTTAGATATAACTATTAAAAAAACTGGAATCTAAGTGTGCAAAAAATTGCCTTTAAAGTGGTCCAAATTAAGTCCTTAGCAACACATAGTTAACATATTTATAGTTTTTTATATATATATATATATATATATATATATATATATATATCTTCATGGAACATAATTGGAACAAAATCCTATAGATTTTTGGCATAAAAAAATCTAAAATCTAACCCATAAACCAGGGTTCTCCAGCCCTGCTCCTCATGAGCTACCATCCTGCAGATTTTAGCTGCAACCCCAATCAAACACAGGTGAACCAACTAATCAAGGTGTTCAGGGTTGGTTAATAATTACAGACAGGTGTGTTGGAGCCAGGTTGGACCTGAAATCTGCAGGATGGTAGCTCATCAGGAGCAGGGTTGGAGACACCTGCCATACACCAATGCGACTTATGACTGGTTTTGTGGTCCAGGGTTGCATAATACAGAGGTACATATTAGTACCAAAGAGTGCATATTAGTACCTCAGAGGTAAATATTTGACCAAATGTAAACTTTTTGTACATTTTAGGACCTTTTTAAAGGGTGCTACCCCAGTGACAGCTTGGTACCATTTTTTCTGACAGTGTAGGCACATAGCATATATGCACCATTCACATCAATGGCAAAGAGAAAATGGCTTTCTGATACATTTTTACAAATATATGACCCAGGTTAAAGTCTCATAATCTAATGATGAGATTAGGAGCATCAAAGTTTGATTTCAATTATTGATTTCAATCTTTGACGTGATCTTACTTGGGCTGTATTAAAGATTATGTTGAAAGATTTTATGTGGAAAAATGTAAATTACAAAAAAAAAATACTTCAGATGGATTGTCACAGACTCTGTTACAAATGTCTACTAATCATTTCCACCAGGATTTCATGACTTTTTTAGGTGATTTTGCGATCAAAATTTGTAACCTTGCTTTTAGGATTACCCACTGGGGTAATTTCCAGAAATTTGCCAAGAAATGTCCAAAATGTTTTCAAATTCAGCGATTTTTCTAACTGGGATAACATAAATATAATATAATATTAATTATTATTATTATAATATTAAATATTTACATAAAAATGTATAATTTTGACCCATATTTTATTGTTACAAATATACCCGTGCGACTTATGACTTTTATGGTTTTGTTGGTCCAGGGTCACATATATAAAGACCTCAGATGCAAAAGCCGATAAACACCAAAAATGTGATAATGATATTGACCGCTCTCGGCAGGTATTATAGGTTCATAACATATTTTTGCTTCAAATCTGCTTAATCCCAGCCTCAGGCCATTCAGAAATACAGATTTGTTAAACGTCCTCTAAGAGCACGGAAGAAGAATTGGATAAAATAACGGCACGCGTACATCAAGGATTTTTTACCCAGTTAAAAAAGGTTTACCAAACATATTAAGATATTGAACGAATTTTAGAGCCTTTTACTTTTATTTAGAAAGGACAGAAGAGTGACTGGAGATTTTTATAGAAGTGGACATTTTAGCAGCTTGCATAGTCAAATTTGTTAAATATCAGTGAAATGACTTAAAGTAACATTTGTGAAAATAAGGCATTTTAATTCCTGACTAATAACCGCAGAAAGTTTTTTATTAAGAACGTCCTGCCATTCAAACAATATTTTATTTGCATATTGACATCAGAGGATTTCTGTTTAAAGGACATACTAGTGTGGGACTTTCCTTTCCAGGTGTCATCGCTGGCAGTGGACATCTGACTGTGTCCTCTCTCTGACAGGGTCCTTTCAAAGCTGCTCTGAGACTGAGAATCCACCTCAACATCCTAAACAAGCGCACACAAACGCATGTGTTTATTTGACCGCAGCCTAAAATGCAAATATCCACTATATATAGCAAGTCTATGCTGGGCATGTCTTAATGCTAACAGTACAAGAAAACTACAATTTATAAGAGATTATGGGCTTAGGGGTGCTTATTTGCTGCCGATTATCCATGTGTGCATTGGCAATATTGATTTAAGTTCTTGTCATCTCACCATGTGTTTCCCTTCTCCCACCTCCTCTTCCTGTCCAGCTGGTCGCCATGTCAACAAGCTGTTAAGAGCAAATTCAGAATCAAACCAAGAGAGCGTTTAATAAGCAGACTGTCCAAAAACAGATTTTAACACGGTCATGTATCATAAATGGGGTGAAATATGTTTGCAGCATATGAACGACATGCAATATTGTGCAAAAGGTGGCTCAAGACTTTTGCAAAGTATGGTTTATGCATATTTACGCATACATTTTTCACAACTGCAAATAAATAATTGTATTGATGTGTCATTGAAACAGATGGTGTGTGCAAGAGTGTCATACGCATGAGGGCTGGTGGTCTGGAAGATGTCCAGCATGCAGGCACACGTGACGTCCCACACCTCCAGACTGAACTTCTCTCCGTTCAGGATCACCAGGTTCTCCAGACAGTTTGTGCCCGACCGCGCCAGCTGCTCATTATCTGAAAACAGAGACACCCTGTGTTACCACACCCTGCCGATTTTAAACACCGCTGATACGTTTCCATAAATACGACACGTGTAGGTGTCGCGTGTTATTGTATTGTTGTGCGAACCATATCGGTCAAGCCCTAAACTTCCCAAAACTCTCCCAAATGATATGTGCAAAATCCCCACCTTGTTTCACACACCACTGCAGCTGTGCAAAAATATCTGCCAGCAGCACTTCGCTAAGAGGCTCGTAAAACTGCGTAAACACGTCACAGATCGCGTACAGGGCGTGGTTACACGTCGTCGTCATCCATTCTGTTTTCTGTGTGAACATACAGTGATATAGAAAAAGCAGTGATGTAACCATTAAATGACTAGTATCACTATTTTAAGTTAGTCGCCGACTCACCTCAGTTTGCTGCTCCGGAAGCTTCATATTATCGAAGATGCGGAAGATGATCCGGAAGAGGTCGTGCCACCAGTGCTTCTCGAAAGTGTGTCCATAACTTTTCATGATCTCAAACATGACGGTCAGTCCTCTGTAAGACACGACACACACTCTCATTGAGCCAAACAGCCACTTTACCGTGATGAAGAGAGTAGTTGGGTAGACAAGGGGGCGCACCTAGTCCTGACGTCTAGTTTACAACGGTTGATGATGCAGGAAAGCTCGAACAGGATGGGGAACCAGCCTCGCACCCAGACGCGGTCACCGGGGGCGACGTTCATGTCATCGCTGGTGTACTCTCTTAGTGCCTGCAAATGTAAAAATTACTGTAATGGAAAATCTTCAAAGCTCTGGCATTGTGGGTAATCCTAATAGTGAGGTTACAGCACTAACCTGCGGCCGTTCTGAGACGTATTTAGCACAATGGCGGATAAGCCGAATGGCTTCCATACTGGTGTCGGGAAACGCAGCGTTGCAAACAAACTCCGATAAACATTTCACCGCATCCTGGAAAGAGTCGATGGCTGCCGCAAAGTGCTGCTGAAATGTGATCACTGTGGAGAAGATGATAATGTTTTGTAGTGACCTACACAAAATAATAAATACCGGTTCATAAATAAGATCATTGTTTGTACTTACTGACAATGTGCCCTGTGGTCTGAAACGCAAGGTCGACGATGTTTTCGTCATGGTCTGATGCCGCATGGTGGAACACGGAGAAGATGTTTTTCCAGCCAGAACGAATATTAGCAGCTTGAGAGTTCACCATTTGGGCAACACAACGTATCACCATGTCCCGGATAGTAGGAGACCTTTGGAAAGGATAAGGGTATATATATATTCTGTTATTATATATCATTTCTACAGTCACTCTCTGTCTATCTATCTCCACGTTCCTCACCTGTTCTTCTTTACAATGTGTTCAAATGGCCTTAAAAAGTCCTTTTGAAAACGGAAGTTGGCCAGTTCTCCTTTCTCCAGGAACTTCATTGAAAGTTGTCTTAGGGAGTCCACAGCAAAGATGGCCACATCCTCGTTGGGATTGCAACCCACCTATCATACCAGAAGAAAAATTGGTTTACTGTGTGATTATGTATTAAAGGTGCCTTATTTGTCTCTGCCCACTGACCTTGTTGAAATGATCTCCGATGACCTGCCAGATGCGTGACCATTGCAAGCGGATACGGTTCATGTTGTAGTAGGAGATCTCCACTATCTTCTGCAGACTGAACATGCGAGGCTGGTGCGCCGAGGCCAGTTCGTCCATTGACACCGCACACAACCAACGCACAAAGTCCACTGGAGACCAAAGCAGAGTTCACAACCAACATAAATAATAGGATGGAGCTTAGTGATGTTTTGCCCTCAAAACAATTTATGTACAAGAGCAGATGTATTAACGGAACATATTGGGGCAGTTTCCCGAACAGAGTCTAGATTAATCCAGCAATAGGCCTTGGTTATATTAGAAATTGCTTTATGTAAGAAGGGTTTATTATTAAACCTTGCATCAACATCTGATAATGTAAGTCACAAGTCTTAAAACAAGCCAAAGGTGGTAGCGTATACAAATTGATGGAAAGTGACATTAACAGCAGGGAAAGCCCCTTTTTAAACAGGAAACAATTTATAGCATGTCCAAAATGCCCCTATTTGGGGGGGGGCAAAAAAAGCGCTAATGCGAATGCAAATGAGCTACAGCTCCTTAATTCCTTACAGACAGACAGTGAGTGCTTTTGGTTAAAATAGATCTGATTCCTGTGAATACAGTGTGAGGCAATAGTATATTTAGTTGCATTAACACTAATAAACACATTTAGAAAAGCTTTTGGGTATTATTAACCAGTCAGTCAGAGGCCGTGGGCGGCGCTTAATCAGTATGACGTCTCATTAAGATAATCAAAACAGCATGTCTAATGAGACTGCTTTGGTTTAATGGGGATTAAAATAGAAGGAGAGGGTGGATTTGTTTCATTATAGGGCTGCCATCACACATCTATATGCAAAAATTTAGATTTTGGATAATAAGTGCCTCTTAACTCTTTCTCCTGCTTTTGATGAGTAATCGTGTCAAGAGAAAACTCTTCCCTGCCAATGACGAGTTTTAACAGCAATCCATATTTCCGCTATAATCCACTAGGTGGCGTGCATTTCATTTCCAAGTAATCCTGAAGACTTTAATTTGATTTTTCAGGTGTGTTTAATTAGGGTTGGAACTAAATTCTGCAGGACAGTGGCCCTCCAGGACCAGGGTTCCCCACCTCTGCACTAAAGCATCAACGGATACAAAAACAGTAAAAACTCTGAGTGTGTTTTGTTTATGGCTCTATATCTGATCTATAGCTTTTTAGTTTAAAATTTGGTATTTTTAAAGAAAGTGAAAAGTGATAAAAAGAGAAACGTTTTTATTTTAGGTTTGTTTAAAAGCAGCGTGTCTGTTCTTTTATTTGATATATTGTATGTTTATATATTTAATGAAGAAAATTAATTGGATTGCATTTAACTTTTGTGAAAATCATAAAAATGTTGCCGCTGGCTGGCAACTTTAAAAAGAAAGCGGGCGGGGAAAGAGTTAAGTCACTTCCTTATGATGTAATGGACCAAATTAATGAAGCCGTCTCATTCTATGAGAATAAAGACATGCTGTAAAAGGATATTATAAAGACACCCATTTGTCCATTAAAATGTATCATGTACCGTTCTCAAAGATGCAAACAAATCTATAAATAACCTACCAATTGCATTTCCATCAAGTCTAGTGGATCCAGTGAAGATTCTTAAAAAACACAACAAAAAGAAGAAAGGTCATACAAAAGAGCATAAACATAAACTGCATGTTTGTAATGTCCTATAACACCAGCGCACCGGTCCACAGCCACCACTACACTCTGAGAGCTGGTCTCCCCCACCGACTCCTGGATGTGAGCCATCTGACGCTTGTCTGGACCTCCAACCAGAGTACCTGTGGGAGACCAATAATAATGTTTTGTTCCATATGGAACCACGTCTGCACATAGCAATAAACAAACCAGACCGAACACTTTTTAACAGCAGTCTAACAATGACTTGCCTAAGCCTAGAGGCATGAATTCCTCTCCCCCTGTCGGGAAGCCCTTTATACTGCCCCCCTGGTCTCGAACCACACCGGAGATGTAGCGCGTCTTCACTCCTGTTCCGATCAACTGGGCCAATTCCAGCTGACTGATACACCTTAGAATCTATAAAGGGGACAAAAAATATGTAGAGGATATGGATATGTAGAGATTGCAGAAATGTTATAAATTGTGAACAAAAAGACGGTGCTGGGCATTATGGAGAAGAGCAGGTGTCCATGGCAAACAAACCCAGCAACTCATTCAAGTAAAAGTTGTTGGCGTGAAAGATTTGTTGTTTTGTTTTAGAATCAACAATGGCACCAAGATGTGTTTTCGGAACAAAGCTGGAATACAGTGGATGTCCTCATATGGGCACTTTATACAGAATATCGCACATAAACACCAACGAAAAGCTGACACAAAATCAACATCACCAAAGAAGTGTGTTGTTGTTTGTGAGGGAAATTTAAGCTTGTTCAGCTTCCCAATGAGCCCAGCATTATGGAAACAATGGATATAGTTTGTTTTTATGGGGTAGAAGCGGAGTTGTGCATGTGTGTTTGTTTAACACTGGATTTGTAGAAATGGGGCGGTCCATACCAGGTCACTAGTCGCAGGCGGTAAGTAAAACTGCATCAAATGTCTATGTTTTGTTGGCAATCATCGCATAAGTGCATATAATGTAAAAGACGTGAACATGTAGTGCAGGGATTCCCAAAGTGTGGTACGCGCACCCCCAGGGGTACGCGAGCTGCCACCAGGGGGTGCGCGAGAGGAAAAATTTAATGGCGGTCTGTTTCTTTAAGTGGGATTTTTCCATACAATAAATAAATAAAAAAATGAACAGTAAACATTTCCTTTGTAATCGCTTTTATTTTAAATAAAAAACTATAATTTATTAGTTTTTGATAGAAACGTAGAAGACAGCTGCTGTCTTTTTCTACGCACTGCTCTTCTGTTATGCACTGCAGCCGCTATATGCGTGCCAACTCGTTTCATTCATTCCATATATATATATTATAAATATGCTTAACTGACTGAAATCAGGGAAACTGTCATGTGGGACGTCTTATGATAAAGTTGTTAGTCACGAAGGAGGAGAGGGACCAAGAGAGAGAGACTTTTTTATGGCAAAAATAGAAATAATGAAATGTGACGAGACATGGGCACAGGATACGCGAGCAATGTGTTTTCATGCATGGTAAAGAGACCGCCAATGAATTATATAATAAAATACATAAATACTTACTGTAGAGAACTTATTAAAAGCTTTCATTTAATTTTGTTTGAAACTTGAGCTGTTATAATGAATCTGCAAACTATTATACACCTTTTGTGCGAACAGTAAAGGCTTTCGTTAATGTGTTTGATGGGTCTGCACGTGACGCACTGGTAAACATGAGGAAACCTGTCATCTATTAGCTGACGGCAGTAAGTGTACGTTTTTTACCATAGTAAACTCGAATGGCGTCTAAATATCACAGTGGTTAAACGCATACACGGGGGCGCGCATCATCTACGCTGAGCGTAGTTTCAGATGGTGCAATAGGCGTAAATATTTTTCACAATGTTGGACGTAGCTAAGCCCGACGTAGGACTATTACACCCAACTTCTTAACGTCCGGCTAGTGCAACCGGCCCTTGGTTATTTGCGCATGATTAAACATAAGTATTTATGGTGAGAAAATAAAGCTTTTTTGGATTTTTTTAAAAATGGGGATTGGGGGTGCGCCAACCCGGTTGGGACATAGAAGGGGGTGCGCAGGAAAAAAAGTTTGGGAACCCCTGATGTAGTGAATCATAAGTTATCCAGAGATAGTGAGATAATGTTTGTGTGTGTGTGTGTGTGTGTTACTTGCTTGTGACTCATTCCGCTTGCGGTATGCCTCCAGAAACTAGTTTTTTTTTTACAGAAAGTACCAGTACAGTTGATCTGTCTTTTATAAATCTGAATAAACTGAAAACTCTTCAAAAGATACGAAGGGTGTAATACTACTCTATAGGTACTCAAGATTAACATAAGATAAGCAGTTTTGAGACCTTAAGGGATAGTTCACCCCCAAAATTTTATTTTTTGATATTTTACTACTCACCCTTGTGTCATTACAAACCTGTGTGACTTTTTTTCTTCTCAGGAACACAAAAGAAAATATTTTGAAGAACGTTGGTAACCACATCAGCCCCAATGACTTCCATTGTATGGAAAAAACACTGAGGGATTTCCCAAAGTAACTTATTTTGTGTTCCATAGAAGAAAGTCATATAAGTGTTGAATGACATAGGTGTGAATAAGTTACATCATTTTTATTTTTGGGTTAACTATCTCTTTATTTTGTCTGTGTGGAATTTTTCCGGTAAATTTATTCAATGATCCAACATATAGGTAATACTTTACTCTCTTTAAAGGGGACATTTCACAAGACTTTTTTAAGATGTTAAATAAATCTTTGGTGTCCTCAGAGTACATATGTGAAGTTCTAGCTCAAATACCATATAGAAAATTTATTATAACATGTTAAAATTGCCTCTTTGTAGGTGGAAGCAAAAATGTGCCATTTGTGGGTGTGTCCTTTAACATTCAAATGAGTTGATCTCTGCACTAAATGGCAGTGTGTGGTTGGGTAAAGCAGATTAAGTGGTGGTATTATCCCTTTCTGACATCATAAGGGGAAACAAATTTCAATGACCTATTTTTTCACATGCTTTCAGAGAATGGTTTACCAAAACTAAGTTACTGGGTTGATCTTTTTCACATTTTCTAGGTAGATAGAAGCACTGGGGACCCAATTATAGCACTTGAACATGGAAAAAAGTCAGATTTTCTTGATGTTGTTCGCTTTAAGAGGTACAGCCTGTTTTAATAAAAAAAATTATTTCATAATAAATAGGTTTATGGCAAACATGCTTTCCTTATGTCTGGCCATGTCTTCGCATGGTTATGCAAATTTATGTCATGGACAAATTAAAGTGGAATTTCCCTCAGCAGTAAAGAGCAGGTGAGAGAAAAACGGAAGTGGATTTGGAGTGTATCTATTACAAATCAGGAAGGAAAAAGTGTTATCCACCTCACCTCATGCCAGGAGTTGCCCAGGTAGTTCCCATCAGTGTGGGCAACCATGATGAGAGTCTTAATGGTGTCGATGTTCTTCTGCTTCATTTCTGTGATGCTGGAGCTGGCGGTGAGCAGCGTAAACCTGGCCAGGGCCTGGATGTAGGCATCCCTCTCCAGCTTCATGTATGGGCAAGAAGGAAAATGTACAGTTTGAACAGACTTTGTAAAAAGGAACTAAATAAGATATGCTTGACATTTAGGCATACACAGCATTGATAAGCCAATCACAAACCTGCATGCTGAAAATACAGGCGATTCTGATAGCGCAGCGGATCCCCTCAAGACATAGAGACGCCACTTCCTGATCATCGCAGTCCTGAAGCCCTACGCTAAACGCTGCCAACAGGGGCGTCCAGGCCAACTGTATGCACAGATAAACACATGTATAACCACACAGCACATGAAAGCAGTTTAAAAAAAATTGACTTCTTTGCAATATATGTTACTAGTCAGACATGTGAAACCACTTCCTATAACAGCATCAGAATGTGTTAAACTCTCCGTGAACCTTTTGAACCAACAGTGACCTTCAATATGTGCTTTTGCGTGCCAAAAAAAAGCTGCTGTTACCTTGAACATGGGCCGGACGTGCTCCAGGTGAGTGGCGCTGAAGAAGGGCGCCTGGGCGTGGCTTACAGCCTCCATCAGAGCTTTTGCCGTTTTGGCCATCTGCTCCATCTCCATGTTATACAGCAACCTCCTCTGCTTCTCACTGGCTACATCTTAAAGGAAGACTTTTTTTTAGCATTCAATGAGGCTTAATTTAAACATCAACATGAAAATGACACCTTATAGTGATACTTCAGCCAAATATCAAAATTACCCCATGATATACTCATCAGTGATGCGTGGGTCAATATATAAACAACCTCGCACCCGACCGACAAAATCGGACAGCAATATATATATATATGACCTGCTTCCTGGCCCACATTTTTAGTACTACATAAATTGCAAAGATTTAATTGGCATCTTTATTTCAAACGACCCGACTGACCGCAACCCGAATATCATTACAAATATTTTTGGATGACTCATAACCACTGGTAACCGCGGGTGATACTCATCCTCAAGCAATCTGAAATAAATATGTCCATCAACTTTCAGATGAAGATATTTGGAGTTATTTTACTAAATGTCCATGCTTTTCCAAACTTACATCGGAAACGAGGAACAACTTTTGACTTTGAAGCCTAAAAAGGTACATCCATCCTTCACCAAAGTAATCCTCAGTGAAGGATGAATGCACTTTTTTGCTGTTTAAAGTCAGAAGCTGTTCCCTGATCTGTGTTTTCTACCATTGTAAGCTTGGAAAAGCAAGGACATTTACTAAAATAACTTTAAATGTGTTTACCTGAAAGATGATGGACATGTCTACCTCGGATTGCTTGAGGGTGCGCAAAAATGGGGTAATATTGATATTTGGCTGAAGTATCGCTTTAAAGATCAAGTAGATAGCAAACAAGCTTTTACATAACCACACAACCTAATATACTTCCACTGGATGCCACATCTATAAACACAACTTATCAGATACGCTTCATGAAGATGCTCTTACTCTGTTTGCTGGACTTGGGGGTGATGGAGTATTCTTTACTCTCTTTCATGGCGATCTTCTTCCCTGCGATCTCGTCGTAGATAGATGACAGATATTCTTCAGGCAGGTCCTTACTGTCATTAATGCCGCGATTCATTTTAATGTACTGTTCTTTTGTCATCTTGTTCTTCACCTGAAGAAAGAAGAAACCAATGTGACCTTTACATCACTGAAGAAGTGCTTGGGTGGTTTCAAGCGTTTTTCGGTCCAGATTCTAAAGCCGAATGATGGTTGTTAGAGCATTGCTGTCATAGGTGGTTATGTGGTGGCCCAAATCAAAACAGTGCTCAAACCCACCCAAGTCTCTACAATAGTCCGCACTGCAAAGTTTGTGGGTTCGATTCCCAGGGAATGCACACTTGGAAAATTCTATATCGATTGCACTGTAAATCGCTTTGGATTAAAGAACTTCATGCACAAATGTAAATTGTAAAGCGATATACAAAAGTGAGGAAAAACAAAGCAATCCACCCTAGGAGGCACATATTTAAATTTTTTATGCATAAGGTTTGTTTAAACAAACCTCTAAACCCAAGTAAGAGCAACAGTTACTGTGGGTTCACACCAGATGTGAGTTCAACAATTTGCACGAGTAGATAACATACAAAGTCAATGCAAAGACGCGATCACACGTGTCCTCGCGTGGGGCGATGCGAATGACGCAATATGGGCGGCGCGTTTGCTGCGAAAACTGTGCTATTCGCCTCAAACGCGTCTTCGCCCAAGTTTAAAATATTCAACTCAAGCGAAAAATTCGCATGACACCAAGTAAAATCCCGCGAGTAATCTAGAGCGTGTAAAGCAATGCCCAGCGTTTGGTGTGTACGTTGCATAACAGTGCCTTGGAATACACAATTAAAGGGATTGTTTATCCATAAATGAAAATTCTGTCATCATTTATTTACCCTCATGTTACAAACTTGAATAAATGTCTTTGTTTTGCTGAACACAAAGGAAGATATTTGTAATGAAGCAGGAACACTGCAAAAAAATGACAAAGTTAGTGTTTTTGTCTTGTTTTAGGATAAATATCAAAAAATTCTTAAATCAAGATGTATTTTCTTGAGCAAAATGACCTAAAAAAAATAAGTATTTAGACAATAACATTAAATTTGAGTTAATTTGTGCTTAAAACAAGAAAAAAAAACTATAAATGGGGTAAGCAAAAAGTCTTGAACTTTCTTAAAGGCGGGGTGCTTGATTTTTGAAAAACACTTTGGAAAAGAGAGTTGGGCCAACTACCAAAACACACTTGTAGCCAATCAGCAGTAAGGGGCGTGTCTACTAACTGACATTGTTGCCTGGGTTGCGTATTTTACATATAGTCATTTAGCAGACGCTTTTGTCCAAAGTGACTTACAAATGAGGTAAACAATAGAAGCAATTATAGCAACACAACAGAAATACGTAAGTGCACTGGAAATAGTCTCATCAAGTCTAACACAGTATACATAGCCATGGGTTAGTTGTTTTTTAAGAATGTATAGATAGAGATCAAGAGAAGAAGGAAAAAAATTAAAAGATAGTAAGTCTTATATTAGAAAGTGAGGTAATGGCGGAAGAGAGGGGTTTTAGCCGATTCTTAAAGACAGCTACAGAGTCAGCAGATTGTGTCGTGTTTGTGTGGGGTGGGTCTATCAAAAGAAGGTCCAGATTCTATTGGGGTAGGGGCATGTTGGTTTAGGTAATTTCAAATGTCAACATTGGCTTTCAGAATTAATCCACCCTGCCCCCAAACACGTCTTTCAAGAAAAAAAAACCAAGAACATTTTTCCTATCCTATTGGCAGTTATTTTTGCTTGTTTTAAGCACAAATTCACTTAAATTTTATGTTTTTGTCTAAAAACTAGACTTATTTTCTTAGGTCATTTTGCACATCAAGAAAATTATTAAATATTTGTACTGAAAACAAGACAAAAATTAAAATTAAAAAAGCACTATTGACTTTCATAGTAGCTTTTTTTCTATGGAAGTCAATGGTGCCTCTGTTTCCTGCTTCGTTAAAAATATCATATATAAATAATGTATAAAGGTTTGTAACAACATGAGGGTGAGTAAATGATGACAGAATTTTCATTTTTGGGTAAACACTCCCTTTAATATAGAGGTTAAAAAGAGAGCACATTTACCTGTGGACTGTGCAGGTCTGTGGTTAACATGATGATTGAGTATGCCAGAACATAAGCTGTATCTGCGCTGGCGAACAGAGTCTGCCTATAAAGCAACAAACCAGTTTAAGGTTAGCATATAATGAAACCCCATAAAGCTTTAAAAATCTTATAATAATAAGACTGCATTGCTCACCCCTGATTGCATTCTAAGTAGCGAGCGGCAAACTTCTCCATGAGCCTGTCGATTTTCTGGGCTTCACCTGGAAGCCTAAATCCTTCCAGGAAGACACGGAGCGCTGACACAAAGTCTGTGCCGCAAAAGTCCAGCTGGTCCACATAACAGTACATCACCTCCTTATTAAACTTCACATTCTCCCCCAGAAACTCTCCAACCTGAGTCTGATCACATGGTACAGCAGAGACAAGACTCAACACCAAAGCCTCAGTAGTTGTCAACATAACACAAAACTTCTACTACTGTACGTTCACTATGAACTTACTGTGTCCAGTCGTTCCTCCTGGTGTAGGAACTGGGCTATATCCTCCTGTGATGTCCCCAACATGCCTTGCTCTTGCAGGTATTGCAGTCCTCTTTTTGGTTTCTTGTTAAACCTTTCGTAAAAAGCACAAAGTTTTCAGAAAAATATAGATGCAAAAAACAAAAAAATTTAATGAAACGTCAATAAAAAAAGATGACTCACAGATCAATACCATGCTCGATAATCTCTTTCTGGTGTTTGATGACCTCATACTGTTCCGGGTGATCTGGATGAGTCTGCTGAACACCAGAAGATACAGTGGAGTCCAGAGAGCTCACGCTATCTCTGCGAGAGGATGGATGCTCGGCGAGCTTCACATCCGCACTGTCACCCTCTGCTGGACGTTCCTGACCTACACAGCACATTCAAACAAACACAGCTTTATAAAATAACCTAACCCTTGAAGAGAAGAAATTAACGTTAATCTAAATGAAAATCTACTGTTAAAGATCATATCTGAAAAGCACACTGAAAACAAATCAAACAGCTGCTCATTGTGATGCACTTCCTTCCTATGAATCCTCCGCATCAGTCCTCTTACCAAGGTTGGCCTGCAGATTGGGGTTAACATACAGATCTTTGCTCCATTCCACCATGCACTTCAGAATGGACACCAGACACTCCAGTCCCTTTTTTCTCAAGCTCAACTCCTGAAATTATTCACCAACACTTAATCAATCGGTAATTACAAAACACAAAATGCAAACAGGAAATGCAATGAACAATGATGTTAAAGGTGCAGTGTGTAATTTTTTTAAGTATCTCTTGACAGAATGCAAAAAATATACAAAACTTTATTATATACAGGACTTTTTTATAATGAACCGTTATTTTTTTATTACCTTAGAATAACTGAGGGTCCCCTTACATTGAAATCGCCATTTTGTGTCGCCATGTTTCTACAGAAGCCCTTAACGGGCAAACATTTTTACTAAGTTGTCTCCGTCGATAACATGTTTTTCCAGTGGTGGTTACCGTAGCTTCTCTATGTGTTTCAAAAGCGAGGGGTGATCAGTGGACTGAGCCATTGGTTGCAATTTGCACCCTCACCACTAGATGCCGCTAAAATGTACACACTGCACCTTTAAACTGGTAACATGTACCATAATGTCATTATGTTCCTTGCATTATTGTATCGTGAGCTGTATGATACCTGTAACGGAGTCATTCCGAGCTCCTGTCCACTCCGTCCCTGGGCGATTTTAGACAGATCATTAACCAGACGCTCAAAAATGTTGGCGGCGTTGAGATCGCAATCATAGTTCACATAAATGTCCACTACACACTGAGCATCTGTGAGAGAAAGGAAGAGACTTAATACTGGATTTCAAATTGATTGAAGTGGTAAGCACATCAAAGCAGATTGTCCCAGACCTGCACAGATACGAGTCAGCGTCTGGATGACCATCCACTTGTGTTCAAAGGAGCTGGATGACGTCTCCAGGATGGTCAGAAAGATCTCCCTGAAGAACACCTGAGAAGATTCAGAATAGAAATGATTAAAAAAAAAATGCAAAATAGTGTTAGCAAGACTTTGTTTGTCTGTTAAAATGGCTTGTCAAATAAAAATAGTAAATAACTATGAATGAATTTTACCTCAATCTGCATCTTAAGGTGCACTTTAAAATGGGAGAGCAGGGTCAAAAATATTGCGAGAGAAAGTTCAAACACTTCAGGCACAGAGGAGACCCCGTTTTTCGAGAGCGCCACACACAGGTACTGCTTGATAGCGTTCACAAACATCTCATGGGTTCGAAAAACAGGACCGGCACCCTGGAGAACAGACAGCAAAAGCTGCAGAGAAACCACCTTTGAACGAAGCTCATGGGACCTGTGAGAGAGGAAGGGAAGAGGATGGAGTACAGAAATAGACACAAGATGAAGTCACAGTTATGTCAACTTTGCAACACCATTTGCTGATAATAAACTGATCCAACAAAACCAACTTTCCTTTGAACAACACTGCACTTAATGTTTTAATAAATGACAACAATACACACTACTCATCATATACAGTACTCATCATTTAATGGGATAGTTCACCCAAAAATGAAAATAATGTCATTAATGACTCACCCTCATGTCGTTCTAAACTCGTAAGACCTCCGTTCATCTTCAGAACACAGTTTAAGATGTTTTATATTTAGCCCGAGAGCTTGTTGACCTTATATTGAAAATCTACGTACGGTATACCGTTCATGTCCAGAAAGGTAATAAAAATATCATCAAAGTAGTCCATGTGACATCAGTGGGTCAGTTAGAATGTCTTGAAGCATCAAAAATACATTTTGGTCCAAAAATTAAAAAATTACAACTTTATTCAGCTTTGTCTTCTCTTCCGACGTGGCTGACGTGTTATCTGGTGCGCCCCAGCTGTTTTTTTTGTGTGCCCAGGCTTCGTTTACAGTCTGAGGGAGACGCATGCTGTAAGTTTGAAAAAAAACTTGCCAAACATGTCTGAGGATAACACATCAGAGTCACGTGACTTTAGTCTACCGTATGCACTTCACAAGAAACGCGGAAGAGAAGACAATGCTAAATAAAGTCGTAATTTTTGTTATTTTTGGACCAAAATGTATTTTTGATGCTTCAACACATTCTATTTGATCCACTGATGTCACATGGACTACTTTGATGATGTTTTTATTACCTTTCTGGACATGGACCGTATACCGTACATAGATTTTCAATAAAGGGTCAACAAGCTCTCGGGTTAAATATAAAACATATTAAACTGTGTTCCGAAGATGAACGGAGGTCTTACGAGTTTGGAACAACATGAGGCATTGAGTCATTAATGACATTATTTTCATTTTTGGGTGAACTATCGCTTTAAAGGGCTTGGAATAACAGCACTGTAAAATATATTTTTGTCCCCTGGTCCTTACTTTGGATCTGGGGGTCCATCGGCCAAAGGCTTCATGGAAAGCTTGCAAAGGGAACGAAACACAAGAAAGGCGTCTTTCTGTAGGATGTGAGAGAAACGGGTAGCTGTCTGGCCGCCCTGGAGGGTTTCTGCATCCTGCTCATACACAAAGAAGAAAAGACCCATCAGACCACAGTGATGTAATGCGTTTTTATATATATATATATAAAACACAAATAGCTCTTTAAGCTCAGAAAACAACTCTATCATAAAAATTCAAACCCCACCAGTATGTCTGTCGAGGACTCGGAGGCACGATCGTCTACCGTTCCGTTCATCTGTTGCGAGTCTACAATGACAGCAGGGGGCGGCACTTTGGTTTCCGAATCGGAGTGTTGATCTAAGCCTATAGAAGAAAATAAGCAAAAGGTTTTAGGAGCAGGTGCACACAGGGTCGATTATTTTGTAGGAGTATGCAGATTCCAGTTTGACCCACCTCCTTCTACAGAGCTATCTCCCAGACCGCTGTCTGGCTCGACCTCCTCCAGAACCTCAGTGGCTGCTTCAGCTTCAGGCTGTGGATGTGCCTCGTCTGCCTCCTTTGATGCTGAAGACCCAGCAACTGTTTGGCCTGACTCTTTAGTGTCTGTGTCTTTAGATTAATAAAATGAAGAGCTAAGCTAGTGATCGTCAGCCACTACTACACACTAATAAAGAAATCATGCCAATAAATACTACATATTGTGTGAAGTATTAAAAGCTAGCCTCATGTGTCATTTTAACCCTTCACACCTGGCTGCTGAAGTTCCTCTGCGCTCTCTTTATTTGTGGCAAACTCCTCTTCTGATTTCGACTCCTCTGTCTGGCCATTGATGGACGATGAGTCTTGAGGAGTGGAGGGGCTTGAGGAGACACCAGCGGGGCTGAGGGGGAAAGATGGAGAACCGTTCTGTTCTGAGGTTTCTCGCCCGAGCCAGGGAGAACCGGACCTTCGGCCGGCAGTCGGGGAAGGGTTCTGGGTCACAGGTGAAGGGTTGCTGGAGACCGGTGAAGGATTGCACAGCTGCAGACGTTGTCTGTCTTTCTCTGCTTCCTGAGCCTCCAGAGCCTGTAAGAAAATCAGCAAGTCTATTTCTGATGCTAGTTCAAAGTATTAGTTAAAGGGACAGTAAAACTTTTTTTGAAAAAATGCTCATTTTCCAACTCCCCTAAAGTGAAACATTTGATTTTAACTGTTTTGGAATCCATTCAGCTGATCTCCGGTTCTGGTGGTACCATTTTTAGCATAATCCATTGAATCTGATTAGAATATTTAGCATCGCGCTCAAAAATAACCAAAGAGTTTCGATATTTTTCCTATTTAAAACTTGACCCTTCTGTAGTTATATTGTGTACTAAGTGGAAAATTAAAATTTGCGATTCTAGGCTGATATGGCTAGGAACTATACTCTCATTCTGGCGTATTAAACATGGAGTCCCCAAAAATAGTCCGCTTCTATTAAAAGCTACCAAGGGGACTATTTTCAGGCACTGCGTAATATCATTGCGCACGCTGCAGCCATGGTACGGCAGTAAAGTCATTGATTATTACGCCAGAATGAGAGTATAATTTCTAGCCATATCTACCTAGAAAATCGGAACTTTTAATTTTCCGTCAGTCTTAGTACACGATGTAACTACAGAAGAGTCAAGTTTTTAAATAGGAAAAATATCGAAACTCTTTGGTTATTTTTGAGCGCAATGCTAATGGTCTAATCAGATTCAATGGATTATGCTAAGCTATGCTAAAAGTGATACCGCCAGACCCGGTGATCAGCTGAATGGATTCCAAAACAGCAAGAATTAAAAGTTTTAACTCTAGAGGAGCTGGAAAATTAGCATATTTTCAAATATATATATACATTTCCCAACGTATGATTAAGCCAAGCTGTCGTAAGCCAAGCCTTATCAAGAATCTGCTCTCCAAGATAGCATTATCTCCAAAAAGTACCTTTTTATGTGAAATAGGTATTTTAAAAAGCAGTTTACACTAACCGCCTGGTTCTCCATACGTGTAAAGATGACATTAAGCATCTGTGTAAGAGTGGCCTTAGCAGTTGTCTGGTTGATCAAGTTTCGGCTGGCCAGGTAGATGTTGTAGCAGGTCCGTACGGTGAGGAGAATCGTCCCCTCGTGGATCTCTATATGCGGTGATGTCACTGCTGTCAGAAGAGCCTATAGAGCAACATGGTATAAACGTTACAATTTATTCAGATCCAGTGTAAAGATCTTAGACCGCATTGAACTGATCAAAATCTCATTTCATAGACAGACAGAGTCACAAAGATAAAACAAAAAGAATATTACATGCACACAAGATCTTGTGAGCTTATTTACACACCTTTGTAGTCACACAAAACAATTTACCCAAGATGCTGCCTCACCCTCTTATGCAAACTATTACTCTCTTTATGTAAACTGCCTCTTTTTCTGCACATAAGAGAGCTGTCACATAGCATGCTTATCTACAGTTAGACTCGAATCAAAAACTTTTACTCTGAATGTCGCACCACTAGGTGACCATGTTTGCGTCCATTGCCAGAGCGGTCACATTGAGCATTGCTTTGTCCCCTATTTATAGTAATAACAGTGTCCAGTCTTGTTATATACAATATTTTTCCAATATCAGACTTGCAGAACCCTCAGTACATTGGTATTATATGGGCCATTATCCGCACTGCTCTCAGGTTAATTGGTGATGATGAAGAGTTGTGTCACCTTTATGATCTGTAGCTGGACCCCCTCATCAGTCTGTGGACCCTGAAAGCAGTTACAGATGGTCTCCAGCAGCCGATCAATCAGGCGCTTTCCTGGAGCACCACTGTCAGGGGCGTTTCCTGTGATGTGGCCGTACGCAATGAGCTTCTGCAGTGAACAGAGGAAATGTGAGTGATGAGATGTTTTTGTCATAAATGTAAATTCAGAAAGTTGTGAACTGTAAATTTTAAAACTAAAATAAATTAGAAAGGACCTATCACTATATAACATTAAAGAAATAGCTGAGCAAAATTTGAGAATATTTTTATAATTTACTCACCATCATGCCATTCAGATGATAATATTGGAGCTTATTTACCAATCGATATGTTGATTTGTAAATAATTTACCTTATTTACCTATTAATATGAATATCCATAGCAACATACAGATCTGTGAGGTAAGTTCAGATATGGCGGTATGTCAATAACCTCAGCACACACACTACAAATAGTCACAAGACCAATGAGATTTAACTTTATCTATGTGCCACCACATGTAAACTTTGCTAAAGCCCAATAAAAAAAAGGGCTAAGTGATGCCACTGGTATGCAAATAATTTTCTATCGACTAAACATTCTTAAAATTAGGTTAGTTGTTTAATTTAAAGGGACAATCCACCGTTTTGAAAATGTGCTTATTTTCCAGCTCCCCTAGAGTGAAACATTTGATTTTTACAGTTTTGAAATCCATTCAGCTGATATCCGGGTCTGGCGTTACCACTTTTAGCATAGCTTAGCATAATCCATTGAATCTGATTAGACCATTAGCATCACGCTCAAAAATAACCAAAGAGTTTCGATATTTTTCCTATTGAGCAATGAAATTACGCAAAATAATCCCCTGCTATTGAATGTAACCAAGGGGACTTATTTCGGGCACTGCGTAATATTTTTGCGCCTGCTGCAGCCATGGTACAGCAGCAAAGTCCTTAATTATTATGCAGGAATGAGAGTATAGTCCTAGCTATATCGGCCTAGAAAATCACAACTTTGAATTTTCTGTTATTTTTGAGCACGATGCTAATGTTCTAATCAAATTCAATGGATTATGCTAAGCTAGGCTAAAAGTGGTACTGCCACACCTGGAGATCAGCTGAATGGATACCAAAACTGTAAAAATCAAAAGTTTAACTCTAGGGGAGCTGGAAAATGAGCATATTTTTAAAAAAGTGGAATGTCCCTTTAAGTTAAGCTTAATTGACAACATTTGTTGAACAAGTTCTGGCACTGCCAAGTCACAACCTAATGTCCAGTGTAAAATCTGTATCCTAAAATAACCATGACCACCTTTTTGGTTACCATGACCACCCTCCCTAAACAACAAATCAAAGAAGATTGTCTGTAATTTAAAAATGACAGGGTTGAAATGTCATGGTTTTAACAGAATGATGTAATGGCGATTGCCAAGGGTACCAAAGCAGGACAATGAGAACACCGCATGTACCTGTAGGCAGTCAAGAGAGGTGCTGACAATGCGCGGAGACTTCGACTGACACGCCAGCTCAAATGGCAGGACGTACTTGTCTGCTTCAATGTAGTTTGCTCTGGGTGGAACAACGGTGCCATCCCTGAAACACACAGAATTCACAGCACACTCAGATTAGAAAAACATTAACTACACCATACAGACCATACACGTCACGTTAGTTAAATCCATCAGAAGTTATTTAGCATTAAAGAGGGCCTTATGTTCAGCGAACAGCATAGATTTCAAACAGAAGAGTGTGGCCAGTGTCTGATATTATTACATAACACGGATGCTAGAATATAAAAATACATTGAGCTCCAATGAACCTTTAAGAAAAGCTAAGAAAGGTTCTCTTAATGTTATACTAATGCTTCAGTGAACATTAAAGGAGTTAACACTTGGATGACTGGATTGTGTATGTTGGTAAATAAGATGGGGTGACAGGGAGCTACAGTACAGTAGGTTGTACACTTACTTCTGCTTTTCCAGTTCAAGCTTGATTTCATCTAAAACAAACAAAAACAAGAAACAAATTAACATATGAAAATACTGTTACATCACAACGAAAGGTTAAAATGAGACCCCTCCTTCAAAGCAAATAAACCTGACGGGCAAGAGTTTATTTATTCACTGTATTCTCTGTTTAGTCACTGGATCAAAAAGATCCTTAGATACAATTGTGAATGACTTTTGTGAAAAGTCTTTTGTTTTAACATAAGTTGTCTCAGTTTTGGGTTTTTAGTTGCTGCTTAATAAGTCAAGTAAAGTTCTGTGGGATATATGAAAGGAACAGCAGAAAGTATATGTGCCCTAATGAATGTGTATTTTAGGGCTGCACGATAAATCATGTGATTGTCATGTGTATCTCATCAGTAAACCTGCGGTCACACCACACTTTTAGTCCCAGTGACTTCCATTCATACGCAAGTAAATGCGTCAGACCGGAAACGCAAGCTTGTGTGACGATATTTTGTAGGTCTGGTGAGTTCTGTCCTGCGAATTCATACCACGTGGTGCGGTGTGACCAGTACCAAACCGGTATGTCACTGCGTAATCCTTCTCTCTACTAAAAAGCACAAATGATGAAAGCCAAAGACCATATTCATAAGCTGCTCCCCGCCCACTCCCTGCAGCAATGTCCGACAAATACTTGCTTAAAATCTAGTGTGACCGCAGCTTAAAGCCGGTTTCTTGATTACTAGAAAATCCCCATCACCTGCTTTCAGATGGAGCGCCATTTACTACACAAAGCCATAGTTTACTGACAAGCCGAGCAATATCGCATTCATTTTCGCAGGCGATACATCCTGTACCGGTTTTGTAATGGTCACAATGCTGAATGCTCCAAGTAATACGAATTCACATGTCAGAGTTCACCAGACTTGAACTTTGCTACACAGCAACCTGTGAAATATTGTCGCACGAGCTTGCGTTTCTGGTCTGATGCTTTCGTTTGCGTATGAATAGAAGTCAATGAGACTAAAAGTCTAGTGTGACCGCAGCTTTACTGATGAGATGCGCATGACAATTGCATCTGAATTATTGTAAAGCCCTTGTATTTCCTGCTTTCTTAGCAGGGATAAAAATTATTTAAATATTTACAGCTTTAATCCCTATCAAATAAATTGCTCTTAAAATAAAGTTTAAATTGTTATTTCGAACCCCTGACTTTCGGTATTCTGTAAAACACATTATGGAGATGCACCAATATGACAGCCAATAATCTATATCAGGCAGCAAAAACACTTTTTCACACTATCAGACATTGGCCAATAGTTTGAAAATAAAAAGATGATTATTCCTGTCAATTAAAATTTGGCAGGAAACGCATCAAATTGTGCTCTTTGTAAAGGAAGTGTTAGGAACACCACCAGCTTGATGTTCAGTGTAATAGTAATTAACCAATTATTATTAATTCATAACATGTAAGAAATAATATTTTAATATTAATTTTGTTTATATGAATTAAGAATGTTCATTTCAGTAACAGGTTTGTTTAAAACTAAGACCAGTTACTTTAAAACAAGTTGTTGAAATTAAAACAATAACGTTTTATTTGCATTTCTTACAAATTTGTGTCAATAATTTCGAAGAAAGAATCAAAGGTAAAACCAACAAACTATCAGTATTAGGGATGCATAATGATTAATTGTGATTAATCTATAACAGAATATAAGTTTTTGTTTACATCATATATGTGTGTTAACTGTGTATAATAATTATTTATCTATATAAATATGCACACATGCATTTATAATTTTAAGAAAACAAACATATATATTTATATATAATATAAATTATACATAAATATGCAAATGTACACATTTCTTAAATATATACATGCATTTGTGTGCATTTATCTAGGTTATTATACACAGTACACACATATATGATGTAAACAAAAACTTTTATTCTGCTATAGATTAATCGCAATTAATCGCTATGCATCCATAATCAGTATCTGTAACCGTTATCGGCAGACATCACACCCAATACACGGATACCGATATCGAACGAGAAATGTAGTATTAGTGCATCTCTAATAATTTCTGATTTTTTTGTAGTTGGTCAATCTATTTTATTCAATTACAACTAATCATTCTGAATTGTTTTGTGAACCAGATCATCAAACTCACTGAGTGAATCCAACTCAAACATTGTTACAAAGGATAGTGAGAGCAGATGTTAAGGTGTTTAGTGAATAACTTTACTCATACACTATTCCTTATGGAAAACAACAATTTAGAGATACCACCAATTTAATATGGCTTTAAATAAATGGGGTTAAACAAGTTTATTCACAAGAGTGAGCAAATATCTTAAAGGCCTGGTTTCAAGGGTTAGCTAAAGCCTAGACTAGGCCTTTGTTAGATTAAGATGTTATATAAACATGCCTTTAAAAAAGACGGTACTGGTAAGATTGGGATATTTTAAGATCTGTCAATGCAAGCATGTGTCTTAGTCTAGGACTAGCTTTAAGCCCTGTCTGTGAAACCGGCAGAATGAAAAATAAATAACGTTTTTTTTTATTTCTGCTAAAAGCAATGACAAGATCTTTTGAATTTAAACAGATCATCATCACCAGCCTTGCCAAAAGCCACAGGAAAAGCTTAAGCAATGTTATATTTCACAAGATGCACATGTTGCAACGTTTTGTGAACCATTCTGTTATAAACCTATACCTGACTCTTTGGAGAAAAAAACTTTTGAGAGAAACATCACAGTTGATTTGAGAAACTGTGTATATAAGCCATTGGCTTGCAGTGAATCCGGGTGTCTGTTGGACTGTGTAAACATGTCTATGGCAGTCAACCTCATTCACTCAAATGAGGTAATAAGGGGAGTGTCTGTATGAATAGAAACACCTATACAGTTAAACAAACTTAAAGGAGCATTACATCACCTAAAATACCTGAACACTACACTTATCATTGGTTTTCAAGATTACACCGTAAATAGGATAAGACATTAAACATTTTGTTCAAATGATTCACTCTTCCTTTTTGACTGACATGTAAGAAACTCCAGAACAAAGGTTAGTTGTTGGAAAAGCTCACTAAGAAACTTGATCCTCCTGTCTCAACCAATACTCGTCGACTTAGTAAATAATTAACGAAGTACAGGCGGGACGAGCTCAATGAGTCTGACCTGCATATCAGGATCATACATGACCACAGTGATGAATATACCGGAAGTTATTCAGCAACAACGTGTATTCCGAGTAACTGCTATCGGGCTGCACATATGACACAACATGACACTTAAAAACATATCTCTATCCTACATTAAGCTATTCAAATAACTTGTACAGAACAGGCCTCGTACTTATCGTCGCATTAAAAGTGCCACACATAATGCAGCTCGATACGATCTGTAGATTAGTAATTGACCTTTAATCAATAAGACACACAAATGGCAAATATGTTAAAGCTGACCAACAATGCAAGAACAGCTTGTCGGATAGCAGCTTGCTAACACATGCTAACAGCTCCCGATCAACCAAAACAATGTCATTCTGACTTCTGCATCCCGCTGTGGTATTATTACAGTCCACAGACAGGATGACAAGTTAAACGTTAGGATAAATGAGACAACGGAGTCTGATCTGACACTGAAGGCTGCTAGCATGACGCTAGCTCGCTACACAGACTTAATTGACAACGTCAGTGGGCAGCGGCAGCTAGCTTACGGTCTAAAGATGTGCTCGAGGCCTGATCTGTTGTCATGGTAATTTAAAATAAAGGGAGCTCACCCAGTGCCACCTGACAAGCCTTGCGTAGCTGGTTGTGCTGGCTCCGCTTCACCTCCTTATCCGCAAGGATTTTCTCCAGCGCCCGAGACAGAAACATGCTTTTGGTGCTCAGTGTTTCTGTCTGCGTATGCCGTCGATGGATTTCCAGCTGTTCTTGTTCTTTCATCTCTCGTTCGACGCGTTAAACGAGACCCTCAGGCCGTCATCGCTGGCCCGTTCCCTGCGGTTCGGCAGGTGCGTGAGGGTGCCAGCCAGGAGCGGGCTAACGGTATTGCTAGATCAGACTCGGACTGGTTGGACGCTGCTGCTATCTCAGCACTGCGTCGCCATGTTGGCCGAACGTCACGTCACGTGACACCCGGGCGCTTACACTGATGTGTACATCAGACTGAGAGCTCCCGTTCAATGTGTTGTTGTGTTAATGTCTACCTTGGTCATATGTAAATTTATTTAATATATAAAAAATATATGTATATGTGTATGTGTATGTGTATGTGTGTATATATATATATATATATTAACAAACTAATATTCAAAACACAGACATTGGAATCATCCAGACAGTCAGCAAATGATGCCTCAAATAATGATTTCAAAGTGACGTAAGTTCTCATAAAAACACAAGATTAAATGTGACTTGTGAAAACAAATTATTTCAGTGTACTTTTTACTTTGGTATGCATGTTCTGAATCTCTTTCCACAGATCATATATATATATATATATATATATATATATATATATATATATATATATATATATATATATATATACAGATACTTACAGGTCCGTACATTTTTTTGCTATGCTTTTTGTTCATGTGGCATAAAATGGTGCTACATTATTTAACCACGGGGTGGCATCATGAGTTCAAAGTCCGGGATGGACATTGACAACGTGAACTTACAGCAGTTATTACAGAAAAATAACTTTAAACAAGTTCAGTTTACCATAGAGCTAATGTTAAAACGTGCAAATTTCTAGTTGAGTTTGTATGGCAGCACTGAAACAGCATTAAAGTCAACCCATCATAAACAGCACTTTTATTCTGTACTTTGAATAGTCACTCACTCCAGTAATCTGAATAGTTGGTTTTATAAAAATCTCATGACTCCAGTGATACTCATCTTTGAAGGTTTTTTGGTCTAAACAAACAATATACTTTAGTTTCTAAATAAATTATTTTTTGTTGATCTAGCATATACAGTTCCTCCTGTAATCCATTTTAACTCATGGATTATATTAATTTAGGTTCTACGATATATATTTCGCACAACAGTTATCACAAAAAATAACATGCATCATGGCTAACAATAAAGCAATTGAAGAAAGGAGCATCATCAATGTTTTTCAACATATTAGTTTATTTCATCTAAGATTCAACTATAATACATGTGCAGCTATGTCTTAATATAGTGTTTATTCTTTGAAAAGTTTCATTACGTGAAACAAATTTATATCATGTAGCACTATTAAGAAAATACTGACAATTTTCAGTACAAATCTATACCTTAAGATTCATCTGGCAAGCTCATTATCAAAAAGAGAAATTGACACGTTAAAGCTATAAAGGCCATTTCTAGGTCTCCTATAGCAGATGGTCATAGATATACACTTTCCTTTAGAAATTTAAAGATATTCACAGTTTGGAAAATAGCAGGGTATATTCTTCATATTTCCAGTCCCAAAAAGGCTTAGGAATTAAAATACACAAAAATGCTAGTGGATGAAAAAAATAAAACACCACCATGTGGAGATAATAAAAAATTACGAGGTTAGTATGTCTGCTGAAACAAAACAAAAACACATCGAGTCTATCTGAAAATAAATAAAACGTTTGTGGTTAAAATCCCAAATCATATCCCAATGTAGTGGTTACTAAAAATAAATTAACACAGCTAAAGACTCCATTCAACATGTCGCTTGTACCTTTAAAATGAATGATCTGTATAAAATTTGTATGATTTTAGCTACATAAGTGTGCTACTCAGAGCAGGTTTAGGTAATGTACATGTTAATGTAAAGTGTAAGTGCCATAAGAAGCTCTACATGTATGTGAAGTGAGTTGATATGCGCTCTGCTTACAGCATCCAGTGTTTACAATCCTCCTCATCTATATATGCGGGTGAGACAGCAGTGTTAAGAAACTGAGAGAGATATTCAAAGGCTATTTCAGCTAAATATCCAGTTTAAACTGTAAGGGCGCAGCGTGAGGCACATCTCTCCTTCAGTGCATGTGTCAACACTAATTTTGAGATCTTTAAAGCTTATTTTACAGGTGGTGTGCACAAAAATATCTTTGTGATATGCATAAGGACAAAAAGTGACCCTGTGTGTGATACCCAGGCTAAAGTCTTATAATCTAATTATGAGATTAGGAGCATTAAAGTTTGATCACACTCATTAATTTTACATTGATTTCTATATTTGCCATGGCCTTACGGAGTCAATATTAAATATATCAAGGTTATTTTTCACAGAATGTTCTTCATGTAGGATGATTTTAGTAAATCACAAAAATGACTTTAGGTGGGGTTTCACAGGCAGGGTCATGTATGTACCTACAGTGTATAGTAATAGTAACTTAAAGGAAAGCTTAATTTTGTTCATAAAGATGATGGACATCATGCTGTTTGTCATTCATATAGGAGGTCATGTTCTAAAAATAAAAATGATCAAGTAGAAAGGTCCACCCTTGGTGGAGTGGAAGGTGGATGTTGCATTGTGGCCCCCCAAAAGATACAATTCACACACATCACCCTTAAAATTCATTTTGGCAGATGTTCTATAGTCATTGTGAGCATTCAATTAAAAACATTCATTTTTTTCTCCATGATTCGCTTGCAACACTTAAGGGTTAGAGACACTCTTCATACATGAAACAGCTCTGTGTCCACTTCAGAGTGCAGCATAAAAACATAATGTATTCAAAACAGAGAGCGTTCTCTAACCTTAGGTCACATGGGTCAACTTAACCACAGAGCAGGTAGATAGCCCTTGTCATAAAGAAATACGTGATGCAAATAAAAAAATATCAATATGAAAAATATGACATTAATCTTCTGTATTTTTGGCTATGATTAAAAAAAAATTGAGATAATGTACACAATATATCTTAAGAGGCAGCAGTCTACAACCTTACTGAAATGTCCGATCACACTTAAAAAATATCCTAAACATTCGTCTAGCCTCCAAAAATGTTCATGATTCCCTTGCAAACCATTCTGAATCCGCTTGTTAGTGCTGTAGACAGGAGTTGATGAAGAGTATGTTCCCTCTAAAGTTGAGCGGTAACGCCAACTTTTACTGGGTTACCATAGCAACAGAAGATGGGACACCATACTTTGTTCTATGTCACAATGCTAAAGCCACGTGGCTCATATGGGAGTGGTTGTCAAAGTCAAAGAAGATTGTCACGATTCATACAATGCCAATAATCTGCACTCCGTCATGTGATACGCATAACACCCCGCAGACATCTGCATTTATTCATTCCGACTCCATCAGATCATTATTACTCATGAAGCAGCTATTTTCGGCACTGCTCTCTGTGGATTTGATTATAGTGATGACCTGGTCCTGTGGTTATATCCTCTCTTGGTGCCATACTCACGAATATACAAAAACGTGTAATGGCACACAAGTGTGCGTAGTGGCATGTGTGACAGTATTAGTGTGTTTGAACATTGGATCTATAGTGTAATAACTGTGCCTTCTTCCTCTAAATTATGTCTCTCCAAACTCCTGTCGCGGGCATTTAGAGACCCCGTGCTGGAGCTCATTGCCATGGTACCATTGGAGGGTCTGAAATGAAGGTGGGGTTCATATCTGGGCAGGCTGGGCATGCTGGAGCTGGCCATCACCCGAGCAACCGCCGGTGGAATGAATTTAGCCTCTCCGTTCCCCTCAATCACCAGATCCTCCTCATCTTCGCTCTCCTCATCTGGTTCATAGTTCTGGATAATATGGGATGGGGTCATTGCCATGGAGGCTGGTGTTGAATAACCGTAGAAACTAGTACTGCTGTCAGACGATCGTCCTGAGCTGCCAGACGTGGCCTTGCCTCCACTACTCCGCACCACGTTATTTCGCTGATTGGCCGGTTTGACGGTTATAATGAGGTTGTGGCTGTTAGCGATCATCATGTCTGTTACTTGGTCCAGGGACTTTCCAGACACCTCGATGCCGTTGACCTCCAGCACTTCATCGTTGACGGCCAAAAGTCCCGTGCTCTCCGCCAGGCCTCCGGGGACCATGCGGGAAATGAAGATGCCCGGTACTTTCTCCAGGCCTTGTGACGTGACACGCACGCTGGAACCATCGCGTATGTAGAAGCCTAGTGGTTTTTCCTGGCCGTGTTTATACAGACGGACGCGACGATGTGTTTCTGGGAGGATGTCCACATCGATGATGGAGGAAACTGGGCGGAAGTCTTTGGGCAGGCTGATGATGACTGGAGGCTTTTTCTTGTTGGCATCCGGACGCAGGAGTACCGCAGCAAGCCCCGCTGGGGTCTTCTTACGGGTCACAGTGTCCGTACTGAATGCAGAGTAATCTGCCTCCTCTGTAAAAAGAAAAGAGATTGAGAATGTTAATTTAAAGATTGTTTTGGGCAACGACACTTAAAAATTGATAGCTTTATCTTCACTTAGTGTTGAACACCAAATCCTAGTTTATTTCTTAAAGTTGACTAAATTGGGTTTAACCATATACACATTTATAATGTCAAATTTTCTTGTAGAATGAGACAGTGGCAAAACATGTTTAATGGTTGTGACATCAAGTGTGAAATTAAATAAGCAATAAAATAATGGCAATTTAAAAAAGCCCTCCATGACACACAATTTTTATGTTGTCAATTACCACAAAAACGTTTTTGTTTGTTTTTACAAATTGAGGTATGTGTCTACAATAATGCATTCACAATTTCAGTATTTTTCCACTGTTAGTGTTTAACTGTCAACACATCTTTTGTTTGTTGTCACAAACTGAGAACTAAGAATAAATGAATTTCTATGGTTTGACTTCTGCTTTAAATAATCTGCATTTATTTTATTACATCTTTTTCTTATATGTGACCCTGAACCACAAAACCTTTGAAATCGAGACGTATACATCACCTCAAAGCTGAATAAATAAACATTGTTTTTTACTGATATATGGTTTGTTAAGATAGGGCAATATTTGGCCGAGATACAACCAATATCTGGAATCTAAAAGGGGTAAATATTGAGAAAATCACGTTTAAAGTTATTCAAATGAAGTCCTTAGCAACACATTACTAATGCTAAATAGATTTTTGATATATTTAGGGTAGTAAATGTACAAAATTACTTCCTGGAACATGATCTTTACTTAATATCCTAATGATTTTTGGCATAAGAGAAAAATCTGTTATGTCGACCCATTTAATGTATCATTCATTGGCTATTGCTACAAATATACCTTTGTGACTCAACACTGGTTTTGTGGTCCAGGGTCACAAATGTCTTTTTAAAGGTGCCAAAGAATGCATTGAAATAATTTGTTAAATTGTTCTTTGATATCTACATTTAAGTTATGTAACTTTATTGAGTGCAAAAACTATCCAGAAACGTTTTCACATGTCCATTTACAATTTGTCCTTTGAATGAAATAGTCTATTTTTGCCCTATATGGAAGGGTCATGAATAATAATATTAAGCTCTGGTCTGATTGCTCTGCAGCTCATGCCAGTAGCTCACATTAGTAAACAGACTTTATATGTTTGAGCTTGTTTCAGATGAAAATACAGATTTTGAGGAACAACTAATTGTTTGGTAATGGACGTTCGAAGTGGTAAGTTTGTGTTTTTATTTAGTATGGACCTGCAAAATGTAACTGTAAAGTCAATAGAAGAACTACAGCCTAAACGCTATAGCATTAATTAGCATGTAGCGCTAACTCAGCTGTCACAACTTTGTTTTTAGCATTGTAGCAACATTGTTCTTAATTTAATGTGTAATTTAAAGGTGACATAGAATGATTGAACGGGGTATTTATCCTTGTTCTGTGATGTGACATGTAGACAAAAATGTTTTTGTTTGGGTCTGTAATGCCTTAGAGCTATTTGAGAGAGGTTTTTAGGAAGCTTCTATTAGGGTCAGGGATTTTAAACAAGTGTTTTTGCACCTATTTGGCTCCCCCTACTGGCTTAACTTGCAATCTCATTACTGATTGGCTGACTTTGCTGCCACTCAAAAAATGTAGCCAATTATTTTAAAGTGGAGGGGCAGTGAGATGCCTGTGATGTCATAAGCATCAGTTTTTCAGATTAGGCCGTTTTCTGGCTGACATTTCTAAAAGAGGAATTTCTATGAGACTGAGATGTTTAGCATGTCTAGCACTTTTTGTATGTTTGTGAATGTGGGTAGACTACCATTATTCAACAAAGACAAGGTAAAAATGGTTTTTCATTCTCTGTCCCCTTTAATGTTGGGGTGTACATCTCGACTGTGAAGTCACAGTTGGTTTTATGTTGAGATTGGCCTGTTTTTTATAAGTTGCTTTGTATAAAAGTGTCTGCTAGATGCAAAATGTTCATGTAAACAATACAACTTGCGTTAAAAAGAAATCTGATCCACTCTACTTCAAAATATTTAAAAGTATAACATAAAACATATTTAAGATAAAAGTGCAAGATAAAGCTAGAATAAATTATAAACTAAAATATAATTTAAACCATGCATTTACTTTTAACTAAAGAAATAAAAATATAAGTATGATGAAATTGTCACATAAAAATTGTAATGCCTTCTTAGAATATTCCAACACATCTGATATTCTTTATCTGCACACCTTATTTAATATTAACCTGTATAGCCAATATCAAACATGTTTCTCTGTTCTTGTTTCCCACAGCCTTGTAAGAAGAGACCTACAGGGGATATCGTAGCAGAGAATGCCTGCTTGTTAGTTTCCCTCCGCCCCTCAGCTAATGTGTAATCTACTGTAAACCCAAGCCTTCTTTCAATATCTCTCTCCCCCTCTCTCTCTCTCCTGCCATTTATGAATTCCTCAGAGGCTTAATCACAGCCTGAACTTCATACTCGTAGGCATTCATACTCGAGATCAAAAAAGAATAAAGTACAAAAATGGATGAAGATACGTCTGGATGCTGGAAGTGGTTGAACAAGAGTTTAGAAAGTTTAAAGCAGTTCTAGGTCTTGAAAATCACAACAGGTCTCTTATTAACCGAATAAGTACAATGGTTAACCTGAGAAGTGTAATCATTGACAAAAACCACCCATTTTATGAGATTATAACTAACATCGCAATTATGTTATTACGATTTGAATTACTTATGCGATGCATTTTTATGGATTTTTTTATCACATGAACCAGGAAGGAATAAAGCTAAATGTACCTGTAAATTACAATGTATTTAGGGCTAGCCAATAAGGATAACTAACTGGTCCCGGGCCAGTGTGAGAGTGTTGTGGGCCTGTTGACAGAACCTCTGCTTGCCCTATAAGGTCAATGTTGTGCCATGTTTATGTGTCTTTTATGTCTTGCAAACATGACCTTTCAGTTTTCTGTGATGCACTGAAACATAACTTTAATTACTTTCTGTGGCATTGAGATTGCAAAATTGGGTGAAACTGTGATAATAAATTTTGACAGAATTGGAAGCATCAGATTGAATTTAAAACTACAAACCAACCAGTAATGTTTTGCATCACAGGCAATTGGCTTTAGTAAAAGTTAACAAACTTTAATTGCATTATTTAGCTATATCATTACAACATGTCATTGCAAAAACCTAGTGACACCATGTAAAAAAAAATTTATACGACAAAATGGGTCAAACACATTTCACATGCATGCACACACACAAGACTAAATTGTATGATGAGAGCAAAGATCCTTTATTTTTGTTCCTCATTGCTGTGTTTTGTTAGGACTGCATGTTCAGGTTATAGCCTATGTCGAAATCTGAATAATCTGGCAACATGCCTTTAAATCCTACAGACATAAAAAATCTCATATTGGCTTCAATTGAAAAACACGCATTTAAGTACTAGCATGCAGCATCCACAAGTCTTAGCTATACAGGTTTGCTTGAGCAGTCAAGCAAGCACGTATGGAGATCTTTTTTCATCTCCTCCAGCGTTCCTCTGTTCCTTATCTGCTATCTTCTATATTCAAACCTAACAATGGCTTCATAGTCATGTTGAAGGGCATCATGGGAAGTCCCTGAAGGCCACCCATACAGGCACATCCAACATTTTCTGTTAGATTAGAGGTTAGTATATATCGAAGCAGCTTGTGATACACATATACAACAACATATGCATAACCAGACAAACATCAATCACCTCACTTCTTCAATGAAGCATAGCTGGCTCTTTGTGAAACCTGATGCCCTCGCTATGGAAACCAATCTGATCATAATGGCTCATTATTAGAGACAGTCCTGTGTTCTCATTATACAAAAACATACATGCTATGTCTCCAACCCACAGGTATGCAGGCCTCATTTAAGCACACGCTATTGGCTGCATTAGATGCAGGCCGAGCAATGCGATTGCCTGATACAATCTGATATCATGAATGCTTTTCAGTAATGGAGCAAAGATAGTACCTCCCTTTCATCTACAGTAAATATGTATTCGATGCTATAAGCAAAATAGGCTCAAAATTTAGTGTGATAGAAATGTGAGACAACACTGGTCACCAGGCGGTCGAAAAACCTCACTTCCTGTTATTAGGATGCATGACTAGTGTGATTGGTCTGCAATGTCACCCATTGAAAGTTAGTGTGCGTCATCTTAAAAGGAATAGTTTAGCAAAATATGAAAACAATTTACTCACCCTCATGCCATCCCAGACGCACATGACCTTCATTTGAACACACACTAATAATATTTCAAGATGCCGTCATGTTATTTTTTTATAGGTTGGCATAATTAATTAAAATTTTCACAAAGTACACAGGGATAATCCTGAGCAGCATCCTACAAGGTTTGTGAAAACAATAGAGATAGCACAAGCACGCCATGTCTCTACTCAATGCAAATTAAGATAAGGGCTCATCTCATCCAATATTCAGCAGCCATATGAATGCCGCCATGGCTCATGTTACACTTTTGTGAATGTCTCATTCAGGTTCATTTTGCATGTGGCCACTGTGCAACTTTTTATTTACTGCCTGACTCCACAAAGCGAGAGAAATGCATCCAGATAATTCAGACCAGCGGCTGCTGACAGCATGTGTGAAACATTTCTGCTGCTTTAAGATTCTGGACGTCTCCCACGTGGAGACTGTGTGCCATCCCGTTCCAGTCACGGTGCAATAGTGGTGAGGGGGTGGAGAGGGAGCTTGTGAGTGCTTATTGGGGAAGGGAGAGAGGGGAGAATGAAAGAGCAAAGCTTTATGGGATAAAAATGCTTTCAATGGTGAAAAACTTGAAAGGTACTGCTATTTTGGGTTTGCTGTGTGCATACTTCGGCAAAATTACTGAGATAATATGAGACATGCACTGATAACAGAGAATGTGTGCAAAGCCTGGGAGCGTTTAACATGGGAAAGGCCTTCGAGAACAAGCCACACTTGGAAAAATGTTAGATGAGTATGAGGATCAAGGGCATAGTGTTTGAAGCCCACACGGAGATCATAACAGTACTTCATTTTGCTCTACACTGTAAAAACAGTGCACTTACATTTTTAAGTATAATCAACTTAATTTTTTTAATCTTGATGAGTTGCTATAACTTAAAAATTAAGTAAAAATAACATCACTATACATTTTTTTTTATTTGAAATGACTTGTAAATCTGAGTTGGTCATACTTAAGAATTTAAAGAGCACCAATTATCTGATTCACGTTTTTACATTTCCTTTGGTGTGTAAGTGTGTATTAGTACATGTTAACGATATGCAAAAGGCACAAATCCCAAAGTAAACAATGACGCGAGTTATCGTTTCCAACTTAAATCTCTTTTCTTGGACTACAACAAACACACGGATTGTCCCCTTGGTTACTTTCAATAGCAGGGGACTATTTTCGGCTGATGCTTACACCTGCTGCAGCCATGTCACAGCAGCAAATTCCTTGAAAATCTCAACTTTTAATTTTCTGTCGGTCTTAGTACTGCAGAATAGTCAAGTTTTAAATAGGAAAAATATCAAAACTCTTTGTTTATTTTTTAGCGCAATGCTAATGGTCTAATCAGATTCAATGGATTATGCTAAGCTATGCTAAAAGTGCTAGTGCCAGACCCAAAGATCAGCTGAATGGATTCCAAAACGGTAAGATTCAAATGTTTAACTCTAGGGGAGCTGGAAAATAAGCATATTTTCAAAAAAAGTGGAGTGTCCCTTTAAGGCCAATCACAACGTTCTGGTAAGCTGGCCAATCGGGGACAAAGCGCTTTTCAATTGGTGAGCTTTGTAACAAATCAGAGCATTTGAGGAAGGCAGGGAAATCTGGAGCAACAAAAATGTACGGTATGTGGAAAATAATGTGTTTTTAACCATAAACCACGCAAACACATTGTATTACACCAAATACACAAAATAACGTTGTTTAAGCAATGTTATAGGTTCCCTTTAAGTGCAAAAACTTTACAGTGTTGTTTGCTGGCATGAAACCAATACGGCAAGCCAATTTGTCTTTTGCTAAAGTGTAATGCAGTGATTGTATAAAGTCTGCTGTTCAGCTTATTTTTGTTAAAAAATGCCAATTTTAATGCACATTCAGGTGATAACAACCAGCACTAAAGCTGAGACTACGTTTACTCTAAGCACTTACATTACAAGTGTTTAACTGCCAACCCATTTTCAACTTCATCTTTACAAGTTAAAGTCATTAAATGTTACAGCTGCTGCCAAATGCCACCGAAATGTATTTGTTAGGGCTTGTATTTAACCTGGAATATTCTTTTATGGTGCAAAGCACAGCAGTGTTCTCATAAGGGTCATTACCTTTATAATGCTTATGGCCAAGGGTAAAACCGTAATAGATTTATTAAGGATGTGTTTGTTTAATAAGTGGATGTGGGTGGAATCACTCCTCCGGTCTCATCACTACTGCTGCATTCATCAATTTTATTCATGCTGACAATGCTCATTGTTTTCTCTCCCACTCTCCTCTCTCTCATAGTCATTGTCTCTTAGGGGCTTTCATGAACGCTTTGGTATCCAAGATGTGCTGCTTCAACTGGGATGAGCTTGTTTCCTTTGGCCTGTGTTTGTGTTGGTCATTGTCTCAAGGCCCTGTTTACACCTGGTATTAAGATGTTTTGCGGTCGAACAGATAACAAGTTGTTGACGCTAAATACAGGTGTAAACGGGGTGTTAAACGTTTTGAGCTCGTTCCCTTTCGAATACATTCACAGGTAGCGCAAAACGCATCTAACTGGATTGCTTTTGTGGAGTAAGCATTCATGTGGACGGATGTGTTTGAGCAGTCACAAAAGAATGCCTATTGAACTTACGTGTGATGTACCAAGCACAATTTTTCTTCGGCCCCGACTATGAAGCCAGAATGTTCAGCATGGTCTTTAGATCAGTGGTCTCCAACATGGTGCCCGTGGGCACCAGATTGCCCGCACAGAGTCTGTGAGGTGCCCGCCAAAGAACATTCTATTAAGTATCAATTGTAATATTTATTTATTATATATCTTTTATATTAGATTGGGATGTTAAAAAAACGCATCAACAAGTAAAATAAAATAAAAACCAATTAAAACAAAAATGTTTTGAGTAGACTATCAAAAAGTAGTCCTTCAGATTGTTTTATCCATTGTGGTAGCCCTTGCTCACAAAAAGATTGGAGACCCCTGCTTTAGACTATTTGTGTTTCATTTTGCGAGCGTCTGAAAGTTTCACGAGCGTAATTCAGAAATTGCTCTTAGATATCTTAGAAAGCTCTTACATTTAAGGCCAAAGTGTGGTTCATTTTTACACGTACACGTGGATCTACGTACAGTGTGCGCGACGCAATGTTCATCATCAGAAGATAAAACACTGTACACGCACCGCCGAATTGTTTAAATCCCACATAAATTGTGCGGACAGTTCGTTCATGCGCCTACAGGAGAATGTAGTATGTAGCCCAGGAGATGCATTGCATTTTGTGTGTCGTGTACGAATCAAATAAACTATACTTTGCAAGGTTGTGAGTTAGACCATGCCTTTACGCTCGTTTTTTACACATAAAAAACAAAAAAGACTACACTCCGAGCTATTAATGTACAAAACGTTGTGCAACATGTTTACTAACAACAACACAAGCAGCCGTACTTTCACATGATATTAGTGCGTGTCAACTTAAACTTGTCATTTCTCCTGCTCATGTTTAACTCTTTCCTCGCCATTGACAAGTTAACTCGTCATTTAAGAGAAAACATTTCCCTGCCAATGACGTGTTTTCCGGCAATCAGTATTAATACTGCTATTATCCACTAGATGGCCCAAATTATACAACCAGAAAGCAACCGCTCACCTCAAACAGTTCAGATGGAGCATATGTTTTGATCATTGCTATAAATAGGATTTCTTTCAAAAGTCTTTCACAAAAATGCAATTATCTCAGCCTTTTGCTTTAAATTCTGCATTTTTGAAGAAACCTACCCGTATTTGAGAGGTGATAAAATAGAACCATTGTTTTGTTTGAAAGCAGAGGGTCTGTTCTTTTCTTTGATATATTGTATGTTTATATATATAAAAAAAAAAATCTGAAAGGCATGATTTTACTTTTGTAAAAATCATAAAAATGCTGCTGCTGGCTGGCAAAAAAAAAAAAAAAATTGATTAAAACACCAGGTATGAATGCGAATGTGTCTCTCTCGTCCACTTGTGATCCAATCGATCGACCAAAACACATCTTAATATCAGGTGTAAATAGGGCCTGCCCACAGCGCGATCACTGAATGACTGATGCATATTGCATGAAAGTATGAAAAGCTCTAATCTGATTGCCAGTTTCTGAGAGCATGGTTTTATCAATCCACCTGGAAACCGGTTATCAGACTCAAAAATAGTCACTGAGTTTGGCATAACTTCCTCCCTGATACATATTAAGCTGCATAGTGGACCAGACTTTATGCCAATTATTGAGGATGAACAGAAGGGAGAATCGAAGAAACGACATTTTATGTGCATAAATAATCCTTAATGGGACACCCTGTTACTCGAGCTTCCCCAGCTTGAAGCTTTCAGGTAACTCATACCTTTATCTGCTTGACACTGTCAGGAATGTGAAGTGCTTTAAGGTGACACGGTTCAGGTTGGTGTTTTATTGCTCTTAGGTTAATCATACATAGCTGAATCATAAAACAGTACGAAAGTCACAGTCATTAGCATTCATAATAACGTTTGACAAAGCTAATGAATAATGAATGAATGAATTCTTCTTCTGTTATACATTAGGGCTGGGTTTGCCAAATTATATGAAAGATGACACATGACAATACAACTATTTCTTCCTGTCTAAGTAGGTGTGTTTTGGTGAAAGTAGTGTACAATGGAGACTAATAGATTTGCAATCAATAAAATATGAGAAACCAAAACCAAAAAATCAAGAATGTGTGACCTTTGCATTGCTAACACAACACTCTACACATGGAGCTACAAAAATACCTAAATCACTGATATATAATCATTAATGATACTGTATACCAGGGGTGGGGAACCCTGGTCCTGGAGTGCCACTGTCCTGCAGAGTTTTGTTCCAACCCTAATTAAACACACCTGAAAAATCAAATTAAAGTATTCAGGATCACTTGGAAATGAAATTCAGGTGTGTTTGATACTTGGAACTAAACTCTGCAGGACTGTGGCCCTCCCGGACCCAGGGTTCCCCACTCCTGCTGTATACTATATATGTGTTCATATGTCTGAACATAGGTTGACTAGAAACTTTAAGAATTTATGACTAATTTGGCCTTTTATCCCAAACAGGCTAACTAGAGACCAGGTCTTGCACTAAGTTTTACCCCAACAAACGAATAATAGCAGAGTGCTTTTCCACAAACAATACCTTCTTCCCCTCCCATTTTTTTCCATCGCCTCTTTCCTTGTCTGGTCCCTCGCTACACTTGTACATGTTTCTGGACTGCTTCATTCCTTACACCCATCTGCAGCCTTGCTGTCTTCTCTAATCTAACCAGCAGAAGTGATCACAGTCTGACCACATTCCACACAATGTTCGGTGTGAGCCCTCCCCAATCCTGCGACTAACTGCCCCCTTCCCCCAGAAACACTACACAGCGTACCCTCCATCCCTCTTTCATCCCTGTTGGTTCATTTCCCCCACTCCCTCTCCGCTTCACGGACAGCAGTGGGCCGATCATGGTTGCCCTCTTTAACCAGCCAAGTATGCGAGAGTAGTGTCCATTATTTTCCCTGTTAAATCATTTCAATCCCCACTCCAGGTTTCCATATCTCACCTGTTGTTCATAAGTGTAAGAAACTCTTTTGCTCAAAACAACATAAATGATCAATAACCATTACTGCTTCAGTGTAAAGTATTTTTTTAAATGTAAACATATAAATACAAAATGTATTACACAAAGTCTTGTTTGTGCCTTTCGGTACATCTACAAAGGTTATGGCATATGAAAAACAGAGTTAATTGATAAATCGATAAAATTCGATAATGAAAATAGTGTTCAACTAATGTTTCTTGGACTACAACAAACACACAGATTGTAGGCAACAGTTTACTTCCTGGGCCTGTTGACGTAATGAAGACCGACATTATCATAATTCCTCCCGCTTGGACTCACAGCCTGTAAGTTAACCCCTGTTAGCATTGCATTGCACAGGGAATCTTTCAAACATGGCAAGGAGCGTCACATTTCCGGCTGACGTCAGAGGTATTCAGGCCAATTACATGTACAGATTAGCTGGCCAATCAGGGACACAGAGCTTTTCAAATCTGTGCGTTTCAGGAAAAGAGGGAAATCTGGAGTTACAAAAATGTACGGTATGTGGAAAATAATGTGTTTTTTAACCATAACCCAAACAGAAACAAATGTACTCCGTCCGAGGTGCAGGGCAGGAAGGATGAATCCAAATGTATATGAAAACGTTTTGGCATAAAGCCTTTGTCAAGGTAAACCTACTGTATTACCTTGACAAAAGCTTTATGCAGAAACGTTGGTATTAATTAACTTTTTGTAACCATAATTTACCATAAACCCTGCAAACACATTGTATTATACCAAATACACAAAATTATTTAGTTTTTAGCAATGAAATAGGTGCACTTATGCTTTAAGCAATGTGTTATACAGTCATAACAATGACATTAGCTATAAAACGAGGATCATGACAAATGATTTTAAAATAGGGCTGCACAGTTAGTGAACTACAAATATGGTCTACTATAGTTATTAAATACAACTTTATTTGTGTCTTTAATCTAGCACACACCCTTTAAGTATGCATGCTAATTTTGTGGTGTCGTTCAGCACTAAAGAGCATGAAGAAGTCAGTCTGGAGCAAAAGTAAACACTGCGACTTTTAAAAAGACACCTTGCTTTAGGCAAACCGTTCTTCTTGATGACATAACAACTCTTCAGAATGTTTCTGTCTCAGTGCGACATTCCCTGACCCTGGAATTCCTTTCCCTTATTACAGCGACTCCTCCTAAAGCTGAAACCGCAATAAAAGCTGCAGACGTCACTGGCATCAATACAACGCAGACCCACTCCTGTTCCCTGATTCGGCCAGCTGACGAAATGAATGGAAAAGTAAACAAATTTGTGGTTTCAGGGAATAAAGGGCCAGAGAAGTGAAAGAGACAGCGTGAACAGATCCTCAAAGCATGTGTTACGGCATGAAACTATTTAACTCGCGTAGAAACGCTTTCCTCAACCACACCCCTGCACGTCAGGTGAGTCAATGGGAGGTTCCTAGAATCACAATGACAAAACTATGAAAGGAATGGATATAATGTGTAATGAATGACAATAAAACTCAATCGAGAAGCAAATAAAAGTCTGAAGGCAGGTTAATAGTTTTAGTCACCAATTACTTAAGCGAAACTTCCAAAGGGAACTTGTAGAGTTTGAAAAACAGGTAGATGGCTGTTTTAAATTACACACAAATGAATTTGAAACATTGTAAAGTTCCAAACAGAAAGAGAAAATCACCATATAATACAATGACCACTTCTGTTATGAAGTATCAAATTCACTACACTATCCAAAAATAGGCATTACCCAATATTATATCAGGCAGAGAAACAATAGGCTTGTTAAGTCTGACATCATGCTTCACTTTCAGGTCCAATCGATCTCAAATGCCATAGGAAAATAACAAAACAATCCCAATACAACATACACTTGTATCCTAATGCAAAACTACCAAAAACGCCAATCCTAATTTTTATGTCTATAACAAAATCCGAGATGACCAGACATGGACTCATGGACATAGATTTTTTTTACAAATTATTGCCCAATCCTTATTTTTATGTCCATAACAAAATCTGAGATGACCAAATATGGACTCATGGACATGGAATATTTTATACGAATTATTGCCCGATCCTTATTTTTATGTCCATAACAAAATCTGAGATGACCAAATATGGACTCATGGACATGGAATATTTTATACGAATTATTGCCCGATCCTTATTTTTATGTCCATAACAAAATCCGAGATAACCAGATATCAGTGATGCGCGGGTTGATCCGAAATGAGCGGGTGCCTGCGGTCACCCGCGGTTACGAGTCAAAAATATTTTTTACGATATTCGGGTCGCGGCCGGTCAGGCCATTTGAAATAAAAATGCCAATTAACTATTTTTAACAATTACTACTTTTAAAAAATGTGGGCAAGGGAGCGGGTGGGGTACAATATTTATTTTTTATTTTTTTGCGGTCCAAGTTGCGGGCGGGTTAGTTTAAAATGTCGGTTAGGTGCGGGTTGTTTATACATTGACCCGTGCATCACTGCCAGATATGGACCCATGGATGGACATGGACTTCTTTTTTACAAATTATTGCCCAATCCTTATTTTTATGTCCATAACAAAATCCGAGATGACCAGACATGGACTTATGGACACAGAATATTTTTTACGAATTATTGCCCGATCCTTATTTTTATGTCAATAACAAAATCCGAGATGACCAGACATGGACTCATGGACATGGATTTTTTTACGAATTATTGCTCGATCCAAATTTTTATGTCCCTAACAAAATCCGAGATGACCAGACATGGAGTCATGGACATGGATTTTTTTACGAATTATTGCCCGATCCAAATGTTTATGTCCCTAACAAAATCCGAGATGACCAGACATGGAGTCATGGACATAGATTTTTTTTTCAAATTATTGCCCGATCTTAATTTTTATGTCCATAACAAAATCCGAGATGACCAGACATGAACTCATGGACGTGGATTTTTTTTTTTTTTTTACAAATTATTGCCCGATCTTAATTTTTATGTCCATAACAAAATCCGAGATGACCAGACATGAACTCATGGACGTGGAATTTTTTTTTTTACAAATTATTGCCCGATCTTAATTTTTATGTCCATGACAAAATCCGAAATGACCAAAAATGGACTCATGTTTGTGGATTATTTTTACACATTATTGCCCGATCCTACTTTTTAAGTCCATAACAAAATCCGAGATGACCAGACATGGACTCATGGACATGGATTTTTTTTACGAATTATTAATATTTTGCTGTAGGTGATCCAAGAGACAGTGTACACTGTGAGGTTATAAATTTTCGCTTAAATATGTGATATTAGTTTTATTTACATCTATAGGCTACATGAATCAGTTTGTGTGCTCCCTGGGATCGAACCCATGACCTTTGTGCTGCTAACCCAAACCTAACAAGCACCATTGATGATTATGTTAGCGTGACCGGAGACAAAGCTCAGTTTCACTATTACACAAGTTCAGCAGAACACAAGGAGATGAAGGAGTGCCAGAAGAGAGGAGGAGAAAAATCAGCCGCTAATGAATGACAGAATGAAGAGGAGTAAATTAGACAAAAAATAAACAGAGACCCAGAGTAAAAGCAAAAAAAAAACCCAGTGAGCGAGCAGGATGTCTGATCAGGAAAACACATGATGCAAATACGCACACGCAGCTGCCAACACCCTTTAAGACAGCAAACGCTTATCCACAACAGTCAGGTATGCTAATATTGTGTGTGTTTTAAATGTAGCAATCCCAGCATGCTCCAATCCTGTCATTCATCTTAACCAGCTTGGGCTCTTCACTGATGCCATGGCAACAGGTAAACAAGTAAAAGACTGACGTATTGTGGCTAACCTGAAAGGCGATCGTGTTTGTATTATGTGGTCTAGACTTCCTAGAAACACTTATTGGAATAGTTAACCCAAATATGAAAATTCACTCAGAATTTACTCACCCTGGTGCATAGTTATGAGCCCTCACATAAGAAGACAACATGATGGCATTTTATAACAAAAACCCGTTTGTGTTCAACTAAAAAAAAAGGTAAACGTGAGGGTGTATAAATTAGAGAATTATATTTAGGTGAACTATTCCTTTTGGTGTGCAGTGTTTTGGTGTACACATGCAATTTATACTTTATGAAACAGCCCGGTTAATGATCCAGTGAGCTGAACTCAAGTCAAGCCACTTGAATATGCAAAACAGGCTGGGACAGAACAAAACCCAAAATTCCAAACACAGACACAGAGCACCACTCAAGAATGTCTCAGACCGACCCCCATCCGCCTGGTTTACTCCCATCTATCACGGTAAAGGCTATTTTAATCCTGATCACTGAATGAGTCCCATTATACGAAATCAGATGCTGCACAAAACAAAACCTGTTTTACTTTAATTTTATCTTGATATTAGGGACATTTATGTGATTTAAAACACTGCCTTGTCAGATATGTTCATATGGCCCGAATACTAACATCGTATGTATCCATGTGGAAAAGGCAACTTAATAATGCTTGGAAAGGTCTCAGTTGAAAAATACATCCATTATGGCAAATAAAGTCAAAAGAAAAAATCACTATAAATATTTTTCAATTAATGCTGAAAACTATTTTTCTAATATTTGTGTGATCTGTATTTTATGTTTCACATATATTGTTTATAGATTGTCAACATCAATTTTGTGCCAATGTTAAATTCAAAGTCAAAAGTATTATGAAGTGCTAAATAAGTCACTTATGGCGTCCATAACACAACATGCTGTTTCTGCTTATCTGATGTTAATCTGGAGTACCTATGGAGTAGTACATCCTTCATATCTCCGAAGAGTCTTTAGTTTTATCAGATTTATAAAAGACAGATTAGCTTTACAGAGTCTTTCCAATAACGTACGAAAAGATTTGGAAGGAGGAGTTACGAACTGCGGGAGGAGTGAGTCCGAGTCAATACTTTATGCAACACTGACTGTATAACTTATGATTCACTACATGTTCGTGTTGTTTATATAATATGCACTTACGGGCCTATTTCCAACATAACAAAGAAGTCTTACTAACTGCATATAACTCATGACCCAGATGGGACTTTTCAATTAAATCCAGCGTTAAACAAACACTCACGCTAAAACTCTGCTGCTACCCCTGATAAACAAACGAAATCCATAATTTCCATAATTCTGGCTTTCTTCTCCTTCAATCCAAAAACACACTTCTTCTTTCGTGCCATTGTTAAGTTTGATATCAAACAAAGCTGTCGCGTGAAGTGATGCCTATAACTTGCAACTCGCTCTCGCTGATGGACATGTGGGCGTGGTTTTTCGTGGGAAGTGCCCATATAAAAAGTGATAAGTTTAGCTTACCCCTGAAACGTCAGCAGTTCATGTAATCGAAAAAACTTGTACGAACCCTGGCGAAGTGCATTCGGCAGAGAAATACTCGGTTACATGTCCAACTGCTTTTTTGACACTTTTCCTATGTTTAGCACGAGGAAACCAAGTCTTAAATAGTGTTAATAAGTCAGAATGCATGAAATGCCGTTGATCCCCACTTTAACTAGGGGACACTACCATAGAAGGATACTGCCTTTGTAGGTAGGCAACGAAACATACCACGTTTAAACAAACTTCTGCATCCTTTACCATGTAACATTTAAACTATGTTTATATTAGTGCGTTTACAGTTAGGTCTGACATACACACTACTCTGAACTTCTGTAAACCCTGTAGATCCTGTTTTAGTTTGTAAACTCTGGGGTTGTGCAACAGTATCGACCAGACACTAAAGCCCAAAAGTATAGTCTGTTTTTTACGTGTATGCGAAAGTATGCGCACGGTTGAAAGCACAGTCTTGGAATGTCAAATTTATTTGACTTTTATGTGTACACAGATGTTCGACGCATGCGCATTGCAACAAAATGCAATGCATCTTATTGGCTACATACAACAATCTCATGTAGGTGCTCGGCCTTGACGTAAATGAATGCTGCAACGACTGTGTAAACAATAACATGGAGACATAGCTAACGGCTTTGCAGAGTTTCAGCTGTTTCAGTTTATGACACAAAAACCCAAAACAAGCACATAAGTACAACGATAAACGTTTTCGCCACTAATGACAATATATAACATGGGAGCCTACATGAGCAATTAACTTTTGTGTGCGTTAATGGTCATATTTCATGTGTTTGTGGTCGTGTATAGTCTGGACGAAGATCTTTTCGAAAATGTCAGTATAGATGAGTATTGTTTTCATTTTAAAATGCTGTTTAAAAACGAAAAACAGGGCCTTAGGATACACAGAGCAGCCTCATGTATACATGAGGTCAGAAAGTGGGCAGGTCTTTATGTGTGCTTCCGAGTCACCAACTCCGGCATTGCAACAGGTCACAGCATGGCGCCAGCGTCGACCGTGTAATTGAAACACAGGCCACGCGGTGTTAAGCATTGACCCATGTAATCTCCGACAACAAAGTGGCTTACCATCTATAGGTCATATGGCACGCTAAGACAGCTTAGAATGGGGCACCCCACAGACAGGATGCTTAACTGGGACAGAAACACACCAAAAACACACAGAACAGAAATCTGTGACCATGCGTCACCAGGCAAGCATATAACTTCACACCGCTACTTTAAGCAAAAAGACTTTCAACCAAAATTAAGAAACACTTGGCCACAGCAGTAATAGCTCAAGGGAGATTATGCAATGAACTATGTCTTGTCAAACTTCCCAAATACCTTGGATGGAGAACTGTAGAGTCTTTAATCAAACTGAAGCACACCACATCAATAAGAGACAAAAACAAAATGAGACCTATCAACATGCAACAGTCGTCTCATTCTGAATACCCAATATCCTGCAGTGATCGCAAAAGCATTGCCTGTGAGTAGCAACAGAGTTGATAAAAAATGAGAGTTTTTGAAATGAGAGCCGGGTTATTACAGAATATTAAATGTTTTTCTTTTATATACCTTAAGGCTAAATTCAGCATTCATTTGAACCTGATAGCATTGATATATAAACAAAACCACCACTTCTGGTCTGACAGCTTCCCAGACACAATCATTACCCCCACGTGTTATCAGTTGAAACAATTTTGTGCATTTCAACAACCATTTTAGTCTTTACAAATTCCTGTCACACATACAGACACAGTATAAAACCTGTCACTTGTGACCATATAACTACTGATCTAAAACACTTGAGGAAGACTAGATTTCTGTACAAGCGTCATACAGAGTTGAAGTTTGACCGGTTGTAAGGGACCAGTGACCCACTTCAAACAAAACCCTCACCTTTCCGCTGCAAAAAGAGGCGGAGCAGGGGCGCTGCCACGGAGATAGCCTTATGGTAGTTGTCATCATTGTTGATTGGAAGCAGGTCCCCGTGAACATCGGCGTATCCCACAAGTAGGTCCACGTTAGGGATCCGGTGCACATGCTGGAGCAAGCCATAAAATTCATCAAAGCGCCCCGGCTTGGACCGGTCCAAAGAGAATCGCCTGAATTCAGCTCCAAACTAATGAGGAACAGACACCAATACACATCAGCAATAAAATTAAATCGATCTAATCAATAGACTGTACAGATTAACAAATTGATTGTTTTTTTTGTTTATGATTAGTGTGTTATACACACACATCATATGTAGGGCTGGGCAAAAAAAAAATCGATTTTTCGATTAATCGTTTTTTTTAAATGTGGTCGATTCAGAATCGATTCTCAAAGAGCAGAATCGATTTTTTTTCTTTCATATTTATTTCTGCAAACATTGAACGAAAGATTAACGTTAACCGAATTACTAGTCTTCTTCACTAGATGTCACCCTATTTTTTGCTTTGCGCGAGGTTACCAAGGAGCGAGAGGCAAGCCTGTCATTCATTAATTCAGTGCTTAAAATGGCGGTTTCAGGTGCTTCATCGATTTTAATAATTAATTACCCACTTGAAACCTACTGTTCACTGTTCTTTTTATTAGTATAGTATTTGTATTTAATCTATATTTATTGAGTTGAATCGAGAATTGAGTATAAAAACTGCCCCGAGAACCGGAATCGAAAATTGAATCGATTTGACAGCTTGTGAATCGAAATTGAATCGATCTGGAAAATCTGAATCGATACCCAGCCGTAATCATATGCTTGGTTATATACATAACTAGTGCTGTTGACTGTAATGATTGACACAATTAATTATTTCACCTTTTGAATACCGTGGAAGTCAAAAAGCATAATACATGCTTAAAATAGACTAACAGCAACGGTAAATATTGTAAAACCTAAATTCTTATTGATGAACCAGAACCGATCTGGCAAGAAATGATAGGTAACTGGTTAGATTAGATTGCTCAGATTGTTTCATTGTGTGCAATAAGTTATGAAATGAAGTACAATGTGATAGGAAGGAAAGATTAAGATTTGTTAACTGACATTTTGCATGGGATGACCATGACATAGCAGTCCTGTAGATCATTGAACTAGAAGTGCGAGTGTGACTAGACCCTTGTTTATATTGATAACACAAAAAAATGAAGAAACATTTTGTTTCTGAAGTTTCCCCAACCTACAAAATAACATTGACAGAATCAAACAGGAGATCAGTTTGGGACCAGGATGTCTATCTAGAACACTTTTGGGAATCACAGAATACTAAACAGGAGGACAGCTCACAAAGTTTTGAGGCAAAATCAGTATTTTGAGTTTGTTAAACTAAAGTCCTTATAGTTTAATGTGTGGCTTTTGAAGCACCTGTACATTTATATGTCTGAATTTGGCCGACTCATATAAGCAATTCATTCAGGCTACACATTTTATTAGTATGTGTATTCTCTGGGGGTTGGAACCCACGACCTTTGCGCCCCTATCGCAATGCTCTACCTCTACCACAGGAATTAATAACAAACAGTTAGTTTAGCATACATTTGATTTTACATACATGCGCCAAGTTGTTTGATTAAACATAGTGGAGAACAGTCAATATTTAATTTCCTCAAACTTTATCTCGTGCCTTGTTGTGACGTTTGGAAGACTTCGTGTGTCATCCCAGACAAATTTATGATCTTATGTTTGTTTGTACATACCAGAAGGGGAGAAAATAAATTTTAGGATCAGGAAAGACTTAAGAAACACGACTAAGAGACAAAAACACTGGTTACTTTTGATACTTTTATTTTGTTACTTATATAATAACTGAAGAATATATAATTTTAGTAATACGCATTTGACACAATGAGATTAGTTAGCACCTGTCAAGAGAAACAATCACAAAACATAGACTTTAAAACGTAAAGCTTAAAACCCTACAAAGTCACGGTTGATCAACCTCACTCGAGGTTAACAAAACTTGTCAATGTAAGTTAAGTTAACTGTGTAATCGCATATCAACGCATAAAGCTAATGATAAATCTCTTGCTAACACTCGCGTGTCTTTGGTACACTAATGAAAGTAATTGGCCCGCACGCACCTTGCTCTTCACCTCCACTGCGTTCAGAGTTCGGTTGCTCGGCACTCGGTGGTTCTTGTTCATCTTTCGCTAACTGGACCCAGCCACAGAAACACACTTGCCCTTCCGCGGGCTGCGCTCATCCGCCTTCAGCTCGGATCCGTCCGAAAGGCTTTTCTAGTCTTAATCCAGTTACGGGCTCGTATCTCGCGACAACTCTGTACCTTCCCTTGTGTTGTTATCCGAGTCGAGTAGCAACGGCGACGCCTGTCAACTGATCATGCTCCGAAACTCTGCCCCAGCTCAGCTCTGCCTCTCAAACTCACATGCACGCAGATGCAAGGCGTGTTCATGTGGAGTTTCGCAGACCGATCAGTATGACTTAGAAATACCGCGAGAGCGATTCGAAAACACAGCCCTCCACTGCTCTCGCGGTACTATGACATCACAGTCTAATTGGATTGCGCAGCGCCGCATGAATCCTTTCGGTGACGCTGCATGCACCCAGGAAAACTCACACAGCGTAAAAGCCGCTTATCATGTGCGCCCCACCTGGCCACAATTTTTTATTGCAGGAAGCCTTGTCCTAAAAATTTACTAATACTTTATTACTTTAAAATACTTTGAAGTATTATGTAAATGCGTTAATTATTTAGTAGCATAATGTAATTTATGTGTGCAATAAATATGTAATATGTAACTATATCAAAGTAAGTTCCTATGAAATGCTATAACCATCTGATGACCATCACTGTACTATGGTACCACAACAACATATTGTAAAGGCAAAATAGTATTAAGCCTTATCATCATAACACAGAAAAGAGAGAGAAATAAAATAAAAATTCTTTCTTCTCTGACAAACGTCATGTTTATAATTCGTATTATAATTGTATATCTATGTAAATGTATATTTAAAATCTTATTATAATATAAGTGCAGTGCAGCTTGATCTACATTGTACAATGTATTAATTAAATCTATAAGCCATGTGAGTAACCCATTGTTTAAGTTGTTCATGATGTATATCGCCTATGAAGTAAGGAACTGCATCAAAGTTAAACATCTTCCCAAGAAAGCGTCAAAGAGCGACATCTACGGTCAAGATTAGAGTACACGTTTACGTTCATGCTATGCCGTACCTGTAGGGGGCGCTGATTGACTTTGATCTTGGCATCTTTATCTGTGGAGGAAGAGCGTCTGTCACTAATAACGAATAGTGAAGTAAGTAAACGCTTTTATTAAAGCCAAATCTTTGTGTAATTTTAGCATTATTCATTAGAAATATATATATTCACTCCAATGCAACAAATGTACTTGTTTTAAAATGAAGATATTGCTGCACAGTGAGTGTTGACAGGGTCAGGGTGCCGTGATAGCCACAGCATCTGCTGCAAATCTTAGAAATGTCGTTAAAAATGTAAAGCATAATTGTTTTGTCAGCTTGTTTTCAGGAATTCCCACTAATGTTATTCTTTACGTGTTCTTATTTTATTGTTTTAAAGTGTCAGTAATCATTTTTCTCTTTAAACGTAATTTAGAAAGCTCTTGTCATGACAACAGTCCACGTGCCTGAAAGACAAGTGGATCATAATCCAGCTGAGACGTCATGGATCTCCGCGTGTCCTGGTGGTCTGTGGAAAGTGCACAGAAGATGGCTTGGGCCAAGACCAAAAGGGGACAATACGCCTATGATGGGATCATTATGTAAAGTGAAAGTGCGAAGAAAGAGTGAAAACACATCACATACTTCTTCTGATGAACAGGAATCAATAGCCAATGTTGATTGTAGTATGCAGGCTACCTCATATCCTCGCACCCATGACTCTGTACTGCAAGTTCCACTAGATGAGTGGTTTTTGTTGCGTATGGGAGAGGGTCAGTGTGACATAATAGAGGGCTGCCTGGAAGGGATGAAGGCTGGAGAGATGTGTGAGGTAAGGTCAAAGCTGGCATGCAAGTGTAATGGTGTATGTGCAGCATAGCAATTGTAACATTTTGCTTTTTTGCAGTTTACACTAAGTGCCTGGGATGAAAAGAATGCCAGTGCTATATGCAGTGATGCTACCATTCCCCAGACTGAAAGTGCATCAGGCCAGCAGTTTCTCTGCTTCACACTACAGCTACACTCAGTTACCTCTGGGAAAGAGTCATGGCAGATGACACCTGGAGAAAAGTGGACTTGGGTGCTGTCTCACAAGCAATGGGGCGGCCAGAGGTTTGGGAATGGAGATATCTGGGGGGCAGCAGACTGCTACTGCAGAGCTGTTAAACTGGCAATAACGTTACATGGCCAGACCCAAAGAAACACAAAAGAGATGTCTCAAGAAGGTGTGGAAGAAGATAATGACAACAGTTTGCCATCTTCCGATGCTAAGGAAGAAGATGAGGCCGAAAGTTCTTCAGACTCCAGCATTCCCACTGAGGAGGAGTATAAAACTGTCAAAGCAGAACTTCACTCCAATCTCTCTTTGTGCCAGCTTAAGTTAGGACAGTTTGGAAAAGCCAGAGATAGTAGTATCAAAGCCACTGAGCTAAACCCAAAGAGCACTAAGGCCTGGTACCGGCTTGGGCAAGCTTGCCTTCAGCTCGGGGAGTTGGATGAGTCCCGTATGGCCTTTGAAAAGATGCTGGAACTCCAACCTGATTCAGCCTCCGCTCGCAGTGCTTTAAAACAAGTCAATTCAAAGTTAAAAGATTTAGACAGTAAACTCAGTCAAAGGCTGAGCAAGATGTTTAACTAGGAAATAATTAAGAAGGAAGAGAAGTTAAGAAGTTTATCATAGTCAAAAAAGAAACAGAATGTGTATTTCAATATTGGATAATAATTATACGTAAAACGAGCTGACTGTTATGTAAATAGTCTTATTAATAGGTCATATCTGCCTTGAAATTTGAAATGTCCAATTTATTTTTCAGGGCTTTTCTTGTAACCTAACTCCAATTTGTATGGATAGTGTATCTACGTATACTATCTCATTCGATTTAAATTAAGACATTAACTGAATGTAACTTTTTTTAATAAAAGATTTACTGTTTTGTGTAATTCTGGCATTGCAATTTTTGTAGACACACTATTTTGTATATATACTTGTTTATTTTGTATTTATGCAGGGCTTAAAGAACAACTATGGTCCGATTCACGATTTTACACTTCCTTGTGTGTGTGTGTGTGTGTGTGTGTGTGTGTGTGTGTGTGTGTGTGTGTGTGTGTGTGTGTGTGTGTGTGTGTTAACAATATGCAGAATGTATATACCTCAAAGTAAACGATGACGCGAGTTATCGTTTCCTACATAAATCTCTTTTCTTACACTACAACAATCACATGGATTGTAGGCAACAGTTTACTTCCTGGGATTGGTGATGTAGACAAGACCGACATTATCATAATTCCTGTTATTCCAGTTAGCTCCTGTCTGCATTGCATTGTGAGCGAATCTTTCAAACATGATAAGGAGCGTCGCATTTCCGGCTGATGTCAGAGGTATTCAGAGCAATCACAACGTACAGATTAGCTGATCAATCATGAAACAGCGCTTCTCAGATCGATGAGTTTTGTACAAAATCAGTGGATTTGAGAAAAGCAGTATATTTGAAACTACAAAAATGTACGGTATGTGGAAAATGATGTGTTTTTTAACCATAGACCACGTAAATACATTGTATTATATCAAAAACACACAATAATGCTTTTTTTTAGCAATGATTAAGGGTGCACTTTAAAATACAGCCAGGACTGCCCGGGGCCAGCATGAGAGACATCGGCTCAGTAAATAGTATTGTGATTGAGCCAGTGCTTCGCCATCAGTCAGTAAATATATATTCTGCCTGTGGGCATGCAATGTTACCATCGAGACACATTTTAAGCGTTGCGAACGTATAGTTAACCCAAAAATGAAAAATCTGTAAATATTTACTTCCCTCATTTTGTTACAAACCTAAATGTCTTTGTTCTTAGGAACACGACAGAAGAGCCTCATTTATTTTTATAGTATGAAAAAAGAATACAATGAAAGTGAATTGGGCTCATGAATGGATTGATTCCAAACATTTCTCAAAAGATCTTCTCTCGTGTTCCTAAGAACAAATACATTTATGCAGGTTTGTAACAAAATGAGGGGAGTAAATATTCAAAGAATTTTCATTCTTTGGTGAAAACACTATAAGAAACACTACACTAAAGGGAAACAGAGGGAACAGACTTCGACAGAACAGCGGCGTAAAGGCTTTATTCTCGTCCAATCGCTGATCTTGCTTTCCATTGTGAGAATGGACGAGAGCCAATCGCGTCGCATGATGAGAATGGACACAGCCAATCACCGCGCACAAATCCATTGTAAGAATGGATGACGAAGGCAGGTTGAAAATGGATACAGCCAATCACAACGTCAGCGCCGCTGTGAAATTGGATAACGAGCGGATCGAGTCTACCTTAGAATAACGGAGAAATAAGCAAGGTAAGTTATTTTGTTTACTAAATTCTTCATACATTTGTTAGATTTTAAAACATCCCTACATACTTTTTATTAAGTTACTAGAAAAAAGTTCGGTTTGACTAAAAAGTATAGTTGTAGAGTATACTGGTTAGTATATCATAATTGTTGTAATTGTTTTTTATGTAATTCTAGCATTATACATTCTGTAGACACAATCTTCTGTATACATATTTTGTAAGAAACATTCTGTCTAAAACGCAGCATTATTACGTCAGTTAGAACCAATCAGAAAGCGACTCGACCGCGTCATGCTTCTCTTTGCTGCTGTCACGTCGTAATAATATAATACAATTTTAAAAAGAGCCGATTTTTTAGGAAAATCCTCAGAAAATTTGCGCACCCCAGTCTCTGTGGCGCAATCGGTTAGCGCGTTCGGCTGTTAACCGAAAGGTTGGTGGTTCGAGCCCACCCAGGGACGGATGGTTGATTTTTAACCTGTTTAAACAATTAACAGGGGTTTAGTTGGCCAGGTGGACAAGATGGCGCTCGTAAGCGCCAATGGCAATGCGCGTTCTTCCGGTCTGGTTGCGATAAGCACTCTCGCTGAAACTATACTTTAGAGCTTTCACAGAAAGTGATATCACGCAGACTTGAAACCGTAAAATATGTCCCGGCTTTCACGTTAGAGAACTTAAACTGTTAGCTAACATCAGAAAGATTATAAAAATATAGTAACTTAATATTAAGAAATGCAGACAAAGTTTTTGTTGCGTTGCTAAACGAACACGGTAACGTGAGTGCACTCTAATCTTTCAATCTGCACCATAGACTGTATAAAAAAAAGAACGTTATGTAAGCTAGGCCATGATTAAAATATAATTACTAAATATATATAAAAACAACCACAACCAATAAGGCATTACAACAAATGCACCAATATCAAATGTTTTGCTCATGTCTATAAACGTTTTAAATACTGGTTAGGCTATTGTACTCAAATTATCCTCAAAGGGTAGTGGACAAATATTACACATAATACTTAAACAAGGTAAGTATTTGCTTAAATAAACTATATTGAATGCCCTACTGAAAAATCCAGCTAAGACTAGCATAAGCTGGTCTCCCAGCTTTAGCTGGTGTGGCAAGCTGGTCTAGCTGTGTTTGATCACGTTTGAAGTTGGTCTAGCTGGACTTGGCTGGAAGACCAGCTGACCCACCAGCTCTGCCAAGCTGGGAGGACCAGCTACTGCCACCCTAAACCAGCTAAAACCAGCTATCAGCTTATGCTGGTCTTTGCTAGATTGTTCAGCAGAGAAAGTCTGTATCTTGATGTCTTGGAAAGATAGTTCTGATTTTTAGGTCAGGACAGACAGACTTCTTAAAAAAGGAAAATGTTCATGACTCAATGCAGCACATTTTGTAAAGGAGTTTCTTGAGTCCACAACTCACAAGACTACACACAAAGGTGTAACATTGTTCCAACCTACAGCATTGTACATTACACACTTCTCTAGGTGGCATTGAAAGACCTTCATTTTTCATTGTTGTCTGGAAAAAGAGGTCTCCAATGACAATGAAGTTCATTGTTAAATATAAAGTAATAAAAAACATATTTTATTAAATATTTTTTTATTATATATTAAATTAAATCTGCCCAAACTTGAAAGATTTAACAAGGTATAGACAAAAGCCACAATAAAGACACAAAGCAAGTTTTCATAACCTATTGATTGATAGACTGATGGTTTGTGTGTATGTGTGATCTATATTTATTTATTATTATAGTATATACACCAGTCAACATTTGAAGTGGATTAAAACCATTCATAAAAGTTGTCTTAAAACCAATACCCGTTTTTGTCTTAGGCTAACGTTAACTTTTCTTTATGTATGTGTGCGTTTACGTGAAAAAAGGTTTTCTTTGTTTCTTTGTTTTTTTTTTTTTTAAATGTTCTGGTTCCCATGACTACAAGTCTCTGTGGCGCAATCGGTTAGCGCGTTCGGCTGTTAACCGAAAGGTTGGTGGTTCGAGCCCACCCAGGGACGCAAAATTTAATATTTTTGTATGCTTGGAAGCAATTTCTGTAAATATTATGTTAACTGTTTTTTTATTTGGCGTTTTTTAAAACCTTCTAATTAGGCATTACATGAGATAAATGAATATCAAATGTGTGTGCTGATTTTTTAATACTAACTGTAAATTACTGTAAAAACGTTGAAAGAGTGACCCCTTCTGTTGAGATCAGAGTAAAGCTATAACATTTACATTCTTCCCTGATTTTCCTCTAGGCGGCGATATAACAGTATTCAAAACATGAACAAACATGCCATTTGTGACTTTTTTGCAGTTAAAGTGAAAACTGTATAAACTACTGTAAAGTTAAAAAATTGCAGGACATTTGTTTGCTTTATTTTGTTAAATCATCTTTGCCCTATTTAAATCAACATTATTTTGAATGAGAAATAAGTAGATACATCGGTATTTAGGAAAATTGTTCATTCAACTGGATGGTTGAAAATATTGATTAATGATTATAAGGTGGAGCTCAACTCCTATTAATGTAATAATTACAAAAGGAACGACAAAATAAGTGGTGGTGGATAATGTCAAAAGTAAACAGGTCAAAATGTAGAAGAAATAATGTGTTGCTTTGTTAAGTAGAAAGCATATTTCATGTCTATGTTTTACGTCCATACAATAAATACAATGGGCATGGGGATGTGAAATGTAATTTATCATAAAGCTTTAGAGTGTGTAGTATAGGTTGGAAAGGCTTAAAATAAAAGCCAAATTTGCCGTCGTCCTCAAACTTGTCTTTAAACTAAGTTGAAACGTCAGCCACTTTAAGTACTCCAGTAGGGTCCCGCCCACAAACATGATAGATTATTGTAAATCTCAAGTTCTAATAAATGCATGGTAAAGCATATAAAATCATATGGTATGGTTGCAAAAGCAACGAAGGAATGTAACGGATATGAAAATGATAAAACCATCTAGGGTTTGGTGAATGTAGCCGAAATAGCTCAGTTGGGAGAGCGTTAGACTGAAGATCTAAAGGTCCCTGGTTCGATCCCGGGTTTCGGCATTTTGACATCGCATTGATGATTTTGATCTACTGTTCAAACATCTCACTGCCAACACAAGGCAATTGTGTAATTTCTATATAATAAAATCAGATGTTTATTCATGACATTTAGCAATAAAGTAAATTGCCATTTGATAAAAATACTAATTTAGCAAAGAATATCAGAATCCTGGTGTATAGCAGATGCATTCAGGGGTTTACTAGCCTTAGACTAGCCGTGAAGGGGCACTGTTAACTTAAAGAACACCCATTTCGTTGCTAAAAAACAAAAAATTATTTTGTGTATTTGGTATAATACAATTTGTTTGTGTGGTTTATGTTTTTTTCCACAAACCGTACATTTTTGTAGCTCCAGATGTCCCTCTCTTCCTGAAACGCACGGATTTGAAAAGCTCTGTGTCCCTGAATTGGCCAGCTAATCTATGCGCTGTAATTGGCCTGAATACCTCTGACATCAGTGGAAATGTAATGCGCTTACCATGTTTAAAAGATGCGGTTGCTAACAGGAGTTAAAGGACAAGTTCGGTATTTTAGACTTAAAGCCCTGTTTTCAGATTGTTTATGGTCAAATAGAATGGTTTTGACTGAAATTTCGACATTTTCGGCTGCCCTGAGAATTTTCGCGTGTTTGTGTTTCAGCTCAGACCTCTACAATGGGTTTATAGGTGCACTGGAACAATCCTTCCTAAAATGCATTAAACTTTCGTTTACAAAGACGTGAAACTCACCGAGTGGTCAGGGGTGTTCACTGATATGCTCACACAAAAATCGCTGCAAAAGATGCTTTTCAACAGCTGTTTTAGCATTCGTTGTTAACTTGTGGACCTATTTCCCCAAACGCCTCACACCCGTACATTCTTCCGCTTAGAGCTTGAATAATAGACACTCCAGCCCAGGTGGTGGCGCTAATCCGCCTTTGCCAATTGCAAGAATAGAAACAAAGTTCCCGGCGCGGAGTAATACCGTACCTCACAGGACGTCTAATACAGTCAATGGAGTTGTTAAAAAACTACTATAAAACCTGTTGGAATGCGTCTTTTGGAGCGATTTTTGTGTGAGCATACCAGTGAACACCCCTGACCACTCGGTGAGTTTCACGTCTTTGTAAACGAAAGTTTAATGCATTTTAGGAAGGATTGTTCCAGTGCACCATTAAACCCATTGTAGAGGTCTGAGCTGAAACACAAACACGCGAAAATTCTCAGGGCAGCCGAAAATGTCGAAATTTCAGTCAAAACCATTCTATTTGACCATAAACAATCTGAAAACAGGGCTTTAAGTCTAAAATACCGAACTTGTCTTTTAACTTGCAGGCTTTAAGTCCGAAGCGAAAGGATTTATGATAATGTCGATCTTGACTACATCACTAATCAACTGTTGCCTACAATCCATGTGTTTGTTGTAGTCCAAGAAAAGAGATTTACTTTGGGGTTTGTACCTTTTGCATATCGTTAACATGTACTAATACACACTTACACACCAAAGGAAATTTAAAAACCTGAATATGACAATAGGTGCTCTTTAAATGTCAATTCCATGGTTGGATAGTGCAGATTAAGGGGCGGTATTATCCCCTTCTGACATCACAGGGGGAGACAAATTTGAATTACCTATATTTTTCATATGCTTGCAGAGAATGGTTCATCAAAATTAAGTTACTGGGTTGTTCTTTATCACATTTTCTAGGTTGATAGAAGCACTGGGGACCCAATTATAGCACTTAAACATGGAAAAAGTCAGATTTTCATATGTCCACTTTAAGGTATATCGCATCATGCACTGCCAAGCAAACATTTTCAATCTGACCACATTCTCTAGTAGTTATATATATTCTTGTGTATCAAAAAAGTGATAGCATGGCTGGAGACAATTAAATGAGCAGAGTGTAATCCTCAATCATATAGTCATTTAATGAAATCATTTGATAGATTGCAACACAACATAACAAAAGGCATCCGAACAATATATCATATAGTGTGGAACAGTGTCATAACACACTACAACAATGAAATGTAAAGCAGACGTGGCAAAAACATGACCATTCCTTTTTTTATATTTATTTCTGTTATCAATATGCACCATAAAAATTATCAAATCCAATTTTACAGTTCTGTTTTACAAAAATATTTTCCACATAGTCTGTATATATTAAACAAAATTATACAGGCGTAATAATTAAACATTTCTACTGGCCTAACTTCTTTTAGACTTTTCTTTCAGGGCTGCTTTATCAAACATGAACTGACTGGTAGATAACTGAAGCCACGAATCCAGTATGAGAATTAGAGGAATGACAACCCATAAAGCATTCATGAATACAAAGTAAAACCAGAAGTAGATGGGATGACCGTACTCGCTGTGAATGTATCCCTCTCTGTGTTCGGTGAAGAAGTAAAGCACTGCACCATACAGTTGACCTGTAAGCAATGTGTTATGTTAAAATAGAGAGATTTTTGAGTGAAAGCTCAACAGGCATTGTGTGATGCAATCTGCCTTTTGACATTTTACACAAATGTACATTACTCAAGTTGACATTATATAGTGTGTGAAGTAACCATCTTGTTTAATAATTGCATATACATATTGATGACACATCTTACCCAGAGATACGATGAGCTGCAGAACAAATCTGTAAGGACGATTATATAGGAAGGCCAAAACAATCCAGATGCTTAAGGGACCCCAGAGGCAAGCAGTCACAGTCTCCATGCTTACAGTGAAATTATCAGCTCTAAAATAATAATCAAGGTAATAATAGGGTTAGAGAACTTTACTCATACTAACGGTGTTACAAGCATGTGCGTAACTTACATTGCATATCTGCTGTCTCCTTTGCAATATTCTTTCCCTATGAAGGACAAAAGAAAACACTTTCAGATATGTTTTATTCAATTAGACAAAATTAATTGTTGGTCGATGCATCTAGATAATTCACAATGCTCTTATCATAACTTAGGGACGACAGTTTATTTTTTAGTTTAGTTTAGACTTTACTCACAGAGCTGAGAAAGAAAACTCTGGTCTTCTGGAATAATGCTGTAGTATAAAGAGAACCATCCTTCAATTACTCCATGGATGAAGCCGCACACAGTGAACCAGCACAGTGCTAACCTTCTCCCTCCACTGAGCCTGCGGCCAGAAACCTTACACCCAGTTAGTGACCAAGTAGCAAGCAGCAGGATCCCAGACACAGAAAACAGGAATGTGAGGATTTCTGACATTGAACGGTCATTTTCTACATAGTTTGGAATGGACAGGTTGCGTGGCCAATAGGGATGATTCATAGTGTCTGCTTTTTTCACCATCTGCAAAGGTAAATCAGCGAATTTATCAGATAAATCAATGTAACAGCAGTAGTAAATGTTGCATGCAGTTGAATGTGTTTTACCTTGACCCAGATAACAGGAAAATCACGCCAATCTCATCGACAAGTGTGCTTGAGAACACTTTTTGGTTTTTACTTTGTGATAAGTTATGAAATATCCTTAAAATTAAATGATAGCTTTAGCCAGCCAGATGAAAAGCTCCAGGTACCTGTACTGCAAAAGCATCGCACCACCGAGTCCCATCCTACTGTAAACCCACGTGTTTATTGCCACCCAATCACTATTAGGCTCCTGGTGAGAAACGCCCCTTCGAGAAATGTATTCGCTTGCAGTTGGATGATCGTCTCGGAACATGCATGTCGTCACATGTTATTGCGAAATGTGTACTTCTCTGGTGGAACTCATTACTTGTTAATAATTTTAGGCTGTTCCATTTTACGTTAAGTTTAACGCGTGTAAGGGTAAGCAATTAAAACGATTAAAAGAAAAAAGCTTTAAAAGCAAAAGTTGAGCCTCCTAGCCGTGATAGGGAGATATTTCCCTGCCGTGACCCGGATTCGAACCGGGGTTGCTGCGGCCACAACGCAGAGTACTAACCACTATACGATCACGGCGAGCTACTGGAGGCGTTGTGAGTGTGTAGCGAAATAGGGCTTTCATAGTTGTACCGATATGATAGTGTTATAAGTTTTATTTTGTAAAAGTCTCTAAAGTGTTTTTCGATACGTGAAGGTGTTTATTCGTTTCAGTTGATATCAAGTGAGTGTTCTTTTTCTATTTTAATACTCATACAATGTAAGTTAATGTGCTCGTTTTCAATCGCCTCTTTAAGTTACCTTCTGACAAAGTTAATCAAAAGAGAACATTCACGATTATAGTAATAATACTTTCTATTAGGACACCAAATGCAATAAAGATATACAACTAAAAACTAAAATAAGAAACTGCGTAAGTCCACTTTCTGAAAAAACATGGTCGTATATGACGTTTAAAGAACTTACTTTTTCTGCAACATATATCTCCCATATGGTCTAGCGGTTAGGATTCCTGGTTTTCACCCAGGCGGCCCGGGTTCGACTCCCGGTATGGGAAGTAAAATTTTCTTTTTTTCATTGACGACAACAGTACAACATTTTATACAAAACACATATTGTTTAAGACGACACTATTATCATTTATATTTGTTTAAAAACGATTCATGCTGATGTGAGACCTTCAGTAAATTCAGATTACAAATAAAGTAACATTAATCACATAATAAATCCATGCCCTTTGTATATCGAACGTTATGCGTTCTTATAAAATGACTTTGTAAATAAAAACACCAAAAAATATTCATCTGGCATAACCATAGACTGTAAAAAGGGCATAACAGTTAAACGAAATGCGTGTAACTGCTGTGATTGGCCTTCTTTTGTCATGTGATTTGTTTATCACATGACTGGTAAAGCTTTGATGGCTGTGGTGCTAGCTTTCTAGCAAAATAAATCTCTCGTTACACACATTATTTGTTCGTCTCTCTTTAGAGAAAGCAGCAAAAATGCGTGTCCAAAGTTGTTTGGATGAGCAGTTATTGCTGTTCATGGACCAACTCGAAGCTTTGGAAGAGAAAAGACATAAACTGAATTCTCTTATAGAAGAGGTAAGTTGCGTATATGTCACGAGATTTAGGAATGAAAGTTCATGAGATTGTTTATTATTACACAGACCATTTAATTTTAAGCATTCTGCTCTTTTATTTGTTACACAGGGATGGTTTTCTATCGCCAAGGCACGTTATTCAATGGGAAACAAGCAAGTCTCTGCCTTACAGTATGCGAGTGAGATGGAACCGCTTGTTTACGTGGAAGACAGGTTCGTTATCATGTACAATTACATAACATTTGCTTATGCAAATGTTTTGAATGAATAAAATATACGGTTTTGTCCTTTAAACAGCTTGCTGGAAAGAGGAACAGTTGAGTTTACATGTAAAAGAGCGGAGAATAAATCAGAAGAGCTGAAAAATAACATAGAAGACATTGGAGCAAAGGAGGGAGGTAAGAATTAAAATTAGATTCTGTACTATGTATTAAAAGGTCTTTCAACAGTGCTGCCTCTCCCATACATATAATAATTGCAACAATGAAAATAAAAGTCTAATCTAACATATGTTAAGATATAAACTTTATGCTTAAAGCTGCAAAGTGGCAGTCATTCGTTTTTTACGACACTCTTATTTTATTAACAATTCAGGTCTTAGAAGGCGAATAAATACCAAACAAAAGGAAACTAAAGTGGAAGATGCTTCTGATACGCAACAGGAGACAGAGCTTCAAGAAAAACCAAAAACTGAATCACCAACACCAGAGAACAGAGATCCACTGAAGTGGTTTGGAATCCTTGTACCACAAAATCTGAAAAAAGCTCAAGCTGCATTTAAGGAAGGTGAGCTCAGGTTTTTATATGGTGTATAGTTATTTCCAAACTTAATAAATTGTTTTACTTTTCTATATAACTACCTTAAAGGATGTCAATTTTCTGAAAAGAAAATCCCTATAATTTACCCACCACAATGTTATCCAAAATGTTGATGTCTTTCTTTGTTCAGTCAAAGATTATTTTTTTTTTTTTCGGAAAACATTTTAGGATTTTTCTCATTTTAATGGACCCCAACACTTATTAGTTTTAAAGGGATAGTTCGGCCAAAAATGATATTAAACCCATGATTTACTCACCCCCAAGCTGTCCGAGTTGCATATGTCCATCGTTTTTCAGACAAACACATTTTCGGATATTTTAGAAAATGTTTTAGATCTTTCAGTTAATTAAATGTGAAGTTACGGGGTCCACGACCTTCAAGTCCAAAAAAAAGTGCATCCATCCTTCACAAAATAAATCCAAACGGCTCCAGGATGATAAAAAAAGGTCTTCTGAGGGTAATCCACGACGTGTTGTTGTAGAAATATCCATATTTAAAACTTTATAAACTAAAATAAATACCTTCCGGTAGCGCCGCCATCTTAGTCCCGTCCGCATTCAGGATGAGAGCTTACGCAGCCTACGGAGGCTACTCTGCTGCTGCTCTGTGACCTCCCCTCCGAATTTGTCATACGTCACTTAGAAAAGTGTGTACACTACGCTAATACTCTCTCCTGAATACAGAGGAGTCTAAGATGGCGGCGCTACCGGAAGGTTTTTATTTTCGTTAATAAAGTTTTAAATATGGATATTTCTACAACAACACCGCGCGGATTACCCTCAGAAGACCTTTGTTTATCATCCTGGAGCCGTTTGGATTTATTTTGTGAGGGATGGACGCACTTTTTTGGACTTGGTCATGGACCCCGTAACTTCACATTTAATTGACTGAAAGATCTAAAACATTTTCTAAAATATCCGAAAATGTGTTTGTCTGAAAAACGATGGACATATGCAACTCGGACAGCTTGGGGGTGAGTAAATTATGGGTTTAATATCATTTTTGGCCGAACTATCCCTTTAATGCAGTTTAAAATTGCTGTTTCAAAGGACTCTAAACAATCTCAAATGAGGCATAAGGGTCTTATCTAGCGAAACGATTGTCTTTTTTTGGCAATAAAAATAAGAATATGCATGTTTAAACCACAACTTCTCGCCAGCGTGACCTCACGTAATTGCGTTATGACGTGAAAGGTCACATGTTACATGTATGAATCGCACATTTGCCGACCATTTTAAACAATAAACTGACACAAAGACATTAATTAGTATCATTTGACATACAACAACGTCGGAACGGTCCTCTTTCTCCGCATTTGTAAACACTGTGGCGTAGTTTTGAATACGTCATCCGTGACCTCTTGACGTGATGAGGTATTACCCGAGGTCACGCTGGCACATCACAGGACCCGAGGAAGATGAGAAGTTGTGGTTTAAACATGTATATTTTTTATTTTTCTTGCCAAAAATGACAATCGTATCGCTACATAAGACCATTATGCCTCGTTTGAGATCGTTTAGAGTCCTTTGAAACTGCATTAAAACTAATAAGTGTTGGGGTCCATTAAAGTCCATTAAAATGAGAAAAAACCTGGAATGTTTTCCACAAAAAACATAATTTCTTCTCGACTGAACATAGAAAGATATCAACATTTTGGATGACGTGGTGGTGAGTAAATTATCTGGATTTTTTTAAGAAAAAAAAATTGGACTAATCCTTTAAGCAGATCGTAATGTGAGGTGCTAAGCTGCACACTTCCTGTTTAAAATTCAGAGGATCATTTGTTTCTGACTCACTGTATTCTATTGAAGTTCTATTTGTTCCACTGTACAGTTTATGTTCTGCTTAGTTTGGTTTGTGGCATAGTATTAAATAACAGCTTCTGTATTATTACTTTAACTAAAGCATTACCTCTTTTCCCACTGTAGTGATCACTGTCTCAGCAGAGATTGCATCCCTACAAAGTGTAATACTGGCTACAAGGAAAGAGATGCAGGCCCAGATGAAAGAAAAACAAGACAGTGTGGGGGAGACCAAACTGGAAACGCTAAAAGAATAACAGTGTATTTAAAATTGTCCTATAACATTTATTTATTAACTTTGTATGAACCCTAGAAAATGCCACATCATTCCAAATGACAGATACCTGTCTTAATATCAGTTGTTTGGCAATTATCACAAGATCATTTGCATTACTTACTTTAAATGCAACACGGTTTTTCCTAATAAAAGTGTTTACTGATGAGCTATGTTGTCATTGTGAGCTTTAGTGCAGGTTCAGGAATGATGCACAGCTTTTACAGGGAAAGACAGTAAAATGATGGATGCTCTTATAGGGGAGGATCATGCCTGATCATTCAATGCAATGTCAAATAGATTATGTATTTTCATTAGAAACGGGACAGATTCTGAACTACAACATAGAGGTGGCAAGTTTAGTCACACCAATTAGAGTGCAGTTTTTTGTTTTGCTGATAAACAAAGTTGAGTTTACAACTTCTCCTAAACCTTAACTTTCCAACTTTGTTTAGCATTGCTAATGTTTCTTGTTGGCTCTAAAGTTAAATTATAAAAATAGATCAAATGCTCCCCTCAATTGTAAGTAACACTGAACCTGTCATCTGAATAAATAAATGTAAATGTCTTAAACTATATATGGACAGCTACATCAAGGAAAGGGCTAATCGCTTTTTTATATTTTTCTTTACCCAGGTAGGGCATGGTACCTATGCACAATTGCACATGTACCAACAAGAAAATTGTTGTCACATATTTAAATGTACACAAAAGTAAATATCAGGTTGTTTAACATATTGGTGGCTGATTCAACTAAAAAAACCCACGTCAACAATAGTATTTGCTATAGTAAACTGTAGTGTAGCATAATTCCTATAGCATACCAGAGTGTTCTTTAGTATTAACTATAATAAATTGTAGTAAGTAGCCTACTTAATACTTGAGTAAATTATTTACTTAAATATTACCTAAGTAAATAATGTAATATTTACTATAGGGTTAAAAATGAATCATCTTGTAATTTTAAAGTATCGTATACTACAGTATTTTTACGTTGGAAAATTACATTTCATCTGTTACTTTACAAAAAATAGAATCCCACATAAAAATGCAGTAGTATATACTTTAGTATTTATAAAGAAAACTAGATAATTGAAAATTGTTGACTAGAAAATTGTAACTGTAGCTGTAATACTATAACGCGAATTAATAAACTAGTAAATAATGTCGTATAACTGTTACTTGAATATTAACTATACAGTAAGTTTCAAAAACACAATAGTATCTACTATCGTTTACCATATTAAATATCAAGGTATACTACAGCATTTCTCATATAGGATCAGTTTTTTAAATTTCTATGCAAAACAAACAAACTAAAAATTATGAAATGCAAGTTTTCTTTGTGTTAAAATGTTACTTACTTAAAATACCCAAACATGGAACGAAAGGTAAATAATAAAACCACAAATAAATAAATAAATAAATCGCTGTCTACTTCCTGGTGTTGTTCATTCGCAGGAGAGATGCTAGCGGATCGGGTTATGTTTACGTCGGTGCTAACACTGGAAATAATGTATCGTTTGTAGCCTGTCAGGTTTGACGGACGCGTGTTTTATCATGCGTTTTATTGCGATTGACGATATATTTTAACACGCTACCATCAATGTCAGCTCACGTGAACGCGTTATCGCGGTCAGATAACAATCCGGTTATCTCTATGTTTATAACAGGCTGTTAACGTTGAATCGTAGAATCGAGATATCTTCAAGGAAAAAATAGAAGCAAGTCAAATTGCTTGGGTTTTTTCAATGTGCTTTTCCTATAACATTGTTGTTTCTATCGTGGAAGATCTGAAAATCACCGATGGCGTCAAAATCAAGGGTCTCCATTCTGGATTACTTCAATATCGTCTGTGAGGGGGAAAATGGCAAAATTGAATCAAACTGCAAAGCTTGTGGCACACGGATTCAGGCTAAACGGACAGTCACTTCTAACTTTGTTACACATTTAAAGGTAAGGGTTAATCTGAGACAAAGCCAATAAAAATGTGAAATACCTAACATGCATATATCTAGATATCTGTCCTACCACATACAAATAAACTGGATTATTATAATGTTTACTATAGAAAGGCTAAAAAAGAAGTTTAGTTTACTATAGTAAATACTAAAGTATAATATATGCTATATTATTATTTCATATGGACTTTTACATAGTATACTACAGTATTTGCTATAGTAAACTGCTGTATACTATATTATGTTATAGTAAAAACACTATGGTATAGTATGATTATTATAAAAAATATTGTATACTATAATTTTTACTTGAGTAAGGTTCATCTATGAATTTTACTACAATGTTCTTTATTAAATACTTCACTATATAAGCTTTTTTGTGACAAATAAATTATACACCAATTTACACAATTTTTGTCTAATCAGTTTTTTTCACATTCACAGCGCAAACATCAAGCCATGTATGACGAGTTTGTAAGAAAAAAGGATGTAAAAAGAGAGGCAATGCAGACGTGTGCTGGCCCTCCAACAGGTCGGGTAATCCCTCAAAGTGGCACTGGGTTGAACAAATTTGATTACAGTGACCCACGTCAATCCCTCATCTCAGAAGCCATCGCCAAGATGATCATCCGGGACCTTCAGCCGGCACAGATTGTAGAATATGAAGGTTTTCGTGAGCTGCTCCAGCTCCTGGAGCCCCGTTACACGCCGATACCCTGTCATTACATCCAACAGCAGCTTCTGCCAGCCTATGTCTCTCAGGTGCAGCAAGCTGCCAAACAGGCCCTCAAAGGCGCAGAATCCTGCAGCGTGACTCTTGACACTTTGAGTGTTAATTGTGGGTATCTTGGAGTGACTTGTCATTTCATAAATACTGATTGTAATATTAGATCTGCGCTTTTGGCGTGCCTACCACTTCCAGGCCACAGCAACACCCAGCAGATGCTCTCTGAGTTCGACGAGATTTCCGAATCCCATGGAATCTCCGGGAAAGTGTTCAGAGTTGTTGCCGACTCGTCGCCATCTGAAAAAAGATCAGCTTTTCGTCTTCCCGGATTCCATCTAATGGGAAACGGTGAAGAAGATGAGGAAGGGGAGGATGATAGTAGTGACGAAGAAGCCGTTGCAGGAGGAATTAAGGAAGCTGTTAGTAGCAACGAGAACCACAAGTCTTTAGATCACTGTCTTGGTCAAAGTAGGATAGACTGTTTTGCTCGATTATTGGCTCAGTGTGTTAAGGAAGGAGTTTGCTCTTCCCCGCAGATATCGGTCCCTTTAAGCAAGGCCGCCCACCTTTACAACTATGTTAATGCTACGGTGGCTCCTGAGAAACTTCTTCACGTGTTTGGTTCGAGTAGTACTTTAGCAGGTGAGCAGGAATCCTCATCCACAGACAAGTATTGGACCGCTCAATTAAAAATAATGCGTCAAATGGTGGAGTCGATGGATTTTCTTGAAGACATCGTGGATAGAAATGATTTAGTCCTCGGTAACTTAGAAAAAGCTGTGCTCCGGGAGCTGGTTGAGGTGCTTGAACCTTTCGAGGAGGCCTCGGACATGGTCTCTGGAGACAAGCATGTGTCCATCAGCCTAGCCTTGCCATGTGTATTAGGTCTTCGCAAGCATCTGGCAGAGGTCACTACTCAACAGTGTTCTGGGATTGTGATGGGATTGTCTCAAGCCCTGGAGCGCAGGCTTGCTGGCATTCTTGAAGACCCTCTTTTTGTGACAGCCACTACTCTTGACCCACAGTTCAAACTCTCCTGGAGCAGTGACACTGACTGGCACAAGCAGGTGCTGTTGGAGGAGGTTGGAAAGCATACACAACCTTTGAGTCCACTTGAACATCATTCGGAAGCCCAGCCTTCACCGTCAAAACGCTGTAAGCTTTTCTCGTTTATTAAACAGAGGCCGACCACTCAGGCCAAGACTGTTGAGCAGGAGCTGTCTACGTATCTCCACGAGGAACCAACAGACGAGGATCCACTGCAATACTGGAAGCGAAAGTCCATTGATTTCCCCTTGCTCTCACAAGTAGCCAAGAAAGTTTTTACTGTACCAGCAACGACCACATCGGTGGATCAGATTTTTAACCTGGTTAGCAAGACGCTCGGACCACAGCGATGTCAATATATGCCAAAAAACCTGGACACTTTGATTTACTTAAAGGCTAACTATAAAATACTTTGGTCCTAATGGCAAAGAAAGCTTTAAAGAAAGATTTTTGTCATGCTTATTTCAAACCAAACACCTCAAATGCAAAACGGAGGACGGTGCCTGATATGTATCTGTTAGCATAAATGGCGTAGCTTTTAAAGGTGCCAGTGAAAGCATTGAAATAATATGTTAAATTGTTCTTTTATATTTATGTAGAAGGTATGTTACTTTATTAAGTGCAAAAATGATCCAGAAACGTTTTTACATGTCCATTTACAACCCATGGATTGGTTCTTTGAATGAAATGATCTATTTTTGCTATTATTTGGAAGGGTCATGAATAATATTGAGCTCTGCTCTGCGGCTCATGCCAATAGCTCACATTAGTAAACTTGGGTTGGGGTGTACATCTCGACTGTTACATCGCAGTCTGTGTTGAGATTGGCCTGTTTTCCAGCAGTCTTTTGTATGCACAAGGTTTACTTTAGAAGGAGGAACAAATGCGTTTGAGGCTCATGATATGTCATTACTATGTACAGAACTCTTATTATTCATCTCTGCCTAGGTAAATACAGTTTTTTATTCTATGGCACCTTTAAAATAGACATTCCTTTTATATTATGTATAGTAGACTAGGCTTTATTTATGTAAGTATTGGGTAACACAACAGTAACTTAGCAAGCAATGATTAGTAGTTCATTTAGTGTCCAGTACATTCAGACATATGAATGTAGGGATGAGTTTTGCACAGCCTAATGTGGGGTTATTTGTAACACGGACCTTTCACGTAGCTAAACAGGTTTGAGCGATTTGTGCTTTTTTCACTCACTAGATGCTAGGGCTGCGCAATTACATAATCGCCAAAAGTCCCAATTACAGTCCATCTGTGCTCATTTCTGTGCATTTCGGTAGTATGTTTGAGCACCAAATACAGTGGTGAATCAGAGATGTTAAAATGTACAAGTTGACCTACTAGCCATTCGTTTTAGAATTTTTACTAACCCTACTGAAAAATCCAGCTAAAACCAGCATAAGCTGGTGAGCTGATTTTAGCCTGTCTCCCAGCTTGATTTAAGCTGTTTTGCTGGTGTAGCAAGCTGGTTTAGATGTGTTTTGGTCACTTTTTAAGCTGGACTCTAGCTGGAAGATCAGCTGACCCACCAGCTTTGCCAGGCTGGGAGGACCAGCTTAAACCAGTTACTGCCACCTTAAACCAGCTACTAGTTGGATTTTTCAGTAGGGAACAACATAATTCCCATAATTATTTGTGATTTACATGATATTATTTAATTTTGGATGTTTAGTATTTGCCATGCTGGTGCATCACAGAAAGTTAAGAAAAACTTCAATGTAAAATCTATTAATCGACAAGAATAAGTGCAATTACAATATCAAGATGAATAATCTGCAATTATGATTTTTGTTATAATCGTGCAGCCCAACTAGACATTTTTCACATTACCCTTTAACTTGAGCAAATATAAATTGTGACGCGTCAATTTCGCAAAAGTTTTTACGCTGGGGTGAGGTGGTTCTTCTGGCAATTTATAAAAGGAATATATCGCAGAATTGAAATGGAAACCTGACATGCACAATAGTAACACATTCCTTCTTTAAAAATGGCATTGTATGTTTTATTGGAGGATAAGACAGAAGAGGTGTGTTCGACTTTATATAGTGCTTGGCAAACCGGCAGGCGGATGACATCAAAATACTGCAGGAGTGATTTAAGAGTCGACTGCTATGCCATTCAAATTGCACTCGCATATCATGGTAACACTGTGGTTTCGCAGTGACATTTGGAAGACAACACTAAAGTTTTTTACACAAACATTTTTATTACACAAATACGAGCACTCATTCAATACCGATCAGGAAGGTTTCGGATACAGTGTAGTGTCATACAGAAAGTCCTTTGAGTTTAGTTTAATTCAGATTTTTTTATACATTTTAATTCCAATAGTATTTTGTAATTTGTTTATATTTGCTTATTCAGGCACAAAGGTCGCGTGTTTCACCACCTCCACTGTCACTGTCACATTCATCTGCTTCATGTGATGTTGAACATGTAAAGTGATGCACGGTCTGCGTTCATCTGTTCTCTTCACAAATAAATACCTACATTTTAACTTTTATGCTCATCTGTATGTTAATGATTATATGTGAATGAAAACAAAAGCTTTTAATTATTATCATTAAAATATAAAATGACTGATAAAAATTGATTATGACAGAAGTGTTGCCCTGTTGCAGGGGTCTACTGTCTTGCTAAGTTTAACCACAATCCCAAACACAGCTAAACCAGTTTAACAAGTTGTTAGGGGTTACTTGAAAACTACTGTATGCATGTATGCTGGAGTTAAAGTATGCAAAAAGGTAGCTGTCCTGGAGCAGGATTGGAGCCATATTGTGATGTTTAGTCCTCATAAATAGACCAATGTTGCCTTTGTTACTTTCCATACTTTGTATTTAAAAAATGTAACAGGGTTATATAAGTACAGTTAATACTGCTGTAAAACACTAATTTATTGTAAAACATTTACATAATAGTTTCCACTCTCAGCATGCGTCTGACCCCTAATTTGTATTTTTTTACTTTCTTTATTTTGCAGCCAAATACATTACTAAAATACCTGTAAGAAAAACTGTTCCAAATTAAACACTATTAAACATTGTGTTAAAGTAGGTTTATAATAATTAAGGAGAATTAGTCAAATAGAGTTACAATACCGCTGACAAGTCTCTTCTATGCGTTCTTTGTGTACAGAACCCCGCAGCTAGAAAGCTGTAGGCAATCACTGTAATTGAAAATAATTACATTTTAGGACTGCAGGGAATTAGAGAGAGCTGATGGTGAACTGGGATCTCTCAGCTTGCAGGGCTGAATGGAGAGCAATAAAGCTTGTGGGATATCAAGATATGCATCTCACAGCTGGTGTCAGGGGGGCCACAAGCAATTTCGGGCCCTATGAAAGAATACGAGGTTGGGCACTCTACCACACCCATGTTACTACTAATAAAATGATCTTTGGGAGCACCAATAGTGTGGGGGCCCTTAGAATTGTCCTACCTATTCCCCCCTTAGTGACGCCCCTGGCTGGTGTGCAGTGAGGATTATATGTGTGTGCGAGACCGTTACAAAACCCTACATTTTATCATAATTGTAAAGCATGTCATGCAGTACACCAATGGTCTTTATATGAAGATATTTTCATCAGAATCAGCGTGTATGCATTTACATTTTTAAGTAGCGTGCCAGGTTGTGCATTCTAACATTTTGTATCTGCCTGTATCCTGCCGAGAAGAAAATAAGGACATTCAATCAATAAACTCTCAAGCAGTCTCAAACAGATTTATGTGTAAGGTGGGGCGACAGTGCTGCAGTGCAGCTGTAATGAACAATCTGTGTGTGTGTGTGCGCGCCAATCTTTATTTCAGTTTCCCATTTATTAAACTACAGTCAAATTCCTTCATATTTATTCATTCATATGCACACGGTAACATTGCATTTCCTATTTGCGCGCACAACTGCCAAGTTTATAATGGAAAAGCAAAGTCCAATTGACATTTTCACATCTTTGCAGGAATGGCCCAGCCATTGAAACAGTGATAGCAGTGCTTCCATTTGCATTTCATTTCATTTCTTCACCGTCACGCTCCCACCATGCCAAACCCCAAAAGAAATTGCAGTCCTGTCTGCAATTGCAATCTCAATGCCAACAACAGATGCCTGTAAATCAGTTTCTGTAGATTTGATATGGAGGTACTGGGTGGGTTTATGTGGAAAATAATTGGTCATAGTTTGCTATGAAAATATCATTTTAAACAGGCAAGACAAAGGCTAATGACATTATGAAGGAAAGTGTCATTCTCACGATCGAGCGATGTATGGACTTCACAAGCAGAAACCAAGGATAGCGCATATATGACGTTATTGATAGGTGAAAATGCACGGTAATTCATTTCTGAGACTGTGCAGAGTTAGATTAAAGTTAGATCTGTTAAATCTTGGTTTATGTTTAGGGTTGGTCAGAAATAGTTGACTATGTCTACTTTAACAATGGGTGATCCATACGTGACCAACGCTTCAGCTGCTCACACAGATCTATATTTAAAACATTCATAACTGATGTATAACAATGCATCACCGATAGCTTTGTTCTTAGCATGGCTTGATGTATTTATAAAGGCCTTACAGCTTAGATCTAATACACATGTCTTCAAAATCAATTTTCTAGTCATTTTCTCTGCTTTATGGTCAGTACCTCTTGTAAACTAAATGTAGATTAGCGATAAAACAATTTCGTCATTGGAACCCCCCATCTGGAAGATGGATGTTATTAGGGTTAAGTACAAAAGCGGGGACATCAACCATTTGTACAAAAATAATCTCAAATCATACTGTCATCTTTATTTATTTATTTATTCTTCACACCATTCCAGCATCCATGGATAGTCATGCCAAGAACTGTTTAATCCATCCACAAGTTGATCCATACAAGTTTCACAATTTGCCATCTCCAATTCACCTCCCTTGCATGTTTTTGCCGGGGCTCGAACCAGGGATCTTCTTGTTGTAGGGCAACAGTGCTACCCACTGACCCGCCCAATACTGTATTCTACATATGCAAAAAGTTTATATATAAATAACTCAAAAAAGCTTGAGTTTTATTTTTTTAGGTCAGGTCAGTATTATGCTGCTCTTTAGATGACCTTGATGTGAAAGCAGTGTGGCTCTAACCTGATCCATAACTATGTGAAGACACTGAGTCACTCCGAGCTCTATGCCAGATTTCAGCTATTTATAAGCAGCTTGTTGGTGTATGAACTGCAATAATATTCTGTTCAAAAGGGAATGGAAAACACCCATGAGTGTGTTATCATATTTTTGGTGTCCACAGTCTTATTCAGCTATTTAGCCTGAAGAAAAGTGGTCATTGATGCACCAGTTGAACAAAATGAGGCGGTTACATTTAAACAATGCCGTATGAAAATTCCCTCATACCTATTATCCTTGGTCTTTTTATAGCATGGAAACAAGAGAGAGCAGCTGCCCTTTTACTTTCCCTCCCCTCTCTTGTGTGTTCCCTGACCGGCTCCTGTTTGTGACAACAGTTATCTTTATCTTTTTTTTTTCAACTCTCAGACTTAGGAACAGATTTACGCTGTCATCTCTCTGACTCACATCCTAAATCAACAGCACCCCTCTCACACACTCACTGACAAACATACTTGCATCGTCGCACAGCTAAGTCATGGCGGACAAAAAGGACAGCAAGACCCCCGGCAAGGTTTTGATAAAGAAAAAAGAAAAGAAAGTGGAGGGTAAACCCGAGAAGAAGAAAGAAAAAGATAAGGATGAAAAGATAAAAAAGAAGACGGAAAAGAGCCCTGAAAATCAACCGGATAAAGATAAGGATGAAATGGTTAAAAAGAAGGCAGAAAAGAGCCCTGAAAATCAACCCAAAAATGAGGATACTTCTCAGGGAAATGGAGAGGTAGCAGCAGGAGCCCAGGGGCCCGGAAAAGAAGAAGAGTTTGAGCTGGAACCTATGGAGCTTCCACCATTTGAGATCATTGCAGGGTAGGTCAAAGATCTCTTCAAAACCAAGTCAACATTTGGGGTAGCTTCTCGAACTTCCCGAAACCTTGTCACAGACTAAAATGCTTGAGTTGCATAAATCCAAACCATTGTTTTGTCTCAAGATGCAAACAAGCAATCTTTATTGTAAGGTATTTTTGTTAAAAACTACCTAAATGTCGTAATATAATAAAAGATGCTTAGACACCTTAATTTAACTAAGGCCTAGTCCTGGCTTGTCTGTGAAACCAGGCCTATGTGTATGTAAATGCACTCAAAATGCTGTGTTTAATATGGACAAACCTAATAACCGGTTTAAATGAACCTAGGAATTTTAACTTATTGCCCTATTCGGAAGGTAATTGTTACTTGTGGGGACGTAAGGCAATTTCATCATTTACAGGGGGTAGTCATTGATTTTATTGCCTTCTGAATCCAGAATGTCCGTGTTTTTCTCCAAACACCTGCTTAAGAATTCCCGGCCGAATGACCTACTGTTTTTTGACAAATACCTAGGTATTCGGGTAATTTAATTGCCATCCAGATCCAGATATCTGAGGTTATAAGACGGGATCAATGCAAAAGTCATTCTCCACTTCCTTTTACACTATATTGCCAAACTTTTTGGGACACCACTTCCAAATCACTGAATTCAGGTGTTCCAATCACTTCCAAAAAGTCAATCACTTTAGCATGCATACAGCTTTTACAAACAATTGTGAACAACAGCAACTCAACCACGAAGCGGTAGGCCACGTGAAATCACAGAGCGGGGTCAGCGCATGCTAAGGTGCACAGTGCGCAAAAGTTGGAAAATTTCTCCAGAATCAATAACTAGAGACCTCCAAACTTTGTGCAGCCTTCAGATTAGCTTAAGAACAGTGCGTAGAGATCTTCTTGGAATGGGTTTCCATGGCCGAGCTGCTGCATCCACATTGCCAAGTTGAATGCAAAGCGTCCGATGCAGTGCAAAGCACGCCATCACTGGACTCTAGAGCAGTGTGAAGCAACAGATCTCGCTTCTCTGTCTGGCAATCCGATAGACAAGTCTGTGTTTGGTGGTTGCCAGGAGAACGGTATTTGCCTGACTGCATTGTGCCAAGTGTAAATTTGGTGGAGGGGGATTTTTTCAGGGGTTGGGCTTGGCCCCTAGTTCCAGTGAAAGGAACTCTTAATGCTTCATCATTTCAACAATTTCATGCTCCGAACTTTGTGGGAACAGTTTGGGGATGGCCCCTTCCTGTTCCAACATGAGAAGGTCATGTAAAGACACGGATGAGCATGTTTTGTGTGGAAAAGTGCTTACCTCAACCTAAAAGAACATCTTTGGGATGAATTAGAGCAGAGACTACGAGCGATGCCTTCTCGTCCGACATTAGTGTCTGACCTTACAAATGTGCTTTTAGAAGAATGGTCAAAAATGTCCATAAGCAAGCATACTCCTTAACCTTGTAGAAAGTCTTCCAAGAAGAGTTGAAGCTGTTATACCTGCAAAAGGTGGGCCAACTCCATATTAAACCATGTTGATTAAGAATGGAATGTCATTCAGGTTAATGTGCATATAAAGGCAGGTGTCCCAAAACTTTTGGCAATATACTGTAGATCACTGAAAACCATCATATGGTAATGGGCTTTACATTTAATCTGCACCAGTGAAGCGTGTATTTTAAAAATTAACACCTTCATAACAAAAATGAGGATATATATAAAAATGTAGCTAACATTGTATACATTAATTTTACACATTTGCTCAGTAAAAGGACTCTGTTGTTATTGATGCTATGTGAAGTTCTACCAGAAGTTACGTTAAGTCCACATAAGTCGTTTGTTTATGTTGTTACTGCTGAAACCGTCTATACTGTAAAGATAACATTCTCAATGTAATGCTGCAAACCTAGCACAATTACAAGCAAACTCAAAAAGTTTTGTTTTGTTTTCATCAGATCAGACGTCATCGTAGTGTTTTCTTTCAAATTGTTAAATCTCTCCCAAATATTTTTTTCTTTCCCACAGTGACAGAATGAACCCCATCTTCTTTAAGTTCCAATTCAAAAATGTAGAATATTCCTCAGGGCGAAACAAGACCTTCCTGTGTTACCAGGTGGACATCCAAGGGCAAGCAGAAGCAGATGGGCTTCGTGGTTATCTGGAGGATGAGCATTCAGGTTTACACGCTGAAGAAGCCTTCTTCCAACAAGTGCTGGCCTTGTACGATACGTCACTTAGCTACACAGTGACCTGGTACACGTCCTCGAGCCCCTGCGCGGCCTGCTCGGCTAAGCTTGTGGAGATCTTGCAAAACCGCAAGACGCTCCGCCTTAACATCCACTGCTCTCGTCTCTTCGAGTGGGAGGAGCCAGAGATACAAGCTGGACTTCAGGAGCTAGTTAGGGCGGGGTGTAAGCTACGCATGATGAGGCCTTTGGATTTTGCTTATGTTTGGTCTACTTTTGTAGAGAACGAGGAAGATAACTTTACACCCTGGGAAGACTGTCAAGATAACTATGAATATTATGATGAAAAGCTGTGTAATATTTTAAAATAGGGTAAGGATTTGCTTGCCATTAAATGAGACATTACAACACAGTCTGGCAAGAGCTTTGAAGTAAATAGTTAAAATTACTCCGCAATACAGAGCTGCCGGGATGACGTATTTCCGAGTGAAACAGATTATCACGCGAGGAAAATAGTGGCTGTGGCTTGTGTTTTCTACTGTGTTTTGATTGGATATAGAAAAGTAGGCATGGGAGTTGGAGGGGGCAGAGTTAACGGATGCGGTCTAGTTGACGTCATCAGAGAATGACCCGCCACAAGAGGGCAGAAGTACATTTTCAGATTTTGATCGAAGTTTATGAATAAACACTGAAGTATTAGATAAAAAATAAAAAGTGTCAGTTTTGATTTCATTGGGACTTTAACCACATTTTAAAGATGCTTAAACCTTCTATGTCGTAGAATAAAATAAAATAAGAATAAAAATATATTGAGCTTGTGTTAACCCAATATCTTATTTAAGACATTTAACTGAAACCACATAAAAAAAACATTGACTGCAGGATGAGAGAACCGGAATTGTTAAAATGCTAACTCGTTTTCAGGTTTCGCCTACAAAAATACGACATCCCTGCAGCTCTCTATTATAGGGACACTTCTTCCTCTTTTATCAAAATTTCTTCTGTGACATCACACATTTGACATTCTTGTCTGGAATGTAAACTTCCGAAACAAATCTAGACCTTACTATTGTAAGGTATTTATTAAGGATATTAAATATATGGGATACTCGATTTGTATGTTGCAGAGTAATATAGTTATTATTAGTCAAACATTTCAAGCATGTGTTTTTTAGTAATTTAGAAAAAATGTTCAGACTCTAGTGTTGACTTGCTCTGACCATCATGTTTAAATATAAATATTACCACTTGTCTCTTAAAATTATTTTTTAAATATATGGAATTGTCTGGAATAGGCTCCTTTCATGTCATTATATTAAAGATGACCACGTTAAAATTTCTTATGATTAACAATACAGTGTGTTTGTATTTTGGGTACACATTATAGGTGCTATTATAACGAAACAAATATAAAAGTAGAAAACTCTGTAACCAGTATTCAACACATCATATTTATTTTCTTCTTATTTGAGATTTCTTCATTTCAAAACAACCCAACATCACAAACTCCCTCTAGTGGTGAATAACAGAATAAAGACAATTTAGTTTTCTAACAGAAGTAAGTGGATGAACAAAATCTAATAATCATAATAGTGTAATAGTGTACATTTGTTGTAGAGTCTATACCTTCTAACCCCCACCAACATAAATAGTGGAAAACCAAGGGAAAACAGCTAAATTCCATTGGAATCAATCATCATAAAGATAAATGTGAGTTTCAGACTTGCTGCGATCTAAATTGAATAGACAGTGATGCAGACGTCTGTATTCTGGAAGACTTCAGTAATAATGGACGACACATTTTCCCATTTCAATTTATCCAGCCCACAGCCAATCCTAGTGAAATAAAATGACATCGGTTTTCATAATCTATTCAGTACAAAGCCCAACTATTTAAAAAATCTATTCTTAAAAAAATAAAGCTTTATGTCTATATCTACATTATTATTTATAAATGCAAATATTTAGCTATATTAGAGCTTTGGAAAAAATTCTTATATTAAGTTATATAGCTACAAAGTATTTAAACTAAAAACAGACAATAGGAATAACATGTTTCAGTTTACCGAGGCATGGATATTCTCTCAACACCATTGGCCAAGCAGTGGTCTCTCATACACACAAGGCTCTTTTTGAGAGTCCCATATGTGGGCTTCTGGTAGTATTTTTGCTTTGTGATCTAATGTAAGAAAATAGGCAAAAATGTGAGGCCTTTTTTAAATTAATAATAAAAACAAAGAATAAATGTGAAGTAAACGCATACAAAAAGTCTCACCAGGTAGTACACAAACCGATCAGATTTTTTAAGAACAGCACACTGCCCTGGAACCTTGTCTTTTTTTAGTAAGGAGAAATAGAAGATTAAATAGGAAGAATAAAGGTAAGTTAAGTATTGAGTGTAGTGCACTTACTAGTGGTAATAATAAATCACACTTACTCTGAGCACGAACCTCTTCAATTCCAAATTTCTTCTTGAAAAGCACAGCTATACCTGCTCCCATACGACAATCCTCACTGATACAATGTGCCAGGGCGTCTGTGGCCAGACAGGTGAACAGATCTCCTCTCATATACTGCAGCTGCCATCCTGAGCTGCACAGGGACTGAAATATACTAGCAACATCACAATCCATCATGCTGAGATAAACACCATTTACACCTCCTGGGTTTGTGCTATCTTTAAATTAACAGATATTATTGTTAACACTGTAATTAAATAGAATTTGAACAACACTTTAGACATCACATTTTAATAAAAGTAATGTTGACATGCTTACATCTTTTGTATCTTTGTCATCTGTGTTAACTTGGCCTTTATATCCCTTAGACATTGACTGTGGTGAGATTATGATAAATACCAGACAGACACATCATTAAAATACTGCAACACATATCATTTAACACACACTTGATGGGGCATGTTGTCACACTCATATACATAATGTGTATAATAATCATAATGTTGAGAGGAATACTTTAAAAATACATACATGACATAGATTGTATCCTGAATATAAAAACGATCCCAAACTCCGGGTAGTTTATGATGGTAATGGTTTAAACAATAAGACTGAGGAAAGAATATTTACAGTACTATTTACATGTGTTTGCTAACAGTCAATGGCTAAATGTGTAGCCTGCTGCCTCGAGCTGGGTGATGTAAGTTATTAACTTACCGCAGCAATGAAGATTAATGTGTGCTTTATAAACGATCAAAACGTTTAAGTAAGTTTGAGTAAATTACAGAGAACAGGTCAGCAAACAAATCCAATGGTTTCTGTTTCACAATTTGTCCTTTTAAAGTTTCGTTTCATTGTATTGAAAGGTATTGACTGCCATCTATCGGTAGGGATCTCTTCTTCTTCTTCTTCGTTTTATGGCAGATTGCAACCATGACTTATCAGGTGCATACCGCCACCTAATGTATCGGAGTATTGGTAGGGAGTTCAAGTGCACCTTTGAAATGAAAGGTTTTGGTAAAATTAACACAAGTAGAAAAAACGATTAAACGGCAAACAACGTAAATAGCTTCTTTAACTGAATAATTTTATTACGAACATCATTTGTTTATTTGTTTAGTGTCATACAACAACATTCAATAGTTTACACTTATGATAATAGTTATGAAATCAATCAGCGTCCACGTGCGTAAATTATTTTGTAAAATGAATTGAACACCATTCATAATGAGGTTTTACTAGTATGCTTAAATAGGCTTGGTATGATACTGTCAGCAACAATATTGTTTGCTATTACAATTGATTAGATGTATTTAAATTCCTAACAAAATAGATTATTTTAAAAATACTAAATGACCTCAAAATGGTATGAAATGAGAAAAAAATATACATTTATTATGATAGCACAGTACATCGCAAAGAATGAGTACATTTTTGAGAAATTTACAGAAGCAATTGCCACCACATTTATACTGTGACTCTCTAAAGCAGTGTTTCTCAAACTGGGGGTCGTGGCCCCTGGGAGGCCCTGAGATTGTGCAAGGGGTCCCCAGTTTTATGACATTTTATAAAATAAATTAATTTATCAGAAATTCTGTGTAATTAAACGTCAGAAAAATAAGCATATAACCAACAGCACTACATTGTATAATTTCATATCCTTTGTTTAATTCAAATATTACGTTTTGGAATACATTTTCTTTGGGGGGCCATGTAGAGATGCACCATATACAAAGAGAAAACGTTTGAAATCTACTGCTTTAAAGATCCTATTCTTTACATTATTTACAAACATCATATGACAATATTATGTTGCTGTTATTTCATTGTGTAATATCTGAGATAAACCCAAACGCATCAGATATCAGCGGCTCGTGACTGCTCATCCGAGGGGCGCTAATTCAAAATTAGTGTTCGGAGTGTAAATGGTGTTGCTTGTGTGTTTGTTGCGTCATGTGAACCATGTGCATCACGTGTTTTGTCAAGATAAGTGCCTTCTGCGCACGCATCAAAACCATTTATGATAAAAGAGACGCTCACGTTCACAAAATAAACGCAAGACACTCCCTTAACAGTAAACTCTGATTACACATGAGACTATGTGAGTATCTGGCAAACACGAGCATCACTTTTATCATTAAGCCTTTAGACGCGTCTGCAGCAGGCACTTATTTTGACAAGACACGTGATGCACACAGTATCTCTCAAAGCGCAGAACACATTTTTTAAATTACAAACCACACACATGACGGGCACGAAAAAAGAAGTCACCGGCCGCCACTGTCAGATATTACCACCAAAGTAACAGTAACCAAAGTAAAGTAACTATAGCTGCTTCTAACAAGAAGTATAACAGTATAAATAATGAAAACATAAATATATATATACATTTAAATATAATGTAGCTTTCAAAACAAATGAAAATAAGAGATGAAAGATATAATTAGTAATATAAGTAAAGTTAAGAGGAGAGGCATAAGGTCGTTTTCTGCAGAAATCCTCTCTACACCCTGCTTTATAAAAAAGACAATCTGAAAAGTAACATTCTTACTAACATTTGTAATTGAGAAACTATGTATAATTTGTGTAATGTTTAGGTTAAGGGATTGTGTTGAAAGTGTAAGAGTTTGTTCAGAAGTTGGCGCTTCGACGTCGCTGTTCATTGATCCACTCTCCGGGGTTAACGTCCATCTGCAGCATCTTCATCACCCATTTGTCACGACGTGCCCCGTCGATGAACTCATCCAGAGACAACTCCCCTGCAGACACAAACCGCATCAGCTCTTCTTCAACAGTGCATTTCAATATAAACCTGAAGCCCATTCACAATCTGATTAATTATTAAGACACATAAATTGATGCGTTTTAAATAAATATGAAATAATAAATACTATATTTGGGAAAAACTACAGACACCCAGTAAACAAACACAAAAAACAATCAAAAGTTTTACCATCTCCGTTCTCATCCACTAGTTCAAATATTCGGTCCACCACCTGATCTGGGGTCAGCAGGTTACACTCTGCATCAAGTTCACCATGACAGGCTTTCTTTAGTCGGTAGATTGACTGTAAGAATAAAGTGAACATTACACAGTCTGCCTAATAAAGGACTAACAATAACGCAACTTGTAAGAGTCAGCAAGGGACTTGTTGGAGTTATTTCACTATAGGCCTATGTATGATAAAACACCCTGTAAAAATGTTCATTGTTAATGATATTGATGTTTAAAAGAAGGCCTATGGTCCCATTAACAGTGGTATTAAAACAGCAATATTGTTTTAATCTCCTGTAAGCAACTAATTTCAATGTCAAAGTTATGCAACAACTACACCCTTAAAAATAAAGGTGCTTAATGATGCCATAGAAGAACCATTTCTGGTGAAATGGTTCCATAAAGAACCTTCAACATCTGTTTTACAAAAGGTTTTTGTAGTGATAAAGGTTCTTCAGATTAAAAAGGTATGAAAAATAGTCATTCTATGAACTTTTGAATTTGGGGAACCAAAATTGGTTCTTCTATGGCAACTTTTTAAGCATCTTTAATAGTTATATCATTGTAATCTCACTACTAAGTGCAACCAGAGTTCCTATAATTATTATGTCTTTCAACCGTTTTTATTTTCCAAACCACTGATCCATTCTAATCACAGCAGCGTTTGAATCAGATGTTGACTGATGAAACCGACAGGGCCGATTACCTCCACAATCTCCTTCAGTTCTGTTTTGTCAATGCAGCCACTCCCATCCTTGTCATACATTTTAAAGGTCCATTTTAATTTGTGCTCCAGTTTCCCTCGCAGCACCAGATTCAAAGCTGCGACGTATTCTAGAAAATCAATAGTGTTGTCCTATGAAAGAATAAAGAAAGAGGGGATATAAAAAATGTATTGCCAAAAACAGGCCACCTAATTTTAAACAGATAAAGTTTACCCCTTTTATGTTTATTCATTTGATATGAATATTACGTATTATAAACATTAACTTTTTTTAATAAGCTAAAATACATACTTATTTTACAATATTGTATGGTAACTAGATTGTAATCACTTACCCCATTTTTGTCAAAAGCACGAAACATGTTTTCTATGTAATCTGCTGCTTCTTGGTTGCCGCTTACACCAAAGAAGCTCTTAAACTCGTGCATGAAGAGAGTTCCACTCGGACATTCAACCACAAACTTTTTATACCATTCCTGCAGTTCAGCAACATCGATTTCTTTATCATCGGACTCCTCACTGAGCCGCTGACCCATCACTAAATAGGACGATAAACAAAAGCTCTGCCACTTAACCAAAAATTTTCATGTTCGCATCCGGCAGCCTCATTTCTCTGGGACTTACACCTTTAATCTCAAACTAATAATAAAAGACTATCAATGTCTACTTTAGGGGTACATGTGCATCCCCTTTAAAATAACAAAAGTAACAAGTTTCAGTTGGATTTTATAATGACTGAAGTTTTCAACATATCCTTTCAATGCGGATGCTCGAATGGCTCGGGAATCAGCACAGGGACGATTTTGCATCACATGACTGCAAGGGATTATTCATAACCCTACATGTCTGATTCAATTATTTTGAATCTAGATGAAGAAAAGCTTTGCTATTATTTACCATTTAGAAGAGCAACACTCTTGACTAGAGGTTACAGGGCGCACTATGGATCTCAAACAATATGACTATGTTTTACCTTTTTCAGATTTTAAACCATTTACTAGGTTTAAGGCCACAATGTGTACAAGGAAGTCTCTCCCTCATATTCCTGCAGAAACACTGGTAAAAACAGTAATGAAATAAAGACTTGTGCCATGATTGTAACTTACAATAATCATGACCTTCCATACGGGTCTTACAGGGGGTCAGTTTAACCAGGCGCTTCTCAACTTTACACAAAGTATATTAATTGAATTTAATTTAATTTAATTGTATATTAGCACACCCAATTCTGCACCCTCATAAATAGGTTCAGATTTCTCTTGATCCTATTTTTGATCCTGTATATATATCCTGTATATATATATAGTAAGGGCAGAGGGGATTAGGACTCAGATTATGATTGAGAGGACAGTGTGATCAATAGCACAATTTGGTTTTTAGGGTCTAGTTTAGTGCATAGAATTAAATAGGAAACTTTGGACGCAGTATATGTTCGGTCAGTCGAAGATCTTTAAAGATTTTTTCCAATGTGCTGACTACACACTTCATGAGGATAATCTCTATGGGCCTGGAGGTGTCAAGGACACTCATTGCGTAATGAATTAATGAGTTTATTGGATTAAAAACTCAATATAATAACAAACATGCAGGATTAGTATGCGTTTTTGGTAAGCTACAATGATTCATGTTACCCATAATTCACATGCATTTAGCATTTGTGTCATGCTCAAAAGCATGCCATACACAAACAAATCCTGCTATGTTGAAAAATATCAATCAGTGTTGATAATCATTTAGTCAGTTTCAGGGTCATATTAAATGCAAATGAGGCAGGATTGAGTGATGAAGAAATAAGCAGGATAATAATGTTCCCTAACGAGCCTGGTCGGTGCTCTCATCTGAGATGACACGATATCATTTAAAACGATACAAATGTGCTGCAAAAATGTAATTATTACAAGGTGTCAAACGCGGATATTTTCAGTGGTTCTGTCTCACTCGTTTTACAAAAAAGTGCAATACTAGCCGATGCCTCTAGATGTCAGTGTTACAAAAGCTAAAACTTACGGTGATGATCTTTTGGTGGTGTCTTTTATTCTTAAGTTTTTAATTCGCAATCGAAGTTACTAAAACTTCCTGGATGAAGGAGTGATCTAGAAACAATAAACTTGTGCAGCTCTATTATAAGTTGTAACCCAGCAAACACACAACGTTACCCTAATGTTATTTTTTGGGGAACCAATTATTCTAACGTTAGGAAAACGTTAAACTAACCTAAAAATAACGTTCTATTTCTCTAAAGAAAACTTTCCTGGCTAACCAAAAACAAACCTTGGAAAATAACGTTATGGGAACCAAAAACTAACGTTAGGGGAACGTTTTGGGAACCAAAAATTGTTAGCTGGGAATACATTTAATATTTATATCCAATAAAATTATTACATTGCAACGCTAAATTAAAGGACAAGGGCAATTGTACGACATAATTTATAATAGCTCAAAATAAAGAATGTTTCGTGAAAACGTTGGATTTTCCTACCTCAAACTCGGAATAAATACTCTGAAAGGGCGCTCACAGGCAAACATCCGACCTATGTCGATCAACTGATCAACTCCGCGTCATTTGACGTCACACCTTGATTATTCCATTGAGATTAACGCCGAGCTACTTAATGTGAAATAAAGTCAAACTTTAAAGTATTATTTACACACAAAATGATACCAAACAAAGTCTCTTCTGTAAGTTTTATTGCTAAATTCAAACAATAAATAACGTTTTAGTGCTCTTAAATGTGGCGTGACGTGTGATTGACTGCAGGAAATGAAAATGATTTACAGTAGTCAAACCAAGGTTGATATTTATAAGGGGTATACTGAGTGATCACAGGTGTTATTATCTGACACTGGTTTTAATCTCCTGCATGTCTAAGTGGGTTATCAGGGCAATAAATACATTTCTCCCTCTTCACCCCACCTCCTCACCCAACACAGGAGGGAACCGAGAGCAATATTTCTCAAGGTAGACTAGCCTACATCTTGGTTTTTTAATCTGGATGAGTGATTCTCAAAACACAGCTACACTGCAGGGAAATACAAAATAATAACTGTGAATGAACGAAATTTGGTATAAGGTGATACCGTTTCATTACGTCTATATGGGTTTATTAAAGCCCATTGCTGCTACTGTTATTTATTTTTACTCGTTGTTCATGTCCCTCATCTCTTCTTCCATGTAGCATTAATTAAATGGCTTAATTAATTTTCATTATTACTAGGAGATAAAAGAAGGGGAGGGAAAAATCTTTTATTTTCTCAATTGCCTGATCAAACACTCGTGAATCAAACTACATCAATAAATCTATAATCTCTGTCTTTGCTGTGACATCTAAAGATGTTTTGGTGTTGTCTACTCAATCCATAATGAATGGAGATGACATTTTTGGGTTATTCCTTTGTTCTCTGTGACGTTTGCATGCAAAAGACACATTGAATCACACAGAAATGTTCAAAGACTTTATTACAGAAATTGTAGTAGAGGCACTACTTCACATATATAGGCACTGAACTACTGAACTGGACTTGCAACTGTGTGTCTTTTCCAAACAATTCTGATTTAAATCCAGAGCATGTTAACCCATCCATTTTCAAGATCTCCATGTGATATGCAATTTAAATCTCTGTTAACATACAATGGGGATTACTGGTACCAAAGATTTTATTCCGCTTTCCTGCTATTTTATATATTGCTTTCTAAGGGTCTTTAATACTGATGACAAATATCAAGGTGCTGTAAGCATTTTTCTTTCGTTTTGTTGTTGAAATACAACGCATATAAAGTCACTACTTCCTCACAGAGATCATAGAAAATAGGTGTCCTGAGAAATCACACCTGTCTCTGTGACAGCACTTGACTCTGTAAACAACACAAATGAGTCAGGTCTGTGCTTTTTTTAAGATGATCAGAAATCTAGCCAATCAGAAAGCCAGTCAATTTTGCATGGGCGGAGTTTAGAAAGAGGCCGTGCGGCTGAAGTTAACAAAATTTACAACACCTTTAAGCTGTCAATGCATTTTAAAGCATTTTAAATATATGACCCTGTCTGTGAAATCCAGGCTAAAGTCTCATAATCAAAGTTTCATTTTACTCATTCATTTACTCACAGTCCATGACTTTAGCTGGGTTTTCCCAGACTAAATCACATTATTTAACATAAACCAAATCCCCATCTCACAAAGGTCATGACTACAGTGCTCAAACACCAACACATCTATAATCCCATAATTCTTCACAGAATAAAAAATGTGAATAACAGATACCTGTATTTCAAAGTGTAACAACAAAGGTTAATTCAGTGCATGGTCGCCAACAGTACGCTAGAGGGTGAAACAGTTTTCGCTGCGTGTATGAGTGCAATGTAATCTCATAGGACAGTGTTAGTTCCCTTGGGCCGCCTGTGTGTCTCTGCTCATCTACTTCAGTGTGAAACAATCTTTTATGGCAATATTTCATATCTGGAAAACATGAACTACAATTGTATTTTCCGCTCCGGGCTAAAACCAAACCTTATCTATCTTTAGATTGGAGATTATGCAATGAGATTATGCGAATTTTGATTGATTTATTATGGAGATTGTGAGTTAGAAAATGTGCTGAAATGTGCCCGGAGTATCGGAGGCCATCAGCTACCACTATTACATCACTATATGACATCACGACATCATAAATAAACATCAGATCATCTCTACAGCTGCTGGTATCACGGGTCAACATGACAACCTGTTACCTCACAAATGAACAAAACAAACAGGTAAAACCACAAAACACTGGAGAAACGGCATTAATTCACCGACTTGAATTTTGAAATTCACCACAGAATATTCAGAACGTGGAGAAACGTGAAGAATCACTGCAAAACAACTGCTACTAAAGTTTAGGTGATCAAATACACACACTCGGAAGTGATTTACATACAAATAAGGGTAAAGGATGAAATGCATTGCAACATTCCAGAATAAAAAAAGCCCAGAGTCAAACAATTTGTATTCCTTAAAGTGATTTAAAGCACTGTGGAGATGTCTGAATGGAATTTGCTGCACCTCTAATATGAACAACTCAAACAGTAAACCATTTTAAACTTCTGGCTATAAATGAGATTCATGAGATATGAGATTCATTAAGTTAAGCCCCTCGTTCACCAGCTCTGTGCTAAAATAAATTAAGTGACATTTTTGTAGGCCAACTCCAAAGGCATCAAAATTTCTACACTCTCAAAAATACTTGGTTTTTTCAACCTAGTGCTGGGTCAATAAGGGAGCCAGTCATTGGGTTAAATTAAGCTAAAAATGGTTATATTTGACCCAACAATGTGTTATAACAACCCAGCATAGGTTAAATTACAGCCCAATGGGTTGGGTTGAAAATAACCCAGCATTTCTTTTTAGAGTGTAATGTGTTTCAAAAGTACACTCAAAAATGCTGGTTTGCTCCGAAAGGGACAAACCCAACCATTGGGTTTAATTAACCATAGAAAATTCCATATTTGACCCATTTGGGCTAAAATAACCATTTATAACGCAACAGTTGGGTTCGTACATTTTGGTCAAACCATGCAGTTTAAAAAATGCTGGACAAAAATCCTGCTGGGTTGTAATTTAACTCATGCTGGGTGTTTTAATGTTGGGTTAATTACCAAATATTCTTGGTTAATTTTATCCCAGCTGCTGGGCAGGTCCCTTTCTGACCCCCAGCGTTGTTTTGTGTGTATTCATTGGCAGTGAAGGTCAATGACTTCTTTTTCGAGGGCGCATGATGCGAAGCTCGTCACAACATGTATGTTGCCGTCATATGTGTGGTTCGTCATTTCAAAATATGTGTTCGGCGCGTCATGTAAACTTATGTGCATCACATGTGATGTCAAAATACGAGCCTGCTGCAGACGCGTCTAAAGAGTTTATGATAAAAGAGACACATTTGCCAGATACTCACTTAATCTTATGTGTAATCAACGTATAGTGTTAAGTTACTGTCTTGCGAGTATTTTGTGAACACGAGCGTCTCTTTTATCATAAATCCTTTCGATGCATTTGCAGCAAGCTCATATTTTTACAAGAGGCATGATGCACATGGTTCACATGATGCAACAAACACCAAACACATATTTTGAAATGATGATGAGCCACACATGACACTCCGAACACATATTTTGAATTCGCACCCCTTGGAAGAGAAGTCTCCGGGCGCCACTGTTCATTGGGCACATGCACACAAGCAACTTGAATGTATTAATTTATGTTCGAGCCATGAGTGTGTGTAATTTATGTTTCTTAAAACTAAAGAGGATTGCCTCTTTAAGCACTTTTTATAGTGTGGATTAAAAAAACCCAGCACTTATTGTGTGGTTTTTAGTTTTGTTAACATTGCTTTAAGAGACTTTCCTGTTATGTTTTTCAACATTATAGTACATTGTTGCTGACAATGTGCTTAATAAGGATTTCAAGCTGTGCTACACTTGCTGTAGCACATGCTAGGTTATTCCGCTGGGTTGTAATTTAACCTATGTTGGATTGTTTTAACCCAAAATTTGGTTTGTTTTTACCCATTGTTGGGTCAAATATAAAGATTTTCTAGGTTAATTTAACCTAGCAGCTTGGTTTGTCCCTTTCTGACCCAACGCTGGGTTGAACCCCCCCTAGCATTTTTTTTGTGTGTATTCATTGGGCACATAAACATAAGCAACTTGCATTTATTATTCATGTTAAGAGTCGTGACTGTGTGTAATTTATGTTCCTTTAAACAAAAGAGGATTGCCTCTTCAAGCCCAGTGACCACAGACCTTATTTTACTCTTAAATCCAAACCCACCTTCCTAAAAACCAATTAGAAATCACAGACTGAAAATGCAAATTCTCCTCTGAGTGTTTAAGGAATACTAACAAACAAAGTCTATAGTGTTCCTATTTTATATAGTCAGCTTAAATGAGATGAGATGAGTAATGCTGCAGAATTTGTATCTTAAAAACATAGCTGTTTATTTCTTTCTGCATTATCTTTCTTTCAGATCATCTCACACATCAGCAGTCACTGGAGTGCTAGGAGCTTGAACTCAGTGACATTTAACTTTTAAAAAAAAATTGAAGAAGATATTAACTTGAGTAAATTTGCAGCAGAGTCCACAATAATAAAACATCAGTGACCAAAAAAATAAAATAAGATAAAAATAAAATAATTTGCTCATCTCCTGATGTTACATCTTCCAGTCTTCTGTTGCATGACTCCATAAATATCCATCTATCACGGGTTTGCATTTCCGCTGTGACATGTTGCACAAGACCGCCGGCAGCTAGCACAATATCACAGTCATTAGGGAGGCGTGAATCTAAATAAATCTAAATGTAGATTGTATGTGTTTGCCGCTTTGATCCTTATGTTTGTGAGCAAGCATGTGTCATTTGAATGCAAGCACTTTTGTCAGACAGCACATTCAAAACAGTGTCGGTCTTTACCACCCTATCCGAATATACAAACAGACGTACGCACTCAAAGCTCTCCATAACTCGGTATGAATATGTATGAACCGCTTACTACACCTTCAGGCATCATTTTGCCAAATAACAACCGGTTATCAAACCATCTGAGACCACAATGTGATCAGTAATCGGTATGCGGTTGCCACTTCGCTGCTCATGGTAAACAGATATTTATACGAACCCACACAGACCAAATAAATCAAACTTGTATTGACCTGTCATCGCAGAGATGCACCTGAATTCATTCCGAATTCCTGACATGCGGAAGTTCTGTTTTCGGCATGCTAAATAAACCCAGTGACCCGATACGCTCGTCAGAGCATAGGCGGGGGGAAAGAAGGGCCCTCACAAGTGAACCGAAAACAAGGCAAGTGAGGTCAGCATCTAAGGTTTTAGCTCATCGAAATTACAAAAAATGAGCTCTGGCATGTCTCTTAAGAGCATTCATCCCTCCTTGTGTAAATGGGTCACTCAGAAACAGTTAACGCTTGTCTGTGAGCCTTCTATTGCAAACACAACGACTAGATCTAATTAGCGTTTACCCCAAGGATCTAGCTTCTAATTAAATATGACCCGAAAGGCAGAAAGCCATCATTTGTGGATTGAACGGTTGCGCTGCATTCTCTAAACTGAAGCGGGAACATCTCCTGTGTTTTTAAGGTGTTTAACAATGCTCGTTTTAACAAGGTGGTAGTGTCAATAGTTTATTCCACTTTAATCCAGCTTTACTCATTTTTAAGACGTAACTGGTATTAAATAAGTGTTCAGGGATCAAAACAAGATAAGCTCTGTAAACAACAACTTGTATGCTGTTGATTAACGCTGTATATAAATTGCATATTGCTCCTTAATTTTATATTCCTCCTGTAGCTTAATTGGTGATGCATTGAATTAACAATGCAAAGATAATGGGTTTGATTCCCAGGGAGCACACATACAAAAAACTTTAATGGCAATTAAAAGATTATTAGTTAGTAATTGAAATGCCTAATTTCTATGTCACTTTAGTAATTTCATTGGTATTTAACATTAAGCTGTCTTTCGCTGCAAAACCCTCTAAGTGCATACATGCTTTTGGCAAAAATCTACACTTCTAAAAAGTCTCCAGTTACTCTTCACTGTCTTTTTTGGGAATAAAGGTAAAAGGCTAAAAAAATCCAGTCAATATCCTAATATATTTGATAAAAATGAAAGTCTTGCAGCTCGACAATTGATATCCGATGTATGCATGCCGTGGTTCATGCAATTCTTCTGCCGTGCACTTAAATTCAATGTGGCGTTTAACAGATTCTTCCAACAAACCGGTATTTCTGAATGGCCTGAGGTCGGGATTAAGTGGATTTGAAGGAAAAGTATTTGATAAACGTATAATTGTGCCACAAGCTTTTGGTCAAAGGTGGAGGTGCCTTTTAGCAGCTATTGCATCCGAGCTTTTTAAATATTTATTTTAATCCCTGAACACATCACTGTACAGATATACTGTAAAATTCCTTTTTTTCACTTAAATTTTTAAGTTTAATCAACTAAAAAATTACAATTAATTAGTAAGTATAGCGTTGCTATAAATTAATAATTCAACTTAAAGGTGCAGTGTGTAAATTTTAGTGACATCTAATGGTGAGGTTGCGAAGTGCAACCCATGGCTCAGTCCACTACTCTTCCCTCACTTTTGAAACGTATATGGCACTTTTCCATTGCATAGTACCCCACGGTTTGGTTTAGTTTGGGTCGGGTCAGCTTACTTTTGGGAGCTTTTCCATTGGGTGCAGTACGTAATACCCAATACTTTTATTTCGTACCACCTCGGTTGAGGTTCCAAGCGACCCGAGCTGATACCAAACGTGACGCGAAAACACTGTAGATCACTGATTGGTCTGAGAGAATCGTCACGTCATCGCTATAATGTAAAAGATTAGCTTTACCTCAATGCTAGCTTGCGCTGTCTCGAGCAAACATGTTGTCATCTGCTCTGCTATAAGTTCCCAAACTCCCATTTAGCGATGAAAAACATCCACAGGTTGAGAATCAGTGACACCATAACAGTTTTTTTCCAGACTTGCAGTTTGTGGCGGAACATTTGCGACAAGCACGTCAGCATTATATATGCTTAAATGCAACCTTAATGAGGCTCTGCGGAGCGCCGTCGGCTGACGCCGCGGGTGTTTGTACAGAAACTGTCATTTGAGACAGAGGTATAGTGATAAACGCGATGTGCAAACATCTGTTTGTGGTGGTCAATTTTAATTTTGTGGCGGACTGAGAAATAAATAACTGTATGGGAATATACAACGACGCTCTCCCTTGTATGATGTCACAGCAGGCAGCGCTAATATACAACACGCCTATAATCCCCCCGACTGCGAAGTTATACTAAACTCGATGGAAAAGCTAAAAAAGCCAAAGTGAGGTGAGCTGACCCGACCCATACTAAACTAAACCATGGGGTACCATGCAATGGAAAAGCGCCAATAGAGAAGCTACAGTAGCCACCACCGGAAAAACATGTCTTCGACTGAGACAATTTAGTAAAAAAAGTTTGTCCGTTAAGGGCTTCTTTAGAAACATGGCGGCACAAAATGGCGACTTCCACATAAGGGGACCCTCGGTGTATGTAGATAAAAACATCTCATTCTAAGGTAATAAAAACGTAATGGTTCATTATTAAAAGGTCTTTATACACCCCTTTTAATATAGTTTTGAATATTATTTAGCATTCTTGTCAAGAGATCCTTTTAAAAATTACACACTGCACCTTTAATTAAATTATTTATAGCAATTCCATATAAGTCAAGAAAGTTAAAAATAATTGTAATTTTTAAATTGATTGAACTTAAAAATATATTTGCAAGAATTTTTTTTTTACAAAATCTGCAAAAATCACTTGCTGGGGTAATTTAATGTAGTCGTACACTCTCAAAAGGTAAAAAAGCTGTTAATGTGTGTATGTGGGGGTAAGGTAATTGAAATAATGCACTGTTTTAAATAAAACATGTTGAGACTGCCTTCAATGTAAGTCTATAACTGTAAACCCAATAACTGCTTGTTTCACAAACAAGTGCAAATGATTATATGTGGTAATCGATAAAGCTTAACTTGTTTTGAACCCGCAACACTCTTTTATCTGACTGGCCAGATGATTTACATTCTCTTCATCTCAACTGTCTCTTGCTACAGTGTATGCAATAGTGAAGTATAAGAGTCATAACACCGCAAAATGTTCCACACGTGAAGATACAAAAACGCACAAGCTTGCATCCGCCTCCAGGTCTCGCACAGCACATCCTCTGTTTGTCAAAAATACAAAAAGTGCTAAACATGCTACCTTAGACAGGTGCCTTGGCAGCTTGGTGGATATGGCCCTAAGTTCCTCTTTAGTTTGCCAGAAAGTTACCCTGCTTTGATACTGAAAAATGCTGTAGATGTACAGTTCAAAGGCGTCTGGAGTCTAGTGTGTCTTCCTGTGTACAGATCTATCTTGTGTATAGTTTATATATGCACTATTGTATATATTATAAAATTTATGTTCAATAACACATATATTATATATCAATATATATTATGATAGTTGAGTTATGCATTAATATATTTTTTGCTTATCTACGATCCAAACGTCTTCCATCCAGAACACCGTCCACAAGCTCCAGAAGATTGTCTCCAAATTTCAAAGTATAAAGCTGATGCATCTCCTGCAGGAAAAGTTTGTAAATGTTTACATACACGTCCTCTTGGCTTCTTCACGTGTGTGTTTCCAGAGCGTATGCTCGGGAGAGTACAGCATGTGAGAATTTAGGTATTTGTTCAAGTGTATGTGTGTCAGACGGTCTCTTTCCAACAGAGGGCTTCCACGGCATTGCTGGGACCCTGGCATACCCCTCCAACAAGAAACAGCATGTTTTGGGTCTGAATGGAGGCACATGAGCAGCGAGGGCTGGGTAATGGCGCAACAGCTTCCCATCTCCTCTTCAGCTGGTTATAACTCTCCACCGATGCCAGCGGCGTTGGCTGGTTACCTGACAACACATAAACAACAGAACAAATCAGAGATGGACACCAAGCACAGTTATTCCCCAGTGCTTTATACAAAAAAAAAAACAACATAAGCATATTTTTAAAATATAACCTTCTAGAAAAACGCAGAGTTGTTTTGTGATTGTTGCGGTCAAAAATCCTTCATCTTGCGGCATGTTTTCTTAAAAAATGCAATGAAATATGCAGAATATTTATGCAGTTTTATGCGATGAAATTGCGGGAACTTGCTAAAATTGTGGGAACTTGCAAAAACTGCGGGACTTGCAAAAACTGTTTTCAGCTTTTGCAGCTTTTCAATGATGTTCACGTCACATAATAAAGTCACTTCATAACATTCCCATGGCAACATGGGACATAAGTGCGCTTGTGTAAGGTAAATGCAACATTTTTCAACTTTGTGCTAAGATATATGTGATTTTCTCTACGAAAATGCAAGGATTATGAAATCATGCAAGCCCCGCATATTTTGCGCACGGAAATCTGCAATTTATGCTGCGAAAGTGCGGTGTATTTGAAAAAATGCGTCCCCAGCATAAATATGCAGACTTTGGCTGAATATGTGTTAAATCATGCGATTGCATAATCACGGTTTTCTGTAGGGATTGATAATATGACATATTCAGGAGCCATCTACACAATTTCAACTGTAAACTGTAAAGTTTTATGTGGTTTGGCCATTGTCGTGTAACAGGACGGCCAAACTATGTTAACATGAATTCGTAACAACGATGACATCATGTGCATTCGTGTTAAAGGTGGTGTGTGTAAATGTTAGTAGCATCTAGTGGTGAGGTAGCGAATTGCAACCAACAGCTCACCCCTCAATTTCAAAACGCATATGGTCAACGTAAGGACAAAACGCATTCTGTAAATTAGTTTGTCTGTTTAGGGCTACTTTAGAAACATGATGGGAATTTCATGTAAGGAGAACCACAGTGTATGTAGATTAAAATATCTCATTCTAAGGTAATTAAAACAATACAGTTCATTATATTGTTTATATAGGTAAATGTAGCATGTAGTGTTTCTTTACAAGGTAACATCGCCATCTACTGGCCTGGCATATGTAATGCACGGATCCATTGCGGTGTATGTTAAATGCAAAGGAAAAATCTTTGTTGTTTTGTAAACATACCTTTAGATGAGTTTCACAGTGTAAGTACACGAGCTAGTTGCAGGTGTACAGAAAACATTACACAATCCTATACATCCTCTTCAGGCATTCAATCAATTAGACAACCTCATTAGCATAGAGCATCCACAGCACTCTCACGACACTCACAAACACACTGCGGCTGTTTCTTGCAGATGAAGCATATGCCACCTGGTGGGTTTGGGGACTAAAGCACGTTTGAACAGGTGGTGCCATGCAGATTTCTTTGAATTATGTAACTCTTACAGATTCTTTGGCTTAGGCCTCACAGGAAACTTTTTTCTTCAGATGTTGCAAAATAAATAAATAATCAGACGCAGGTTTTTCTGGCTTAAACCCGACAGTGGCGGAAAAGGAACATTTTCTCATTTCCCTTAGGGTCAGTGCAACTGGGCAGAGCGTTTCTCAATCTTTCGCCTTTGGTGTCGAGGCCTACGGTGAACGATCACTCTGTACCTTCCGCTAAGTTTCCATGGTTACTCAAATTAAAGTGCAGACGACATGAACAGGCTGTGATGCGGTGACTACTGTTATCATAATTTCCTGACAGAACAAACACTCGGATGAATCCACTTGCAGTAATCGAAAGTGTCACGTCGAGCTGAGCTTTGCCACTCGTGTGGAGATCTGCGTGTTACTACTCATCCTCAGGCGCTCGAATGTTGCCACAAATGCATGTTTTTTGCAAAGGCTAATATATTTACTCTTTGAATAGGGATTTTCACCTCCCAAAAGTCTCCATCTTGTAGAAATAAAAACAAATGCAAAAGAATAAAACATATATAGCAGCCGTATGTGTTGCAGTGGCCCATAAAATATGACAACTAAAGCAGTTGTAACTGAACGCCAAATATCCGAATACATTTCCCTGATATATTTAATTCTCATTTAGTACTTTGTTGACTTTGATATTGCAGTTTAATAACCCACTTAAAGCGATACTGCAGCCAAATATCAAAATTACCCAATGATGTACTCCGAGATATATATGTCAAATTTGGATTATTTTAGTAAATATAACAGTAGATAACTACTACTTACTTTGAAGCCCAAAAAAGGGCATCCGTCCATCACAGAAGTAATCCACATGGCCTCGAGGGGTTAAAAAAGATCTTTTCAGGTAATCGATGCGATTTTGTTAGAAAAATATCCATATTTTAAACTTCCTGAACTATAATAACTAGCTTCTGATAACTTCTCCATCTTTGACTCGAGTGAATTGCAATATTTGAGTATTGCTTAAGTCATTTGGATTGCTTAAATGGTGGATCTATGAGCTATTTTGAGCTTTTCCATTTTGTGCCCAATATAAAATGATATTATGACAGCATTTTATGATAAAGTTGTTTGTTTTCATCTGAAGAAAAGTAAGTAATTTAGATCTGTGATGGTAAGAGGGTGAATAAATTAAAAGAGATTTTTCATATTTGAGTGAACTATTCCTTTAAGCCTGTCCTTAGTTATCTCAGTGTGTGTGCCAATGTTTGACTACTTGGCCAGATAAAAAATAATAATAATTGCACATCTAATAAAACATGTCCCGAACTAAATTAGAAGGGCAAATCTGGTGGTCCTTGCCAGTGAGAAATTGCCAAATAACATTAGAACAAACTCACAATGCTATGATTAAATCATAAATAAGGTCAGCGAGTTTATGTGAGGGATAGGTTTAGCAATAGGGGACAAAAAATATCATTACCTGATATGAACACAATTGAACTATGAGTTCACAAATCTCGTGAAACAACCCTGTGTGTGTATGACAGTTTAGAAGAGGAAAATAAACAGAGGAAATAAACACTGTTGACAGAAACACAGAAATGTCAGTAATGCTCACAACTCTAAAGAGAGGACAGAGCTAGCTGTGGAAAAGGTTGTGCTCGAATGTGACATACATACAGACAAAAGAAACCTGCTATTCTCACAAACTAAATAATTAATAAACACTTGCACTTCATACACACACCATAATTCTATTGTGAAAAAGATGAAAAAAAACTGTGCCATGTTTAATCTATAATGATCTGCCCTAAATATTTTGCGTGCCGAGTGCGCGTGGCAGTTGTCTTTTTTGCGGTCTGTATTTGTTAATTTTGCCCTTCATGACAAGTGTGAGGGGGTGAATTTTTTTGAACTCATCCGTTTAAATATTAAAGTCGGAATGCACAATGTTTGAAAAACGCTTTGGAAAAGGGAGTCGGGCCGACTACCAAAACACACTTGTAGCCAATCAGCAGGAAGGGGCGTGTCTACTAACCGACATCCTTGCCGGGGTTGCGTATGTGGTTGCGTACGTTATAAACAGAATAATCTTTGGGAATTTTTTTTTTTGAAGAAATACGTTTGGCTTATGTCCCATTCCCATTTGTGACCAAAATTGCAGCCAGCCACATGGGAGCAATCAAAACTTTTTGGCTTCACATTTCAGGATGTATGAAGTAGTTCCAGGAGCCTTACGGTACTTTCACACGGGGCATTAACGCTTCTTATTTACTTTTAATGGGTGACGTCATGCGTTGCCAAAATGAATTGTGGATCTGTCAACGTTGCGTCACTGCCATTGCTCGCGGCAGAAGTTGAACATTTCTCAACTTTTTAAGCGCTAACGCGTGCATCAGCCAATCAGATCGCCTTATGCAAATAACCTTGTGCAGAGCCAGCCAATTACGTTTATGCAAGACCGGGGCATGTGTTGTGGCCACTGTGTTTGGCTGTTGGCCACATAGATATGTATAAAGGCTAGATGGCTCGCCCGCGCTGCTGGCCAATTGAGTGGAACGTCTGCATTTTGGCGGCCATCTTACCACAGGGCGCTCGCTCACTCCTAGCATTGAGTTTTAATGATGCAGGTACTTTTAAATGACCATAACTTGCTTAATTTTTTACCGATTTTCAAACGGTTTGGTTTGTTATAAACGTCAAAGATGTAACTATGACACTGCATACCTATACTAAAAATATATAAAAAATTCATGAAACATGTCAAAGCATCCAGTATTATAGCCACGTTAATAACCTTTGTAAAAAACCAAACCGTTTGAAAATCGGTAGAAAATTGAGCAAGTTATGGTCATTTAAAAGTACCTTCACCATTAAACTCAATGCTACGAGTGAGCAAGCAACCTGTGGTAAGATGGCCGCCAGGTGATGCCATTAGGGACTCAGCGGTAAGCCATCTAGCCTTTATACATATCTATGGTTGGCCATGCTTCAGACAAGCCTTCCATCAAGCGTTAACGCTTTGTCCCATGTGAATGTACCGTTAATACAAAACTTTGCGTAGATTTCATCCAAGTGTGCACATAATTACGCTAAGTGTATTTTTAAAAATATTTCTGAGTAAAATGTGTACACACATCTTAATGATGATTGCCTTTTAATAATTGCCTTTTATTTCAACTTAAAAATATATAGTCACATACTGTACAAGTCATTCTCCAGGCTTGTAGATTTGATGAAATTGAATATGTAAACTTTATTTAATAAAATTAATTTTATGTAGTTTTGTAATTTTTTTGTGTTAAAATTCTTTAAAAAGAACTGGAATAAAAACAACTTATTGTTTTTGTGAAGGATTTAGCTATTCTTATTGTGTATCTGCACATGTAGCGAATACTGAATAAATCCAACGTAATACAAATGAGCTGTTTTAAATGAAAAAACTGTTCAAGTTAATATGCAGGTTGTGAGCGCTGAGCAGACGGATTTAGGAAATATTTCTGTTATTGTGCCAAAAATCTAAGTTTTGAAAACATTTCAGTCGAGAATGTATGTTTTTTAAACAAGAATATGCAGCAGGTTCATAAAGATATCGCCTATTTAAACATTTCCTTCTAGTTTTTGGCGATGGGAGCTCCAGATAATCAGCCGGTGCTTAGGGCTCATATATACCGGACAACGGCGCCTCACCTCGGCCAGTCTGGCTGAAAATCACAGCTGGCTGTGACGTCAATGTAGTGTTTAAACTGTGGATAAAATTCATTTCGGGTAAATTTAACGGGCAATCTTTGGACAGTTTTCTTTAAAGACTGTAAAATACTTTTTGAAGTTTACACTGTTACAAATACACCATTAAAAATTGGATGCTTTCCTGTTCTTTTGACTGCAATAAAATAAGAATTGATTCATCTTTGTCTGTCATTCTGAAATCAGATATACTCATTACTAATAATATTATTAATGGATGATGTTAAATTAAAATAGTATAATTGAATAGTATTTATTGTATAGTGCTAGGTCTTTGTCCTGTATACCCAATATTTTGTTTAAATTGAAATTAATTTCTAATTGCAAATTGCAGTTAACGTTTTTGAATGGGTTACTATTAAAGAATGGAGTGATTCTAACTCAATTTTTATTTGTTGAATTTAATTAATGATATTGCTTGTAATCTGTTGCCACTATAGGGCTGTGTATCGCCAACAATTCCCCGATACGATACGTATCCCGATACGATGCGCATCACGATACAAGACTATTTTAAATTACATTTTTGTTCAGAATTTAGTAACATTATTATTATTATTATTATTATTTGTTTATTGTACATTGAATAAGCAGTGTTGTAACAGTTGTGTTTTTGCCATTCATTTATTAGCTATTATAAATATTTAAAATCCCAGAGTTAGTACTTAACTTGTATGTTTTTTTACAAAGATGGAGCCTTACTCTTGTCTCTCATTATTCTACATCTATGAATATATCTACCAACATGCAGTCAGACTTATTAATGTGACAGTTATAGTTTGAAGTAGCTCTGTATCTCTTCTCTAGACGTACACTTTTCACATGCAAAACTTTGTCGTGTTTCTTCTCAAATGCGTTAGTACTGTTTTATAAGAGCATGGCTAATAAAGCCCTTTGCAGTAGTATAGGCTAAGATATCTGCGCTTTCATACTGAACTCATTGACTTTAATGCGCGCACGAGAGAGAGAGTGCGAGTACGCGGCTCACTATGCAGACACGTGCGCCAGAGAGACAGACAGGCAAAGTGAAAGTATACCCCCCACCTTTAACTCTACGTACTCCGCGGGACACATGCGTCCTTTCCATATGGATCAAGGATCAACAGCAATTCGTCACGTTACTTTCAAAAGTACATCCGAATCGATACGGAAGGTGCTGTATCGATGCGCACATCGTCAGGCGTCCATGACGATGTATCGTCGTATCGATATTTTGAACACAGCACTAGTTGCCACACTTTTCTTGAGTAGATATGGAATAATATTTTTTTATTGTATAGTGCTAGATCTTTGTCTAGTATACCCAATATTTTTGTTTAAATTTTAATAAAAATTTTAATTGCAGTTTGGCTTTTTGAATATGTTAATATTAAGGAGTTTTTTTTAGAGTAAATCTAAATCAATTTTGATTTGTTGAATGTAATTAATGATATTGCTTGTAATCTGTTGCCACAATTTTATTGAGTAGATGGGGCATATTATTTTTTACAGTGTATATCACATGAAAGGCATGGTGGTCTGATCCCCTTCCTAACCCATGCACACACACAAAGATGATTTAACTATCAGTCGACCATAGGCAAGATTCGACAATTCTGATTCGAATATGTAAATCCTTAGTCAGGGACACCTATATTAATCACGAATAGGCCTAAGTTATATTAGAACATTTATGACGTTTTTACAAGCAAACCTTAAAAAAACAATACTGGTGTGCATTTTGAAACAAAACAACAGCACTGATATATGTTAAGATATGTCAGTGCAAGATGTTTTTAAATTAAGGCAGAACAAACATGCATTTTAGTCTGGGAATAGGATAAGCCCTGTCTGTGAAACCACCCCCTAATGTTTATACATCAGGATGCTTCTGGTTTGTTGACTGCATTATAGTTTCATATCACGAGGTATAGCAGCCTAATAAGAGCAAAAGAGGCAGAAAAACATACTATAAGTCAAGTAAATTACAAAATCATACAAATATAAACAAAAATTGTGGTTTTTACTTTCATAGCTTTGGAAAACACACACTCTCTGCTCTCTCCCGCATGTTCAATCAATAACACAGTAGCTTCGCTATTAAAAAGCAACATTGTTTCTTAATTAGTCCATGTTATCACATCACTACTGTGAAAAGCCCAAAACTGCTGTGAGCCGGGGATAACGCCACACACTCTTCTCTTATTTTCAGTCACACATGCAAACACAATTGGTCACACCATTACTGCATAGAAACAAAAAATAATGCAGATAGTGAAATAATCCAGATAGTGAAGCATCCCTTGGGTCTTTAGCATATTGGGACGTAATCTACTACCCTGACGTAATACTTTTTTAATAATTTTCTTTGTTAAGGCAACTAAAATAATTTGATGGAAAGTTATAGTTATCTGATATTGAATTCTAGTCAGAATTTGGGTCTGAAACTTTGCACTCAATTGGATAGACCTACAACCAATCAGAGCAACAGAGTGTGCGACGTATGTTGAAATGGCGTCTTTTGCAGCCTGACCGAACGGCTAGTTATTTCGGTACAATGACACTAACATTATGATTATACTAAGTATGAGTTAGCGAATGTACATCAACACCTACTATGTTTACAACATTTCATTCATATCACAACATAGCGATTTATTTACTAAGTCATACAGTCAGCTAGTTATACAGTCACGGCCGCTAGTTTTTCCACGTTGTCGTTCACGCCGAGTTGCCTATTTTCATTGTGTCCCATCTTCTTAGCGACCATCGGAGTTAGCTGATAAATTACACTTTTGCCGAATCCCAGAGGAGGGACGGCAAAAAAAAATTCCGATCACACAAATATCGCTGTCGATATCTTCTAGAACAAACTCGATGGCAGAATATTCACATCTCATATATTCACCGTCTTTGTTGTAAACGGATTCAACACAAGCGCTCTTTGGTCACATGGTTGATTACGTTACTGTTGATCATCTGTCCATCATCGTATAAAGCCCTCCCTGACAATTTGATTGGTCCGTCAGTTTTTGTTCGAGCATAGTAGCGCCACAACGAAGTGACTCCAGACCGAAATTCCCCCAGCCTACAATGTTGTGGGCGGGGCTAAATTCGGCTGGCACCCAGGCTAGTTATCTGACTATTTTAGTGCCTAAATTATTGGTGCGTCATTTTAAATTTGTATATTTTTGTATACGTTTGATGGAAAACAAAATGTTCATGTTTTATTTTATCATTTTGTAAATGTTAATAAAATATAAGGACAGTAAAAAATGAATATGTAATAAAATGTATGCATTTAAAGGTTAAGGTGATGTTAAAAAGAGGCACAATAACACAGATCTACACACAAAAGCTAAGGGATGAAAATCTAACAATGTCTTGAAATAAAATGTCTCATGTGGTAATGTGGTAAACGTGATATAAGCCGATTAATTGATTTCAGAGCAATGCATTATTAAAAAGCAATTTTTAATAATGCACCAGTCCTTCATCAGTTATTCCGTACTGGTTTGTGGCTTTTCAATAAAAATTTAACTCTTCTTATGACTGAAAAAATGCATGTGGACTAGTTGATATTTCTGTAACAAGGATGTTTTCAGTTCTAAATGTTACAGGATGTTTGTTTAAGTACGATGACCTCATTTATAACAAAAGCTCAAGTTAAAATTGATTCCTCACCGCATCTTTAACCTACACTGCAACACAGAGTTAATGAACGATACCAATCAACCCAACTGCATCGAAAAAGAGGGTCGCAAAGTTCACCAAGTGGTTCAGAAGAGCTTTGTAATTGTTGCAGCGAGGTTTATTTCTTGTTGCTAGGCATTAAAGCACAGCACTTACCCATGAAAACCTGACATAATGAATTCGTTAGCTTTATACAGTGTTTTATTGTGCCACAGGCAACACTAAAAAAGGCAATCTCCTCAATGTTTAATAAATTTGATCTTGATTGCATAATCTATTCAATGTTTTCTTGTAAGCAGTTACTTACCAAGTCCCCCTGCAACGATGACCCGCCCGCCAAGACAGCCGGCTATGAAATCTGCTCGCTTTTCTCTCATGCGACAGCTCCGTGTAGCCTTCAGCCACACACCTATACACAAGAGATCAAAGGTAAGGGGTCAAGGTCACTTGATCAATAAAGGGCAGGTGCAAGCAAGCAAAGTTTGGCCTTTTTAAATGCATTTGGACCCAAACATCCATTCATTGATGGCTCTTTAAATGCAGCATAACATTTTAATTAAACAAATTAGCAAGTGACACATAAATCACATCTACCTCATTATAACTTTATTATAATACAGTAAGATGCTTCTTTTTTGGAGAGCGTCCAACCAAGTGAAATAAATGAGGCAAATTTCAAAGCACATATTTCTCAAGGGATCCTGCACAACACTAACATTACCATTCATAGGTATTATAGATCTCCTCCAGGCCAAGGGCGAACAGAAACCGGCCTACATGGATTTGTGTAAAATGCCCGCAATATGTCGCAGATTTACTCGAGTTTAGCCAGATGGGGTGTGTTGCTCATGGCCATTTGGGCTTGGAAACATGTGGGGACTAGCCAAAACCGACATGGAGACCATAATGTATCATAATGACTGCAATAAAACAAAACAAGCAGCAGTGAAAGAAGTCAGATCGAGTTCAGACACAAACCCACAGAGTCAGTCTGCTCCGAGATATAGGGACGATCTGATAAATGACTTTAGCTATCAAACAGCTGGGAAAGGCGTATGGTGCATTAGCGCTCTGAGCCGTCTGTTTCATCATCAGTCTCTGACCAATAAACACACAGTCTAAACAGCATCCTCTTCGTCTCTTTCTTTTTTTTGTAATAACATGCCATGATCACTCAGTGTTCACAAAGTTACAGTATCTTTGCTCATAACTCCTTCCTGTAATCAAATGTTTTGACCTCAGACGTTACGATAAGCGTCTTAGTCGATTAATTTTTTTGCGACATTCACTTCTTGTTTCTCGTTTACCAGCTGCCATTTCACTCAGCCATGGTGATCTCCAGGCACTTCACTGTCTTTCATCTTATGGTTTCTCATTTGGACGGCTTTACAGAAAATATTGGTACAGGGTAGCTGTCTGTTGAAACACACTTTGTGGGCCATAGCGCCTTTCACCTCCCATCATTTCCTCTCTACATCTCACCCTTAGCTAATAACTCTCAAATTTAAGGGAATGAGGTGACGCTCCTCATATGGATAAAATACACTTGAAGCAGCTCTACAGTTTGTTCTGATAACAGTCAAGACAAGGTCGAGTCACTGCGGACATCTTTCTGAGGGATGATCTTCTGGTTTCGACCGTGTGTTCGACCGTGTCCAACCCTCTGACCTTCTAGTTTCAACACTTTAGAAGAGGAACATCATGAAAAATTGAACTTTACTTGATCTTTTAAGATGAAAGAACATGTTGTACTAAAACATACTTTACTTTTCAGAACCCAAAAGATTTCTACCTACTGAACGTACTGAAATGATGACAAATTTAATTTGTCCTGAACAAATGACATCCACATTTACATGAAAGTAACTTTTATTTAGTAGGTAATGCATTCACCCAACTAGGAATAATGGCCATAGCTTTGTAGATGGTGTTGTTTGTTGGCAATTTTATATCCTCTCTCACCGCTTTGCATAAAACTATATCTGCTAAATGAGTATTTAAAATGTAAATATAATGAAATTCAAAAAGATTAATTTACAAATTGATTCATTGGTATGGGTCAATGACGTGACGTTAATTATTTTGTGTCCGTATGGTTCAATTTAATATAAAAGGGTTAAAATTTTCAAATAAATTTGCAGATTACTTGCATAAAATTTCTGGTTTTATTTCATTTTGAAAGAATATTTGGGAGATAATTGCAAAAATATCACCGCTCTGTGTCATTTGAGGTAACTAGTATTTTTTATTAAAATATAAATATATTCATAAAAAATGTGGAATAATGTGTAATTAGATTTTTTACATTCATTTTTACATAATTTATTAAAGATTATTTAGAAAACAGAGCTGTTTTCAGCATATGTCCGGACAAATATTACAATAACGCATTAACATTTACATTTAGAAATATCTTATAAAATTTATTTTTCGTGTGATATTTTAAAATGTTTTATTTTATTTTATGCTTACATGCCATCAAGGTGGATAAAATATTTAATATTTCCCATTCTTTGGCACAATTGGCAGAATATAAAATACAGTATATACATTAAAAGTGCATTGTGTAACTTTTAGAAGGATCTCTTGACATAATATACATAACTATATTATCGGTGGTGTATAAAGACCTTACATAATGAACTGTATTGTTTTTATTACCTTAGAAAGAGCTGTTTTTATCTACATACACCGCTGGTCATCTTAAATGGAAGTCTTTGTCATGTTTCTACACTAGCCCTAAACAGACAAACTGCTATACAGAGCATGTTTTGCCACTATGTTGTCTTGTGGCGTCTACTGTAGCTTCTCTATGCATTTTGAAGTGGAGGGGCGAACTGTGGTCTGAGCCATTGTTTGCAATTCACAATCTCACCACTACATGCTGCTAAAAATCTACACATTGTATTCCCAGAGTACGTATGTGAAGTTCTAGCTCAAAATACCCTATATATAATTTATTATAGCATGTTAAAATTGCCATTTTGAAGGTGTGAGCAGAAATGTGTCATTTTGGGTGTCTTTTTAAATGCAAATGATTTGATCTCTGCACTAAATGGTTGGATAGTGCAGATTAAGGGGGGGCGGTATTATCCCCTTCTGACACCACAAGGGGAGTCGAAATTGAATGACCTATTTTTTCACATGCTTGTAGAGAATTGTTTACCAAAACTAAGTTACTGGGTTGTTCTGTTTCACATTTTCTAGGTTGATAGAAGCAATGGGGATCCAATATAGCCCTTAATCATGGAAAAAGATTTTCATGATATGTCCCCTTTAACTCTCTGATTCACCCTCAAATTGTTACAAACTATAAATTTCTTTGTTCTGCAAAACAAAAAAGTAACACATATTGAGCAATGTTTGTAACCAAACAGTTTTTAAGCACCATTGACTTCCATTGTATATTTTTTCTACTATGGAAATCAACAATGTTCCTGCTTGATTACAAATATCTTCTATTATGTTTAGCAAAACAAATATTTATACAGGTTGAGCAAATAATGACAACATTTTCATTTTTGGGTGAACTATCCCTTTAATAACACTGCTTCATGCCCACTGTTAAAAAAATCAGCAATTGTTTCCTTTGATAATGCAACTAAATCATTCAAAAAAATCCTCTCGATGAACCTCATGTGCTGAATAAAACCAAGAAAGGGAAAGATCAAAGATAAATGAAACAGCTTTTTCTCCTTTACACACACACAGCAAAGCATGCGGGTAGTGAAGTGTACCTCAGTGTGATTGGTCAAAGTGTTCTTTAGAAGATACCGAGCCATTTAGTGTCTCTCTAGCTTCAGGTGAGCTCATTGTGACAGCACATTACAAAGGGAAGAGAAAAAACACACTGAGGAAAAGATAGAGGGGTACGCAGTCGCAATTTCCACCTCCCACTGCCCCTTTCTGAAATTGGGTGATAAATTGGTTGAAATTGGCAATGACCCCACGCTGACAGGAGTTTAAGTGTTTGTCTCTTTTCTCAGCATGTATAACAAGTGAGGAGAAAATGGAGGGAGAAAATTTGGTTGAGAGGTCACAGGTAACACAGGTAATCACACACAGTCTCAGTTTATTTAACATATGTACTGTACGCATGATGGTAGATTTAAGCTCGCAAGCAGTTGCTTATTTCTCCATTCAGGAATGAGCTAGATATATTTTGCTGAAATGAGCTTGATTGATGAAACTCATACTGCACATGCTCAGTTTGCCTCCTATTCTATTCTGAAAGAAAGCAGCAATCCCAGACAGCAGACGGCTTTGGGTCGGATCTGCATCCGGGCTTGGAGTTTTCTGCTGTCTGGCTTCCTTCTTGAAAACACATTTTTTTTCATATAATTTTTCATTTGTCTAAAGTGTTTGTGTGAAGCATTATAAAATCATATCATTTTAATGAGTGTTCTCCTCTAAAAAGGCATTATTAGCATTTGTCAGGCAATAAGTTTTAGCATAGGTGTTAATACGCAATTCCAATTGTTCCTTTTCAAAACATTGATGTTTGTTTTGTATCAATAAAAAAACTTTAATAGCCAGTTGTCTCCCATTTTAAGAAAATACTACATTAATTTGATCTGTTCTGTGTTTTTAGTATGCCATGAGAGAGGAAACTCACAACAGACAGTGACTCTAAACATAACTCTGTAATATCAACATATGATGTCTATAGAATTGATCTCCATGTAATGTATAAAAATTAAAGGTCACGTTCTTTCTGATCCCATTTCTTAAACCTTAGTTAGTGTGTAATGTTGCTATAATAGCATAACTAATACCTGTAAAATGATAAAGCTCAAAGTTCACTCCCAGGCGATATATTTTCTTTAACAGAAGTCCCCTTTTAAAGCCTACATTGAACGGTCGGTTTGGACTACAGCCCTCTACTTCCTGCTTTAATGACATCACTAGAACAGTTTTTTTGACTAAACTCCGCCCACAGGAATACATCAGTCGTCATCTAAGCTAACGGCGAGCTGAGCTGCTATCGAATCACAACACACTAAACAAACGACACAATCAGAACTCGTTATGTATTTCTAAAGGAGGGACTTCATAGAACAAGGAAGACATCAGCCCGTTTTTAGGACAGTGAAAACAGAGGTATAGAGATAAGTAAATTGTGTGAAAAATACTGCGTTTTTTTACACGTGAAACGTGAACACATGTCATATTGCGCACTGTAAACACAATCAAAGCTTTAAAAACACACAAAGAACGGGAGCTTTAAGTCCAGGCCTATAAATCAAAAGCCATTGTGCTGTATAAACATAAGCTGATAAAACTGACAACTTTCAAACTCTGTAACACATAGAGGATGAATAATGAAGGCGCAATGTCTACAAAGAGAAGATCTTTCTCTTTGAACTGTTACTTGGGATTACCTGTCTCTGGTTTCCTGCCGTCTGTCTGTCTGTCGACCCGTCATTTGCTATTGAACCAGACATACACACAGCTGAACCTCTCTGGGCAGCATTAGAGCATGAGGTGTTGAATGATTGACAGTTCTGTATGCTCAGAACCATGGCCCAGCTGGAGATGAGAACCCGTGTTTATTTAAAGCTCACGAATCAATCATCGCCCCTCTCTCTATTACACGCATATATGGGCACACCGGCACATGCATACATCCATCTCATCTAACTCAGACTCTTCTAACTCATCCAACTAACATATTATTATGTTTGCATTGCTATTTCTAAATGTCTATATGTCTGCACTGTAAGAAATAAAGTACAAAACTGTACCTTTTCTGTCACTGGGGTGATACCCTAAGGTTGTATTTTGTACCTTTACAGGTATACTCAACGTAATACAATGTTGTACTTTTTTGGGAACATTACTGTACCGTAAAGGATTACTAAATTTTCTTAAAAAATATCCAGATAATTTACACATCACCATGTCATCCAAAATGTTGATGTCTTTCTTTGTTCAGTCGAGAAGAAATTATGTTTTTTGAGGAAAACATTCCAGGATTTTTCTCATATAAATGGACTTTAATGGACCCCAACACTTAACAGTTTTAATGCAGTTTAAAATTGCAGTTTCAAAGGACTCTAAATGATCCCAAACGAGGCATAAGGGTCTTATCTAGCGAAACGATTGTCATTTTTGGCAAGAAAAAAAAAGCACTTTTAAACCAACTTCTCTTCTTCCTACAACTGAGTGACGAGCCAGCGCGGCCTCACGTAATTGCGTAATGACGTAGAAAGGTTAAGTGTTACATATATGAAACGCACATTTTAACGGACCATTTTAAACAATAAACTGACACAAATACATTAATTAGTATCATTTGACATACAACAACATCGGAACGGTCCTCTTTCTCCACACTTGTAAACACTGGGGCGTAGTTTCGATACGTCATCCGTGACCTCTTGACATGATGACGTATTACGTGAGGTCGTGCTGGCGCATCACAGGACTGGAGGAAGACGAGAAGTTGTGGTTTAAAAGTGCATATTTTTATTTTTCTTGCCAAAAATGAAAATCGTTTAGCTGGATAAGACCCTTATGCCTTGTTTGAGATCGTTTAGAGTCCATTGAAACTGCAATTTTAAACTGCATTAAAACTAAGTATTGGGGTCCATTAAAGTCCATTAAATTAGAAAAATCCTGGAATGTTTTTCTCAAAAAACATAATTTCTTCTCGACTGAACAAAGAAAGACATCAACATTTTGGATGACATGGTGGTGAGTAAATTATCTGGATTTTTTTTTAAGAAAATGGACTAATCCTTTAATCTATTGTGTACCTTTAAAGGTACAGTTAACGGTTTTGTACCCATAAAATATATCTGGTACACAATAGGTCCTTAGAGTACAATATTGTAACCCAAAAGGTACAGCATTTCAGTGTGTTGTATACCCATAAATGTACAAAAAATTACCTTTGTACCTTTTTTTCTAAAAGTGTCTAGACGTTTTTTAATATTTAATACAGCTTTTCACTTACTTTTCACTTACTGCATTTTGTGAATCCCACATGCATGCTCGCATAAGCGCAGGGGCACTCTGGGATTGATATGAGCAGATCAATGGGTTTATACAAGTACTGTGCGCTATATCAGTCTGTGTTTTACAGAGCAAAGAGCAGAGACTGTGGAGTTTGATTATAGAAAAAAGACGATAAAAAAGTGTAAAGTGTAAGAAAGGGACTCACATTCACATGTAAGCATTATTGGGTCAGACATGGACACTTTTAATTTAAACCAACAGTTGTGTTTGTCCATATTTTACCAAACCATGAACTGACACAACCCAGCATTATAAGATTATTTATTAAACTAGCCTCTTTATTTATTTTTTTATAGTAAGCGGTATATTTAACACATCTAACAGTTCTGAATAAACACAACATTTGTGCATCTGTTTGATTTAAGATTTGTAAAAACTGCCAAATGCACTATAAAAATACTGTGGTTGAGGTCACCTTTAAAACCAGGATGGACATTTGCAATAACCCCGCATAGGTTGTGCATATAAACCCTTAGCATAAATAAGCATTCATGGATAAGAATGAGAAATCCAGCCATGTTACAAACGTCACACTCATTTATGTACAAAAGCCCCATGAACAGAAGCTGACAACAGCAGCCTTCACATCTAATGAGTGAGCACACGCTGCCTGTGTGCCACAGCGACTGCAGTAATGAGCCTGTGTGCTCAGATCAGTCGTGAGTGTGTATGTGTGTGCGCTAGTCTTTCATGTCAACACAGACTCCGTCCACTGCATCATTGAAATCCCCGTGTCTTATCAAAGAGTGATCTCTACGTAAACATTTCAAATAAAGTGACCGTAATGTTGCCAGATCCATAACCCATGGGTAGCATCCCAACATGATGTTTGGTACTTTCTTTTGCTTGCACAAATAAGACCGAAGAGTAACATTTAACATTTAGTAGTGATTTTATTTTTACTTAAGATGCATTTATGTATAGTGCTGGGATGCGTGATTCTAACTAATAATGCCTGATTATAATGATATCGATTCTAAATCGCAAAGGTGATATTATGCTCAGCTCTTCAATGTATTAAAGGGGTCTTTGAAGTCCTTATCAATCTAAAATCCAGTGGTGGCTCTTGACTGCTCTTCCGAGGGGCGCAAATTCAAAATAAGTGTTCGGAGTGTCATGTGTGTTGCTCGTGTTTTCAAAATATGTGTTTTTGCATCAGAGGAGTCTAAGATGGCGGCGCTACCGGGAGGTAGTTATTTTCGTTTATAAATTTTTAAATATGGATATTTCTACAATAACACCGTGCGGATTACCCTCAGAAGACCTTTGTTTATCATCCTGGAGCCGTTTGGATTTATTTTGTGAAGGATGGATGCGCATTTTTTGGACTTGAAGGACGTGGACCCCGTAACATTACATTTAATTAACTGAAAGATCTAAAACATTTTCTAAAATATCTGAAAATATGTTTGTCTGAAAAACGATGAACATATGCATCTCAGACTGCTTGGGGGTGAGTAAATCATGGGTTTAATATCACTTTTGGCTGAACTATCCCTTTAATTTTGACATTTATGAGGCAAGAGACATCATTACCGTCTACAGCCGCAAGAGTCCCCCATGTGCTGCTCCTGTATTTATCTAATTCAATTGATTCAGTGATGCAGAATGACGAGTCTGTTAACTTCACGCTACGTGGCTTGTTTGGTTAATTTAGACTATTCAATCTTCCAGGTACGTATCGGTATGTATTTAATGAGGTGGCTAATTCATGTTAATTCAAACGACCACATTTGTACATTTTTGAATCATTTACTTTCGCCTCTGTGACGTCGGGTTATGGGTTGGGGTGCGGTTTCATAATCACATTTTTTTCTAATAATCTTACGTTTTTTGTACGATTCACTTTTATATAAATTCATACACTATGAGATTGAAATTTGAGGGTGCAAAAAATCGAAATATTGAGAAAATAGCCTTTAAAGTTGTCTAAATTATATATTTACTGTACATTAGGACATGTACAAAATATCTTCAATTAATTAATTAAATTAGTTAATTTTTTTAGCATAAAAATCGATAATTGTGACCCATACAATCTATTTTTTGGCTTCTGCGGAAAAAAAAATACTGTGCGACTTAAGTCCAGGGTCACATAACTGAACCATGGGTTTAAACAACCCAGCATTCAGTTTATACGCATTTTCCACATTTACTACTATCTGTCGATGACTGCATTGATGCAAAGCTTTGCAAAGCTCTTCATATTGAGACAAATAAAATAAAAAAACATTTAGAGTCAGACTGCAAGGATCAGGGCCAAAGATAAACAAATCTTTATCTTTAGTAAGTCTTGAGTTCTGAAAGTTTAAGTATATTTAATAGCACAATACACACATATCCCAAAAGATCAAGGCAAATTCACATGAAATGACCCCAATTTATATGCATAAATGAAACATTGTACTAAAGCACACGCAAGTGCATAAAGGTTATGGTGACAATTGTGAAGCAAAATCTAAAGATAAAATGAGGTTTTTGCACAGGCTGTGCAGATTTCATTTGGCACAGTGGATTTTCTCGCCTCCATAACTCAAAGCGAAACTATAAAAGTCAGAAAGGGATCAGACAGAGATCAGCTTCATTGCAGTACCCACAGAGCATTAAAGCATCATATTCAGACAGATTGTTAAGGATGTGACTACAATGTCCGGTGATATCACAGAGCAATATTAAATACTGTATCTAAGCCCAGAGCCAATTGCTGATGGGACACACAGGACTATAATTCACTTACTGGTACTCCATGTGCTTTCTTTTCCTGCCAGTAAGATTGACTGTTTCTCTCAAATTACAAATATTGGAAGGGCAACTTGCTTACGCTTGAACAAAATAAAGTTTAACGTTTCATCTCAGAAATGATCTTATTAGCACTGCATGGGCTAATGTTGTCACACTCCGCTTTACCTTCTGTTTGTTTTATGTGGACTTTTAGTTTGTAGGTCTGATACTTTGTGTTTCCTAATTCGCCTCATAATAGTCTCTGGCTCCCCCTTGTTATCACATTAAGTCTTTGTATTTATACTCTCATGTTTCACTTGTTCTGTGTCAAGTCTCATATTTTATAGTTGTAATGCTGGTTGCATTTGTTTCTTCTTTTTTTGCCTTAGCATTTAGTTCTTGGTTTCTCTTTCATATTTAATAAAGTGTATTTGGATCCACACTTTCATTTTATGAGATATAAATGTATTCACAAGAGTACTTTTTCTTCTGTGTAAGTCAGGGACGTGCACAGGAATTTTTAGGGGCAGTTGCTCTGACCTAAATAAAGGGCACCCCCCCCCTAAATATTTTTTTAAACACGGCCTATATGAAGGATTGAGAATAACAGGGTCTTTATTAAAATCAGCAAACATGTTTGCCTAATGCCTACCAAAAAAATTGTAGCCTAGGCTGCTTGTCTGCAAGCTGTAGCTAGCTGCTATCTGTCTGATTATTTAGGCTTAAACGAGGCAAACTCAGCCTAGATTCATGAAGATTTTAACAGAGGTGGAAAGAGTAGCCAAAAACTTTACTCAAGTAAAAGTACAAGTAACTAAATAAATAATTACTCAAGTAGAAGTAAAAAGTATGCAATGAAAATAATACTCAAGTAGCGAGTTACTAGTTACTCATGAAAAAATAAATCTAGATATACACGCACGCACGCACGCACGCACGCACGCACGCACGCACGCACGCACGCACGCACGCACGCACGCACGCACACACGCACACACACACGCACACACACACACAAACACACACACAAACACACACACAAACACACACACAAACACACACACAAACACACACACACACACACACACACACACACACACACACACACACACACACACACACACACACACACACACACAAACACACACACAAACACACACACAAACACACACACAAACACACACACACACACACACACACACACACACACACACACACACACACACACACACACACACACACACACACACAAACACAATACAGTGCCCTCCATAAGTATCAGAACTGTAAAGACAAGATTTTTCTGTTTGCTGTGGAGACCAGAAATTGGTAAGATAAGTATCAGTATGTCAGAAGTTTAGAATGTCACATTTTATTAACCTTTGTTTATGTTTCAACACATACATGCTTTAACAACAAAGAACAACAGCATTAAATGCTGACTTATGTATGTTGTACACAAATGCACATAAGTGAATCAAACTGATCCTACACATTTTATGCTTTTCATGTGTAAACAATCAGGACACAGCTCAGTGACCATTAAAAAATAATGATGTGACAGATTCTGTACTTTTGTCTCATGTTCATCTTTTAATGTTTAGACATTTCTTGACTCCACAACAAACAGAAGAATGCTTATGAAGGGCACTTCTACAGTATGTGTAAAACTGCAACATACACAAACAGTACAGAAAAAAGAATACAAACACAGAATAGACAAGCATTTCAAATTAACAAATTAACTCTAGTCTCAATGATGATGTAGCTTATAGCTGAAATATCAGACAAGTAAACTGACAACAGTTTTGCATATGTATAAAGTTAGAAATCTCCTAAGATGGTCTGAGGACATTGACAGTTTACACTTACATAAAACTGATTTTAGACAAAACTCATGTTTTCTTACGTTGTCATGTCACGTGTGTTTTGTGAGAATCACTTACATCATACAGTACACAGCGAATCAGATGTCAATCATCGATGGATTTTCTTCAATCTGTGCTACAATGCTTCTGGAGGTTGCACGCGTTTAACTGTGTCTGACGACGAACAGGTCGCGTGGGTACATGTGTGAAGTTTTGCTTTTAGTTAAAAGATTGGTAAATTCATTTCCACGTCACCCAAAAATTGTTATATTCTGCGTGTTTCTACATAGGTTACGAGTAAAACAGCTTCGGACGATTCCGTTTTTGCAGCGATCTGAACAATTCATTCAAACTGATTCGCGAACCTTGGCCCATTCGCTTTGTAAAGAATCGATTCAAAAGACTCGTTTATTTGCAAAACTTTGTAAGGAATCGACTCAAACGAGTCATTAATTCGCGAATGCGCCAGAAACACAAGATAGCAATTTAAAAATAAAATACAAATTTCGTAATTAATTAAAATACAGTAACGAAGGAACGCTGCATAGTGTAAACGAAGTAAAAGTAAAAAAAAATGTTCCACCTCGGAAGGGCAACTTGAGTCGAGAAGGGCAAATGGGCAGTTGCCCGGGCAACCTGAGCAACCCCCCTGTGCACGTCCCTGGTGTAAGTGAATGCTTTTGAATAAGCAGCACATGCAAAATGACGAATATGTATATTTATGTAAAACTGCAGCTGAGAGCTAAAGTCCAAGTTGCTCTATAAGCATCTCTAATTGATGGATATTCATAATGCATTCCATTACATAGTTTTTATGCACTGAATTACATTTGCGAATGTTGAGCCATCCTGAACATTAGAGTTAAGGGATGGTCACATTGGACTTTCAAGTTCAATCTGTTAGATTTCAGCTTAATTTTTGTAATCGTAATATATGAAGATTCTTGCCGATACACAGCCCTTGTATGATGCTGTTAAGCCCAAAGCAAGAAAAAATAGCACACAAACATAAGAATAAGGGTATTAAAAGAGAGCAAAAGCATGAATAAAAAATGAGATGAAAGCATTTTAGGTGACAGCGCAGGAAGAACCAACAAAAATTGACAATGAGGGACAGAAAAGGAATAAATGTAAAAGTAAAAAGAAACGAAAGAAAGGGGGAGGAGGTGGGCAGGCTGGCACAAAGAGCATTTGAGAAAGGTGTTTGATTATGCTCTGTGATCAGCATATTTCTGCTCAAATGTCAGAGGCTTTTTGTACCACACACTTTAACATATAGCGCTGACAGACATAGAGAAAAAGAGTGAGAGAGTGAGTGAGAGGGAGAGAGAGAGACAGAGAGAGAGAGAGAGAGAGAGAACAAAGAACAAGCAGATTTTCTATCCTGCAATACTCAATGCATTTTTATCAACTTATGCATTAATTTCACACATCTTCATTTGTTTAAAATTAGAGCAGCCAATAAATTAAAATGCTTAGTACGACATGATATGGAAATTAATCAATCCAAATGAACTGGAATAGCATATACAGTGAGGAAAATAAGCATTTGAACACCCTGCTATTTTGCAAGTTCTCCAATTTAGAAATCATGGAGGGGTCTGAAATTGTCATGTTGGAAGACCCAGCCTCTACCCACCTTCAATGCTCTAAATGAGGGAAGGAGGTTGTTGCCCAAAATCTCACAATACATGGTCCCGGTCATCCTCTCCTTAATACAGTGCAGTCGCCCTGTCCCATGTGCAGAAAAACACCCCCAAAGCATGATGCTACCACCCACATGCTTCACAGTAGGTATGGTGTTCTTGGGATGGTACTCATCATTCTTCTTCCTCCAAACACGTTTAGTGGAATTATGACCAAAAAGTTTTATTTTGGTCTCATCTGACCACACAACTTTCTCCCATGACTCCTCTGGATCATCCAAATGGTCATTGGCAAACTTAAGACGGGCCTGGACATGTGCTGGTTTAAGCAGGGGAACCTTCAGTGCCATGCATGATATCAAACAATGACGTCTTAGTGTATTACCAACAGTAACCTTGGAAACGGTGGTCCCAGCTCTTTTCAGGTCATTGACTAGCTCATCCCGTTTAGTTCTGGGCTGATTTCTTACCTTTCTTATGATCATTGAGACCCCACGAGGTGAGATCTTGCATGGAGCCCCAGTCCAAGGGAGATTTACAGTCATGTTTAGCTTATTCTATTTTCTAATGATTGCTCCAACAGTGGACCTTTTTCACCAAGCTGCTTGGCAATTTCCTCGAAGCCCTTTCCAGCCTTGTGGAGGTGTACAATTTTGTCTCTAGTGTCTTTGGACATCTTTTTGGTCTTGGCCATGTTAGTAGTTGGATTCTTACTGATTTTATGGTGTGGACAGGTGTCTTTATGCAGCTAACAGGGTCAGAATTCTAGCTGATAAACAGGTGTTCAAATACTTATTTGCAGCTGTATCATACAAATAAATAGTTAAAAAATCATACATTGTGATTTCTGTATTTTTTTTTAGATTATGTCTCTCACAGTGGACATGCACCTACGATGACAATTTCAGACCTCTCTATGATTTCTAAGTGGGAGAACTTGCAAAATAGTAGGGGGTTCATATACTTATTTTCCTCACTCTATCAATATTTTCACAGGAAGGCGCACAAATTTAATTTAAAGTCATTCAATGGTTGATGAGCATATGATAAAGCAATGACTAGTTACAGTATTAGGAAAGTGTTTAGAGCGATGAAGAAGAAATGAAAATGCGTATGTCGGCTGTTTGTCAGTATTTCAGACTAATAAAATGTCGACATGTCTCATATACCATGCTACATTTTCAATGGGTTGCACAAGATTTTAATAACTTTAAAACGAGTAACTTATTATAGCATTTGAAGACGCGTGACCCCGAATAACACGATGGTTCCGCAAGTCTCTTATTTCACTACATTGTGGCTACACTTAGTGTTTTTAAAGGACCTTTTTGTGCTTTGTATTTAAAAACTGAAATGCCTTTTATTTAACAAAGTTGTTTCTGGACTTTTACGTTTTAAAAAGATTATTTTGTTATATTTTGTTGTTTTATTCCTTATTTGTTGCACTGTTTTTATACAGTTATATTCTAAAACTAAAATACCCTTTTAGTTCACAGTGTTAGATTTGTGGTTGCATTCTTTTTCACTTAAGAAAAATAAATATTACTGTCAAATGTCTTTCAGATAATAAAAATACTCTAGTTCACTGTATGTATTTGTTCATGTTTTATACAGGAATAAGTCTAAAGCACACCATAAAATAATTATATCCATTCATAAGGGGCTAGTAGTATGTACAGCTGTATATACAGATACACACCCAGGTATCGGATTCGGTATCGGGAAGAGAACAATGGTATCGGAACATCTCTAACTGTAGGAATTATGTTGTGACTCAAGGCATTCTAAATAAATCAAAACTCTTGTTATATTTTATCATCTGAAGTGTTGTCACCCTTCGTCTAGAATTTGCAAAATCGAAATTGTGACATTTAACAAAAAGCTTCTTGAGGTTTCACACTGAAATTAATTCGAAAGATAATTGAATGAATATTCTGGGCTATTATTTATTTTTTATATTGTGGTATTTTTTTTACAAATGAAATTTCTGTAAGCTTCATTCTTTAAAAAAAAAAAAAGATGTGCCCTCATAATCCATAATCAAAAACACAAATCTCCTCCCCACCTTGAAACGATATTTCTTTACTTGTGGTCACGAGGAAAAGAACGCAGTGAAGTCACGACACGCTTCACTTCAATATACGTCACAATGGAAAAAATAAGACACTCGCTACTTCCGTTTCATTGTGACTTTAAGCATTTGAACATACACCTTTAGATTAAAAGATAAAAGATGGAAAATATTTCAGTGATGTGTTTCTAAATTTTTGACTGGTGCTATATTCAAGGGCGTAGGTTTGATTCTGGCATTGGTGGGGACATAAATAAAATGGTCGCATTGCAAAAACTGTTTATCACCGTTTACTTGACATAAACAACAGACAACTCAGTATGCACTTTACTCTGACATCTGACTCGCCACCCCCGGTGACATCCCAAGTTTAATGTACTATAATAAACAATTTGTTATGTCCTAATAAACAGTAACTGTTTAAGTCTTTGTCAAAAAAAAGAAAATCACATTGTAATATATATGAATCCATATTTACTTTATAACATTGAAAAATATGCAATTAATATTTAATTCTTAATTTAATTTTGCCAGAAAAAAAACAGTGTTGAAGTAGGTATGTATATCATGCTGTTTCCTGAACAACGTTTATTAACGTTTCTGTAGTTCACATTAAATCTTCTTTTCATTAACAGACAGTTAATCAGTGTGAAAGAAATAGTTTAAGTATAAAATGCAACCTTGCATTATGTACATCTGTGCAAGTAATGACCACACTACAGTAATGTAAAATATTCAGCAATCATGACATGAATTCATGTTTTTACCATGTTGGGGTTTTTTCTTTCATGTATTAGGGACCCCCTAAATAACCTTGCCACCCCATTTATAAAAGGTTGAAACAAGTTTACAACTCCTCAGGTTAACATGGGATTGTCATGTATTGGTGAAAACACTGTCCTTAAATCATTATGTGACACCACTTTTTTGTGCATGAAACAGTTACAGTGGGTATAATAATACTTTCTTCCTCACTTACCTGTCGCCCGAATAATCACGCGCGTCTTGAGTGAACTTTCGCACGTTGTACAAAGTGAAACGATCCTATCACACGTAGCGAGAAAATACAAGCCCATCATAAAGTGATGTGCGTTAGAGAGGCGGGACTCAAGAAATGCTAATCCAATCATATTAGCAATGTGAGTTAGAGAGGCGGGACTAAAGAAATGCAAATCCAATCATATTAGCGATGTGAGTTACGGAGGCGGGTATTGCAGAGAACGAAAGCTGTTAACCGTTTGTGTACCACATAGAGCGTTATTTTTACTGAACGGGATTGCAAAAGATTTCTTATCTCATTTAAATGATTCCTGAAAAAATATATAATTAGTAAAAAATAGAAAACACTAGAATAAGACGGACATCAGTGGTTATATATAAATACAGATTAATTGTTTGGTCGAAATTATTGCTAGGGACAATTCAGTCTTCCCTGAATATTGGTAGGGACATGTCCCTAGCGTCCCACCCTAAATCTACGCCCATGGCTATATTACTGGTCCAAAATTTACAAGTTTTGAATGAATCATCCCAAGTAAACATTTGAAATGACAGCCATGACATTCATGAGCTACATTATAGTACTTGTCTAAGGGTACTGATTTATTGCACAACACAAATATCCTAAGATCATTTTGTTTGTTACCTCAAACACCTGAGGGAAAATCTCAGCAAGAAACCTCAAAGCTCAGCAGCTCTAAACAATAAGAATTGCTTTAATAAAAAAAGCCATGGGTAAACTTGAGTTCATAATGCACCGTGACAAATCCCTACAAACTAAACATGCAATAACAGTCATAATATTTATTTATTCTACATGTATTCAGCTGGAAAGGCCCCAGGAAAATCATTTGTCTGTACTGTGAATATAACCACAGTCTATAAATCTGTCTAAAAATGTAGATAAAGAATATTGTTCTGAAGTGTGTGTAATTTTTGTAATATTTGAAGTAGCTTGAAGCTGTATTGGGATTTCAGCAGAGTGTCAAGCTGCGGGGATCGACTTCTGTCCTCAAAGAGGCTTGTGGGATTGGAAAAGACTTTGAAGAGATTTGTAAAACATATGGAAGAGGACAGAGCCAATAGAAAAGAAATGTTCAGCACATAACACAAATACTAGACACTCTTGTTTGCAGCTTACACTGATAAACTCTAAAAATCAAAGTCAATAGAGATGGAGGGAAGAGACGGATTAAAGAGCACATGTTAGGAAGAAATGAAACAGCGAGAAGGTGATTAAAGGGATAGTTCACCACAAAATGAACATTTTGTCATCATTTATTCAACTTAAGTTTATTTAAAACCTGACAAGAAAAAAAAAGGTTATTCAGATTGATGTCTTTCAGACAAAGGAAATGGATGAGACGAGGGGTAAACTCTTAATGAGGAAATAAAATGCCATTAAAGAATCATTAAAGTAGTCCATAACCCAAACACAATATATCAAGGGTCATATTTACTAACAGTTCGTGACAGTGCAAAACGCCTCTTTTGCCATAAAAAACTCTTGTCAGGATTTGCTAAAGATACGCAGTGAAGTATTAGTGCTCAAAAGGTGTCAAGTTTTTTTTGTGAATGACTATATTGTACATGTGCAAGTGAAAGAAAACGAATAGAAAGTTGATCAATGAACAGAATAATTGTGATTGTAATGAATTAATAATAAAGGAAGGATCTGTCTGATGAAGATAAAAGGTGAGGAAATTTCAGAGAGAATGCTCATATTAATGATTGCCTCATTCTGGCTTTTGATGTGGCACTGCTTTGAGGAAACCAGAAGGATTTGACACACCTGGATTTGACATCCAATATGGATAACTAAGAGAAATGTTACTTTATACAGCTAGCTTTACAGTAAGCTTTTTGTATACTGCTCAAATATTGGATGCATACTATTAGGAATGCTCTGATGAGGATTTTTGCAGCCGATACCGAGTACCGATTTGTTGTCTTCTTGATCGGCCGATACCAATGCCCGATACAGATTCTTCAAGCTGATATTTGAGCTCTTTGATGACTGTAATTGTCAAAATTTTTCTAGATAAAGTAAAACCACAGATGTTGCCTTTGTTATATTACTTGCAGTAATTAGGTTTAATAGATAATCAAATAAATAAGCACAACAAATATTTCTTCTGCAAAGAGATATTTAATATCTCTTTAAAAGGGGTTGTCTCCTAAAAGTAATGAAAATAAAACACTTCACAGTCTTTACTGTATGAATTAAATATACACGCTTTGTATAAAGTATAACAGTTCTTTAGTGAAGAGCAGAGAGTGATTTTACTGAGAGATGAATGAGGTTACTGTAGCTTTAAGACGTGAGAGAGATCTCTCAGTTTAAATGAAAGTTTAAACTGTCAAAACTTTAAAACGCATGCAAATAATAAACTTTCGGCACGAGGATGCAATTGTCCACGATAGATATGTGTTGTGGGATGTGAAGATGCAACACTTCGCGCTGTTAGGACCGGAGCGCGTCCTCATAAAAAATACACATATCTCTGTAAAGGCAAAGAGAGAAATCCAAATATGCACGTCGCATATGAGCAACAGGTTATAAAAATGATCGCAATGCGTAAAAATGGTCTCTAATTTAGGAGCCCTATGATGACAAAAGTAAACAGAAAGATCAGTTTATGAGACCAGGTCATTTAATGCCATTATATGCTGATACCGATCTGCGACCGATCGATTGGAGCATCCCTACATACTATGCACAGTATACATACATGTATATTGCAGCTATAGCAAAGATATTGAATATATCAAGATTGACGGGGGGCCTCAGCAGATTTCCAAGCGGTCCTAAAGATGACTTAAAATTATAAAAAATTGAACAAAACAAGCATTAAAATAAGATCATCTTATTTTTTGTCCATTTTAGTAGCGAATATAGATCTGTCTAGTGATTCCAAGCTCTGGTTGTCACGGTTAATCACCGTGATCTGCTTTTGTGTGTATTTTGTTACTTTGATTGTTGTCACCTGGTCATTTTGTTAATTATTATCATCATCAACACCTGTTTTAGTCTGTATATATATATATATATATATATATGCCTGTCTGTTGTCTGATCAGATGTGTTAGCATTGTCATTGAGTCCTTAGTGTTTTCGTATATGTTCTTGTCTAACTGCCTGCCTGCCTGTTTTATTCATTTAGTGTTATTTGTAAATAAATATATGTTTTTGGTAACTTGCGTCTGCATCCTCTTCCCGTTCTACGTATCGTGACACTGGTTAATTTTATTTGGAAAAAAATTTAGTAAGTGGGAGTCCTTCAAATATTGTTGTGGGCAACGAGGGAGCCTTGATGTGAAAAAAGTTGGTAACCACTGCTATAGGGGACACAGCAAAGCTTAATATGGCCGCTCTGGAATAAGAAGTCCACATTTATGTTAAAAACAATCATCAGTCTATGGCTGCGATATTTTCATAATTGATTAATTGGGGTGACTCCCCCTCAATTAATCGACTAATCGGATAAAAACCATAAACATTTACCCCCTTATTATAGCTAAATAAGGCACTAAATTAGGGTATCCAAGTGTAGAAATCCACTTTTAACAGTGCAAAAGCCAGTCACTACTACAAAGTACTAATCATCTTTTGATTTTGATATTTTAAGCCTTAAATAAAAAAAATGTGCAGCTTTTAAATAGTGAAACATCTTTAAAATATAAATAAACAAAACAAATTGAAATGGATGTGCTGGTGAGGACATTTTGCCACAGATTATTAAACTTCTTTAAATTTTCAACTTTAGGCCTTGATAAAAATTAACAAAATAAATAAGCCATATAAATTTTTGATACAGTAATAAAAACCTGGATTTCCCCTTTACTTTAAAACAGATGCTTGTGGTTTATTACAATTTTTATGAAAACCCAACAACAATTAAACAAACACAAACTTACTTATATTAAAGGACGAAATTAAACATTTATTTTAATTGCGCTTATGATTCCTTCACTGTCCTGTTAGGGTTGCCAGATCTGCATAACAAAACCAGCCCAATGGCTATTTAAAACTAGTTCAAAAGCATCCCAATGAATATTCACAGCCCAAATAACAACTAATAAACCAAATACTTCCATCTCTTACCCGCAGAAAAACATTAACCGACGGAAACAGTTTAAAAGTAGCCCAACTCAAAACTCTGCCGAAAGGGTGCAAACTTGGCAACGCTGCAGACCTGGTAAAGCTGCATTGTTTTTCAAGCTGGTCACGCTGTAAGAAGCAGCAGCGCCTGATAAAAGTGCAGCTCACGGTGCATGAAGATAAAGTGCCTAATGGTTTATAGCACACGGTATATAAAGAACCAGCATGTGACTTTAACATGGATTAAAGTGAAAAAAATTCTTCTGACTGAAATTTTTTTCAGGCCAAGTCATATTCCTTTAACTAACACTCTATGTAGGCGAGACCAATAGCATTTTAAGGGGAGATTTTTTTGCCATTAATTCCATATTAAAGTCTCCTGTGGCATATATAGGTTGCTGTAGTTTGCATGGCATTTAAGAGATGAAGGCAAAACAGCTAAATAACTGACTATATAAAAAGATAACATGAATATCAACACCTTTAATGAATCTTTTATTAATTATTTATTAATTGTAAATGTATTTATTTTAGCATTTACTAATAATGTTTTAAATCAGAGTTGAAACTGTTAACATTAGTGAATGCACCATGAACAACCATCAATTAATGTAATGACATAAACAAGAATTCATTAATGCTTATATACTCTATATTTCAAATTATTTGTTCATAATGCATTTACTAATGTGAAGAAATACAACTTTTTAATATCATATTATTCAGTACACATAAACGAATAATCCAGGGCCTGTTCTGTTCACACAACAGTTTACAGTCACAGCTATACAGTAACGTTATAAATATAAACCCTGAACGAGTAACTCGAGTTAAACTCGTGTACAATTCGCGCACAGGATCACTGTACCTTTATCAACAAAATATTATGTTACAGTAGAGGCAGCGCTGATGTGCTATTTTATGCGCAATGGTTCTGCAGTTTACTTTCTCCTAAGACCTAAATGGTCGTGTTTATATGAGGATACTTGCAAAGACGGGATTTTTGACGCTATTTGTATTTAAGGCCAATAAAGTGGCAAAAATACTCACAAGCTCAATGAAGCGAATGCGCGGCTTATGTGTTCAGCTCTGACACACAAACAGCGGATGCATTTAACGTTAGCACTGTTGTTTGTGTTTGAATGGCTTAATATATCACTTGTTTATAAACTGCGGCGCTTAAATATGTGTGCAAATTTTACGTTTTTTGAGACCACACGCAAATGAAACTGCAAGAACCGACAGGTGGATGACATCAAAGTGACGCGAGAACATCAGAAGCAGTCTCCTCTTATGATTCCTGAAATCGCTCTCACGGGATATGGATGTCATCTGCCTCCTGGTTCTTGTGGCGCCACATAAAGTTTACCCACGAGTTTAATAAACCCGTTGTATCAGCAACTGGCCTGATGAGCATAGCAGTCAAAAACGGGACGCGGGTAATCACGTACGTGAGAAATCATTTACCCCCAAAATACAGGAACCCTAATCGCAAAGACACGTAAATTACCTGGCGGTTTGATTTTCTTATCCCACGAAATGAAAGGCTTGCCAATCTTCATCATTTCGCTAAGCCAAGTCAATCTCCATTGGTCTTTTACACCTTTATCAACCGCCAAAACATCGGAGCCTTTCTGCATTCCAAGTTTGTCCATAGCTGAAAAAAGTTTTACCTCAGCTTAACGTGATACAGTCAGAAAACCCGGAGTGGATCCTGTGCGTATGATTACAGACCGCTTAGAGTGGAGAGAGGAACGTGATTTGGCTCCACTCCAGGCTTTGATCACATCCAACTTAAAAAAAGGTGAATACACGTCGTCTTTATGAAAAATGAATTTAATAATTTTGCAATTGACGGAAATCCGTCTAGCGACGGAAAACTTTAATCCATGCTTTAATTATGTCTGCGCAAATTGAGCATAAGAAATAAAATGTATAGTACACTACAGTTGATGTCAGGTTTAATTGTTGGTCAGAATATTATTCAATTTTTAGCACCCCTGACCTGTATATTTCACCACTGACACAATAAATGTCCTACATAGTTGTGTATGTCTCACACATGTGGTAACATTGCATTTGAGAAACACCAGTGGACTGTACATTACACATAAAGCTTTTCAGAGGAATATTTATGTGCCAGATTTCGGGGCCATCAAAGCTGTAATTCACAGTCTTACAGCAGAAGCATTGTCTATTTTAAAAGACCGAAATGCACCAACACATGTTCTGCATGTGTTGAATAGAGAGAGATTAGAGCGCAGTAATGTGTAATTGAGGAAATAGGCCATAAACGTGGGTTGGTAATTACAACGGACTGCTTTCTCCTCGGCCTCGACTGTAATAAAGAAAGTGATAATGGAATTAGTGATTGCCACTTACACAAGAAGGGTTCACGCTGGCACCCATACACATGTCGTCCTGTGTTCATACACGCTTACAGCACACAGTATCAGAGCGCAACACAATGGCTTCCATCAATTCTGCAAATTGCGGCTGGAACTGGGCATTTACATGTAAATGTACCTGATTAAATCGTAAAACTGGGCAGGTTACAGCCTGGCCTCATCTTTTACGTTCTACCCACTATATCTTACACCACACCAAAGACAATAAACAAGATGCTGCAGTGCTATTACTATAAATGGGGGAAAGTGCAACACTTATTATAGTCGCTAAAGCAAAGGAAGAGCCAAGCTACTTGGAATAAAAAATTTTAAACCATTAAACCAAAGCAGTCTTATTATACATGCCGATTTGATTCTCTTGTTAATGTGACATCAAACTGATAAAGCTCCACCTACAGCTACTGACTGACTGGTAATTTTACCCAAAAAGCTTTTCTAAATGTTTGTTAGCATGTTGTAGCGCTAATGCGGCTAACATTCTTCTGTCTCAGACTGTATTCACAGTAATCAGATCTACTTTAACCAAAAACACAGTCTGTAGCTCATTTGCATTTAATGGTACACACATGAAACAGCCACTCAAATAGGGAATTTTGTAGATGCTATAACAAATTATCTGCTTGATATTTTAAGCCGAAACACATTCTAGGCACACCTGAGGCTTTTACTAAATCTTGTAAAAATTGTCATCATTTGTGACCTTTAAAGGGACTTTGACGACACTCTTAGCATAGTCCATATTGAGTGGCCTTTGATAAAAAATATGCTTTATGGAATGCAGACCATGTAATCATATAATCTACCAACAGAAAACCTTAACATCAATACAAATACAAACCTTATATAAAACTCATATAGGCATCACCAGTACAAAACGTATCAACCCCTGCTCCTCTTCTTCATCTCTACTCCATTGAAAAGCCAGCTATCTCACGAAAAAGGCAAATAGGTGACTCTGTTCTTAGACATCCAGAAACCTTTTGACTTTTGTATTGATCTTTTTCTAATTTTATCCTTTTCTGTTGGTCCCTTAGGCTGAGTGTAATGAATAGGGAAGTAGTGTAGAGAGGTTTAATATATATTCAGGCTAGCATGTAGTTGAAGAGGTGAGTGAGAATGACCCTCAGTTATGGAGTAAAGATCAGACATCAGTCTATGTTTGAGCCTGACAAAGAGTATGAGGCAAATGCACACTAAATGGCAAACAGAAAAGAAAAAGCAAGCCACAAAAGATGAATAAAGTCAACAACACAAATCTTTGTGATAAGAACCTTGGGTCTGTGGGGTTTTTGCTATTTATGTGGAGATGAGAGAATGTTGTTTTTATTGTTGGAGCAATTAAAAGCTCTTTGACTAGGACTTCAGGGATGGGAAAATTTCTTTAAATAAAGAGAATTACTTTTTTAATTAAATGCCATATGGGTTGGAGAGCAATGGAGAAAAACCCCAAAAAACGTCTTATTATTTATACGTTTAATTACATTTTTGTTAGATTTCAAGTGGCTTTTGTATTTTGCATCAGTTTCACATGGATCCATGTGTTTAACAATAACATAAATATTTTCCTCTCTTTTCCCACATTCTGATAAAATATTTGTTTACTTTGTTTATTTTTTCATGCCTACTGAAGAGCATTTTATTTTGAGAGCCTGAAGCAATTTTACCAGCTTGTAGGATGTTGTATTGGTTAGTCAAGATAATCTAAACCTGCTTTCTGATATCTATGTACTCTCGTAGCATTTATTATACCTGTGCTCCACAGAAGATAAGGACTGTACCGTACACCGTGTAACTCTGCTGAGCTCCCACAACATGGAAAATGGATTAAAAATATATATTTTAAGACCGAAGAACTGACTAGGCAATTTCAAATAATAGGACAAAAATAGTCAGCGGGAGTAAATGTTAAACTCTTTCCTGTTATGCAGCAGTGAAATTCAGAAACAAATATATTTTCACCCTTCAGTGCTGTATGTTAATACAGTGAACACAACAACACATCAATCTTCCTTCAATAGTCAGAGAGTGAAGATGAAGAGATTTCAGGGAGCTGTCAGATAGCGCAGGTTCAGAGCAACAAACCAAGGAGAGCGAGAGAGGAAAGAGAGAAAGGTGGAGTAACTTAGTAGCAAAATATGTCAGCGTTCAGATCTGTGGACCAGATTAGTTTCTGGAGGTGCCCATCAAAACTGGTTATTGTCAAAAAATATTTGTAATGTCAAAAACATTTGCTAAATCAGGAAAATAAAGTTTTGATATAAAAATGTGTCACTACTTTGTAATATTCCCTTGTGTAGGGCATTATTATTTGAAAAAAGTATATGAGCAGATACTTCTATGCTCATGTTTCTTTCTTATGTATTGTTTTGTCCATAAACCTTTGTTTAAATTAGTTTAGGAAGAAAGCAGGAGACATAGTTATGAGAGACATAGGCTGCATCCGAAAATGCTGCATTCTGAGGCATGAAGGCGAATGTGATTGGTCAAATCTGTTCGAGTTCGGATAAAAAAAAGGCGGCCAAGAAAGTGGCTAGAGCAAAAAAATTTTATTTTTACCAGTGGTGGCCGCTGACTTCTTTTTTCGTGGGTGCTCGATGCGAAGTTCGTCACAACATGTATGTAGCCCTTCATGTATGTGGTTTCTTATTTCAAAATATGTGTTCTGCGTTTCGAATGCGTGTATGTGAATCACGTGTCTTGTCAAAATAAGTGCCTGCTGCAGACGCGCCTAAAGAGATGTTTATGATAAAAGAGATGCCCGCGTTTCCAGATACTCGCATAATCTCATGTGTAATCAAAGTTTACTGTTAAGGGACTGTCTTGCGTGTATTTTGTGAACATGAGCGTCTCTTTTATCATAAACGGTTTTGACTAGGGATGTCAAAATATGCAATTTCCCATATTCGATGATCATTTAAATTAACGATCAATCAATCGAATAATCGTTAACAGTAATAGTGCAATAAGCCATTACAGCAGTGGCATATAGAAAATGACCTAAAAGTGTGCATAAAAATGCCAGCTTCATTATGCGAATTAAAATATTTTATTTTGTGTAAATAACATGCTAGTGGGATTGTAAAATGAGTCAATGTAGTTGGTGTTTTGATAAAAATCATCAATTTAATCCCGTATTGAAATATAATGACTAATAGACACAGTAAACTCCGCCTCATAACGGGCACTCCGCACAGTCGGATGAAAGTCCGTTCGTCAATGACATATTAAAAGTTTCATTATCATCAAGTGTTATTTAGTCATTGATATACCACTTGTTGTAATTATATCCAAGAAGCACACGAAGGGCACTTTTCCCGTCGTCACCTCTGACCGCTTTAGACCTGCGGCGTACTTTCAGTAAAGATGATTAAATTATGAAGATTTCAACCTTCCATTAGAAAACCTGCAACAGTGTTTAGCGTGTAGCAACGACTCAGCCAGTCAATAATGATGATGATCAATGATATACAGTCTTGTTCAAAATAATAGCAGTACAATGTGACTAACCAGAATAATCAAGGTTTTTAGTATATTTTTTATTGCTACGTGGCAAACAAGTTACCAGTAGGTTCAGTAGATTCTCAGAAAACAAACAAGACCCAGCATTCATGATATGCACGCTCTAAAGGCTGTGCAATTGGGCAATTAGTTGAAAGGGGTGTGTTCAAAAAAATAGCAGTGTCTACCTTTGACTGTACAAACTCAAAACTATTTTGTACAAACATTTTTTTTCTGGGATTTAGCAATCCTGTGAATCACTAAACTAATATTTAGTTGTATGACCACAGTTTTTTTAAAACTGCTTGACATCTGTGTGGCATGGAGTCAACCAACTTGTGGCACCTCTCAGCTGTTATTCCACTCCATGATTCTTTAACAACATTCCACAATTCATTCACATTTTTTGGTTTTGCTTCAGAAACAGCATTTTTGATATCACTCCACAAGTTCTCAATTGGATTAAGGTCTGGAGATTGGGCTGGCCACTCCATAACATTAATTTTGTTGGTTTGGAACCAAGACTTTGCCCGTTTACTAGTGTGTTTTGGGTCATTGTCTTGTTGAAACAACCATTTCAAGGGCATGTCCTCTTCAGCATATAGGCAACATGACCTCTTCAAGTATTTTATCATATGCAAACTGATCCATGATCCCTGGTATGCGATAAATAGGCCCAACACCATAGTAGGAGAAACATGCCCATATCATGCTCCATGCTTCACTGTCTTCACTGTGTACTGTGGCTTGAATTCAGAGTTTGGGGTCGTCTCACAAACTGCCTGTGGCCCTTGGACCCAAAAAGAACAATTTTACTCTCATCAGTCCACAAAATGTTCCTCCATTTCTCTTTAGGCCAGTTGATGTGTTCTTTGGCAAATTGTAACCTCTTCTGCACATGCCTTTTTTTTAACAGAGGGACTTTGCGGGGGATTCTTGAAAATAGATTAGCTTCACACAGACGTCTTCTAACTGTCACAGTACTTACAGGTAACTCCAGACTGTCTTTGATCATCCTGGAGGCAGAGCCGGCCTTAAGCATCTGGTGGCCCGTTTCAATAACTAATAGGAGGCCCTACCCACATAAAACATAAGCATAATAGAGCAAAAAGCAAGGATTCCTGTTGGTTTGCATCAATGGTATATTATTTTATTACGTGCACTTTTAGCTTCACGAACAGGCAGCTCAAAAGAAATGATCCAACCTTATTTAATTACAACTATACAATTATAGTTGCCTCGCCCTTTCATGGACGCTAAATTCTCTGCTTAATTGATTTGCGCAGTATATTTTCAGCTGTCTGGGCTGACTTTAAAAAAAAACATCTCAAACAACCCCTCAACTTGAATTATTTAACAAAAGCAAACAAGACAAGTGTCTGACTGACACTGAACCGAACTTATAAATAAGGATGGGCTCCGCGTTTTTTCAGCACCGTAGACAGCTCACCTGGCGGCGAGCGTAGATTTCACCTAAACCTTATTAGAAATCCACCTTTCTGTGTTTGGGTGCTGAGAATTCCCTGATAAGTTTATCTTTGTCCAGCGATTTTGTCACCTCGTGCTCAATAAAAATCTGAACGAGAGCTGACGGCATCTATGTTCAATAGGCTATTATAAAAACAGTTTACATTGTTATGCGGGAGCAAAACAAAAATAGACGATTTCCAAGCCACTGTAAAAAAAATCACCCCTCATTTATCTAAAGTTCTTGGTCATTATGTTCATTTAATGGAACATTGTGTGGATGTTGCGTTAGAGGAAAATGCCGTCATGCACAAAATATATTAAAGGCAGTCAGTAAATGCACACAGATGTTATACACATATTTTAAATACAATTAAATACTGCATTAAGGTTAGTATAAAATCCAATAATATTATTTAAAAAAAAAACATTGAAATCAGTCCCTAAAATAATGTATTATTAAAAACCTGGAATCGCACTTGCACAGACAAGCCTGATGAGAGAGAGCATGGTCGAATTCAAAACTGCGTTTTTGCGCCCTTGAAGGGCACTTCGGGAAGGGAGCCGCTTAAACTTTCACTCCAGATAAAATGAAAATGACGTTGCTTTCATTGCTCTATTCTCCAAGTGTATTTTAGCGGTCACAGTCACGCAATGAGACACAATTGCGCAACTCTCTGCACAGCTCTGATATTTGAAGGGAATAAATAGGGCATATAGCGATGAGTACTTCAAATTGATATTCTCTCCATTTGTGACGGAAAATTTGTCGGAATGAATGCGCACGGGCTAACTACGACAGGTAACACATTTAAGAAATGTCGGTTTTCACAAAAATAAGGCTATTAAGCTCTCGTCTAGTGATCCCGATGCTAAAGAATAATTAAACCTCTAGAATTATCCACATGTGCACGTTTTCTTAGAGTTTTTATGAAGCACTGTGATGCTGCTGTAAACGATTCTACATTGATTTGTAAAAATGAAAGAAATTACTTTTAAAAATAATTTAAATGACATTTAATAAATATTAATGCAGTTCTATTTTTTTTATAAAATACATTCATTTCATATTAATAATCCGATTTCTACAGGCTAAAGCGCGTATGAACGTCCAAGAAAAAATAAAGAGCAGAAATTAATTGATTTAAAATGAAAGATATGTGATTGCTTAACATCCACAGGCACTGACAATGTGAGCTCCCCCGTGCAGGAATCATAGCCTTACGTTCAAACATTCTTGCGCCTGGCTGGGGCCCTCCTTCAGGGCGGGGCCCGTTTCAATTGAAACGGTTGAAACATAGCTAAGGCCGCCTCTGCCTGGAGGTGATCATTGGCAGAGCCTTTGCCATTCTGGTTATTCTTCTATCCATTTTGATGGTTGTCTTCCGTTTTCTTCCACGTCTCTCTGGTTTTGCTCTCCATTTTAAGGCATTGGAGATCATTTTAGCTGAACAGCCTATCATTTTTTGCACCTCTTTATAGGTTTTCCCCTCTCCAATCAACTTTTTAATCAAAGTACGCTGTTCTTCTGAACAATGTCTTGAACGACCCATTTTCCTCAGCTTTCAAATGCATGTTCAACAAGTGTTGGCTTCATCCTTAAATAGGGGCCACCTGATTCACACCTGTTTCTTCACAAAATTGATGACCTCAGTGATTGAATGCCACACTGCTATTTTTTTAACACACCCCTTTCAACTAATTGCCCAATTGCACAGCCTTAAGAGCGTGCATATCATGAATGCTGGGTCTCATTTGTTTTCTGAGAATCTACTGAACCAACTGGTAACTTGTTTGCCACGTAGCAATAAAAAAATATACTAAAAACCTTGATTATTCTGGTTAGTCACATTGTACTGCTATTATTTTGAGCAAGACTGTATGTTGCGGACGTTCCGAGTGTAAAGACAGTCAATTACATTTTACATTTTAGTTTCTTGCCAGAATTTAAGTTTTACATTTTAATCTGTTTATTAAAAACGGCTCCTGGTCTCCTTCCCTGTGTATTGCACCGTTAACAGCGTTGCTATGCTAATCTTGTAGGCTTCCCTGAAGAGGGTCTTTGCTTTCAGTATCCTTGTTTGCATTTTCGGCATCGGACCCTCTCAGATCCACTGCGGATGCCATTTCGTTGCGTTAGCAGCCAGCCTCGTCTCAAATGAGGTTAAAAAGCCCAGGTGTGTGTTTGGCATCGAGCATCGTTGTGATCATGACTAGTTTAACTTCATCGCTTTTTTTATTTTTTCATAAGTTGTGTATGTGCTTTGCGCAGGCGCGGCACACACGTGCTTGCTTTTTTGACAAGCGTTAAGTTTTATAGATTTAATTCTTATCAACAATAAATCGAAGATCGATTAATTGTTAACATCCCTAGTTTTGACGCGTGTGTAGCAGGCACTTATTTTGACAAAACACGTGATGCACATGGTTCACATGATGCAACAAACACATATTTTGAAAATGCAAGCACTCCGAACACTTATTTTAAATTTGTGCCCCTCGGAAGAGCAAGCCACTGCTTTTTAAACCTTTTGATTGCATTTCTAGCGAGAAATTAGTATTGCGGTTTTCAAATATGGGATTAGTTATCACAAAGGCGATTTCTATTTATATTTCAAACGGAATTCCTTTATGCTGCCTATGAAGACTGTCCGAATGTGTTTCCCGGATCTGCCTTCATGCCACCAGAGTCATTGCCTCACACGGTACGCTGCCTTAGATTTGGGACGCAGCCACAGTCTTTGATGTGCTTACCCTGCTCACAATCGAATTCCTCCACAGTGGAAACAAAGTGAGGTCTGGAGTAAAAGTTATGGGGCCCGGGCTGCTGAAGTCCTCCCAGGCTGAAGAAGGCCCTGTCGGTAGCAGCGCATGAAGAGAAAGCTCTGCGGCTGGGGATGCACGGGTACCTCGTCCAGCTCTTCATCTCCAGGTCGAAGGCCTCAAATGCGGTAACTGGCAGCTTGCCTTGCCGTCCACCTGTGGGATGAGGGAAAAGTTGGTGAGAGGCTGCTTGGGAAAGATGGAGATAGCGTGAGAGGGTACGTGTGTGTCCCTAAGATAGGATTCAGGCAGTGTGTCACGTTTGTGTCGCGTCTGTCCCTGCTGGGAGTCAATGTGTGTGCGATTACTCACATGGCACACAGCTCACTGACGATGTTTTGGTCTCTTCAGACAGGCTGACAGGCTGTTTTATTTTTATGTCTCTGACACACATGCAACTCACACGTATACACATACACATTAAAAAATTGCATATAAAAACATGGATGCAGTTTATGTTAATAAAAAGGATTGATATTTTAAATTTTTAATAACATTAGCAATTCTGGATGTGAATAATTTTTGTCCTAAAAATTCTGGGTCTAAAACTGCACAAAATCCAGTAGCTCCTGTGGCTCGCATTGTAGAGCTTTGTGCCATCAACAGGTTGTGGGTTCGAATCCCAGGGAACACACATACTGATAAAAAGTATACAGCACCGTAAGTCACTTTGGGAAAAAAGCATCTGCCAAATGCATAAAAATAAATGGTTCACTATAAACAAGCAACCAAATCCTCTATAGAAAGCAAGAAGAGCACGACTGTTGGTGCGTAGCACCGCTATGTATTCAAGAGCTCAGAAACCAACAAATGCTGTCACGTTTTCAGACACGCCTTCAATTTTTTGCATTCTCTCCAGCTGCCTCTATGAATTCAAAATGTGACTGATCTCCTCCCAGCTTTGGCATTACTGAAGGCCCTCCGGGACAAAAGAACAGAGAGCCAGGAAAAATATACACAGAAATGGGAACCTATTTGAAGAACAATGTGTCAGAAAGACAGAGAAAGGTGGACAGAAATGGAAATGCGGTGAACAAAAGCGTGTCAGAGTCAGATAGAAGGCCGGCGTTCATAATTAAGATGTGGGCCAATGAGGTTACTGCAGCCCATTTTAACTGAGGTTGTTCTCTTGACCTTTCCTGGACTCAACCAATTACCTTTCTTCAAGTCTTTAAGCTTCTTGCCATCAATCATTAAAGCCTCCATGGTCAAAATTGTGAAGAATTAGCTGAGAGGAATAGGGCATATTCACGAGTGAATTCAAAGGAGACGTGTGTAGAAAAGAGATACAGAGCTGAGTGAAGGCACACGCTCACATGCTAAACGTGACTGCGTCTGTGTGTTGGCATCAGAAGCATCTGCAGAGAGATCTGAAGAAAGACGGGTGCTGTGCATCTTCAACAAAATAAATGTAAACCATCCAAAAAATATTACATTGACAATTGTCAATAAATCGGGATTTAGAAAACAAGGGATGCTTTAATGGATTAGTGTATGTTTACACAGTTTGTGTTATTAACCAATGGCAGTTAAGTTCGGGGCAGGACTGAAGATTTTTGCTAGTTTAATTATACTGCCACTGATAAATGTTGCACTTTCCTGTTCACGTCCTTTTAAAAAATTCAGCAAAATTCCCTGAAATTAAAAAAGTTAGAATTTGACAGATGCTGTAATTTAGGACTGTAACTGTAACTGTAACACTTTATACACCAGTTCTTTCTGGTTCTCCAGTCTGACTGGTTTAGAGCCTTTTCCAACCATGCAAAATTGAACCAGTGTCGCCACGGAAACCGCTTCACCATTTAGAATTAGTAACGGGGGCTAGTTTAACCTAAACGCTCTTTTTAAACATATTTTGTGTTTATCAAGGGGTAACCTTTCATTCTCTACTGTGAAGCCAACATGTGACTTTATTGTACATTTATTGTACAACATTTACTTTATGTAAAATATTTTTTGTTTCATACGGTAAACATCTCCTCACTATCTGCTAGCTTGCCGGCCCCTGAACACACTGTAAAAAAATGCGGTTTAATGTAGACAGCCCAGGCTCCGTAAACTGCAACAAAAACAAAGTGGTCAAACCTACCACCACGAAACATAACAAAGTGTTCCAGCCAATAAACGACAAAAAGGATTTGAGAGTGGGGGTTGGGCGCGTTCAAGACTCATTTAGAAAGCACAGAAGGGAGGGGGAGGAGTTAGCTACGCTCCGTTTTGTTTGAACACTTAGAACGTCAACAAGAAGTGACGTCACACAGATTCACTTAGGCTGGGTTTACACTTTGCATTAACATGCGGTCTCGGTGATCCGTTCAAGCAGATCCGTTCATAAGTATATCAGGACACGGCGCATTTACATTTGTCAACATCAAAGTGGCTTCTGTATCTGGATGTGTGATCAGATCCCGTGCGGGGAGACGTCTCCTGCTCTTTCCGCTTTTGTCACATACCGTAAATAAACTGAAAGGGTTACCTGTCAACCTGGGCTTTAAATCTGTGTTGGAAGGAAGTCTGTAAAGACACTCCGTTGTTATTTTTGACAATTGTGCCACCAACATTCTATGGCCTCACTACACAGAACCCTTTATAACACTTTATAGAGTGTATGTTTTAAGATTTAGGTCGCAGACTGCCAGGTGAATTTCATTCCTTTACTGAAACCAACAGCAACCGAATAAATCTTCAAACAGCTTTATAATCTATGAGAATGTTTATTTTAGTTCACATACGAATGAGGTCACATATCTCTCATGTCTGCACCAGGGGTAACAGTATTAGCACACACAGTGGGGATCTTATTTTGGTAGACAGCATGGTGCGTCTGGGTGATTTGTGATCGAGTGTCTGGGCTCAATGATAGACCTTGCGGGGCGCATCCCAAACAGAGTCTGAAGTAAATGAGCATCTGTGATAAGGATTCATTCTTCATATGTGGCCCTAATGTGATTGTGGTACAGCTCTATTTGTGGTCTGAATGCCCCCACCGACAAATAACAAAATTAAGTTTCGTAACTTCATGCTGTCGCCAGGCAAAAGATCCTCGACAACGGTTCTGCTCAACTTTTTAAGTCTCACTGTGTTCCTACTGTAAAGCCCTTTGAGAGAAATAGAGAAGGATGAAGACTGGTTTAGAGTGATACAAGCAAAAGCTTGGATAGCATACAAAGAGGCGGTGTATAAACTATTCTCTGTGGTGTCAGAAAAATGAGTATGAGTCCAACCGTTGAGAAAAAACCCTTTCCAAAAGTACAGCTCTGCACCTAAATAGTTCATATTAGTACCTCAGGGGTACATATTGGTACGAAAGGGTGCACATTATTACCTCAAAGAGACATAATAGTATCTCAGAGATACATATTGGTAGCAAATGTATAGATATCTGTACCTTATATGGTACATATTAAAACCTTTTTGAGTGATAGCATGGGAACATATTTTGACAATGCACTATTCGGATGGGATTAGTTTTCCTAATGATGTTTGAGTTTCAACGTGTGCCCCATGAAGTCTGATTTTATGTACCAATTTGAACGTGACAAAAATTTACAGGCTATTACAAAGATGTGAATGTCCATTTGTGCATTTGGGCATTTGCAGAAGACCAAATGCTCTGTTTACGCGTGTTTGTGATGTTTTAAATTTACAGAACATGTCATTTTTTAAATTTAATTTTAACTAATCAAAATAAATTACACAAATCCTACTCAAGTAGCCTACGTGTTATATATAACTGTCTGCCTATAATAAACCAAAGAAATAAAAAAATATGATTAATAAGAATTTATTACCTTCATTCATTAACATTATCATTCCAGAGTGGACAAAAATAAGCCTTAACGAGATTTGGCTCATCTTGTTTAATTTTTTGATCTCACAAATTTCCCTGAAATAGTCACGCATTATTTTGCTCAGTTTTGCGTGACATTATCACGTATTTCCACCATTTTACGTGCCCCTGCCACGACTTTCTTTTCCGTGACAGTTTCACGTATTGGTTACTCAACTGTTTTTTCCTATTTTTAAACAATTGTCGCTTCAGTTTGGGGTTAGATTTGCTGTTTGCGTTAGGATGTCCCTTAAAGTATTGGTTTATAAAAAATTTTTGTATGCTTTTTAAACCATCGTCGCCTGACGTTAGGTTTAGAGTTGGGTTTGGGTAAGGATGTCATTTTATGTAACAGAAAGTTGTTCTAACCCCAAACCGAAGCGACAATTTTAAGAAAATAGGAGAAACAGTTGAGTAACTAATACGTGAAACTGTCACAGAAAAGAAAGTCGTGGTAGGGGCACGTAAAATGGTGGAAATACGTGACAATGTCACGCAAAACTGAGCAAAATAATGCATGGCTATTTCACGTATTTTGTGAGATCAGGCTGACAATATACGCATGTTGGCCAAAACATGAAAAGAACCGCTTTTTCAAAAAATATTGCGGGAAAACAGACATTCGCTTTTGGACAGGACTGCATTTTTTCTCTGAGTTTGGCTAAAAACAGTAGGAAAATTGCTCTAGAATTTTTATGGAGGTTGTAAGAGTAACGATACATCCTGCAATTCTGCTTGCTATGCTTAATAAAGAATATTTATAATGATTATATTTGACAAGTGTTGCTTTTTCAAACGAACGTTATAAATGATTCAAACTAATAGTGATTTCAGAGTGATAAGGACTTTCCGTAAAAATAGCCCAAGCACATGATATAGTTGTGCATAATGCCGTCCTTGCGATTCTGAAACGATACCCGACATGTATTCCAGTGTGTATAGCGAAATAGCGTTACAACCCTATTTACTTAGTCATTTGATTAAATTAGCTTTATATAGACCATTTCATCTGACGCATGTGTGGTGATGCGATACGCGTCTGGTCCGAACTTTACTTCCGTTTTCAGTTTTTTTAATGGTCTGACTAGTTGCTAAACTGAACTCTTGAACAAATACCTCGTCGAAAATAATGTTTTGGTTTCCTAGGTAATCTACGTTTTGTTTATTTTGCTTGTTATATAAAAAAAACTACGTTTAAAGTACTTTGTTGTTATTTATTCTTAGCAGAGTTTACCGGAAGTTATGTGTTGACCACAAAAGCCGCTTGTTTATGTTGTTACTGCTGAAACCGTCTATAAAACGATAGCAGTCTATGTTACAGATTGCTATTTCGAAATGGTCATCTGATTGTTTAAAATGCACAGAAAAACATATGGACCGTATGTTGCGTTTTTTAATGCATAGATCGTCCTTTATTAAACTGCCCAAAATTAAGAGTGATTTGTTGGTTTATATATCACTTAAAAGACCTCTTCGGCAAATTAAAGCTGCTGTGGAGTCCAGACTTTCTGCCATCAACCTGAAGGTGTTGTTTCAGTATGTGAAACTAGATGTGTGTTTGTTTCAGAGGAGAAATGTTTTAATGAGTTGTCCAAGAGAGATCTGAACAGGATGTGTCTCAGTCCAAGAGGTCAGTAAAAAGACAAACATGCCAAAACAAGACCGAACACAGACTATTTCACATGCTCATCAGACCCATGGTTACAAACACACTGTAATCACTGAGAGCACAATTTGTGATATTGTTCAAATCTCCTCTGAACTTCCACAGAGAAATGCAGTGGCCTCAGTACAATTACCATGTGTTATTCCCACATCTGCTGTTCCTGGAGAATATTATGACACAGAAAAATAAGATACATTATAATTACTGGCTAGTCCAGAACACCATCTGCCAAGACCCTCTAGAGAAAACACCACTTCTTCATGTATGAGTTTTTTGCCTCGAAAATAATGCCTTAGTCTGAAATCTTATAAAAAATGTGTAACTTATTTATTTGCTCCTGGAAATTTTTTTTTATGGATTCAGGTAACACTAAGTCAAAGAAACATTACTGTGCAGATTTATCGTCTAAAAATTGTATGAGTTATATATTTGTTCTTTATTCAGATTTATACAGCCAATGCTATACATATCATTTCATACCCTGATTAAAAGTTGGAAAATGTGAAATAAAGTTGCTTACCAAGAACATAAATTTTGTTCCCATGCAAGAAAGAAAAAGCTCCATATCGAGGGGTCGGCATGGAGGTGAGGTGTAGCCACTGGTCCTTTGTTGGCTCATATATTCTTACAGAGGCCTGAGGGGTCGTGTCTGCTCCCATCCCGCCCAAGGCATACACCTTGCCATCTGAGAGAGGGAGAAGGAGGAAGGGAGGAAATTAGTTATTAGTTTCTAGTCTCCAATTCCTTTTGGGAAAAAATTCGACTACAAATACAAAAAGCAAAAATGACAGGAGCGGAAGACACATAATCTGATTTAGGTATATTATTCTAATGTGCAGGACTGGAGAATCTCCAGAGACCTGCTCTTTTTCCTGAGCTCCTGCTATTTTAAGGTTTGCCTCAAATTGCGCCATAAACCTGCACAGCAAATTTGTTTTGTTCCCCTACGTGAACTGAATATTATTAAGTAGACATTTGTTCCTATCAACTGCCCCAAACTTAGTGAACAACTCCAAAAACTTTGCTATCGTTGATCTGTCAATATCCAGCATAATACATTTTTTTGATGGTTGTAACACATTTTACCAATCTACAGGTAAAACAAAACATTCAAATTGTACAAATCAAACTCTTTTTCCATGTTTTTATGCATTTTCGTCATACTGTGCGTTTGAGCCATTCATTTAGATGGATGTGTTTAACTACAGAAGCTCAGGACTAATCTGCAATAATAAATGATCTCATTGGTCTTTCTCTCCCAAATACACAGGACCTCATTTATCTGAATAACGTGTCTAACTATTTATCTGCATTCTTTATACATTACAAGGTTTTTATGGCTTATGTTCATAAGAATTGTGTGTTTGCTGAGTTTAGTTTGTAATGACATTGAGATGGGAGAGGAATGTTATAACCATGATGATACAGTAGGAACACCAACGCACTGGAAATACAAGAACTGATCAAAGATGCTTTGGATAAAAGTAACCGTATAAATGTACCATTTGGCACTGTGAAAATGTACCTCTATTGTACAAGCTTGTAATAGCTCTATCGCTAGCGGTGATTTCATTGGGCGATGGCTTGTTCGACTTCATGCGACGCAAGAATTGACATCCGGGTGACGTCAAACTACCGCAAAAGTGATTCGCGAAAGCATACGGAGGAGTTTGCTTTTAAATTGCTCTCGCGGAACTTTGACATCATCTGGCTGCGGGTTCTTGTGGCGCCGCATGAAGTCGAACAAGCCTATTGAAAACCCATGAGAAAGCCTGGGAACAGCGGATAGTAACGAATATGTGATAGGGCCCGCCGACTGTCAAACAAATTCTTCTTTTACAGAAGTGCACACACTGTACATAGTCCACCTCCTATTCCCTGAGTTAAATTTCATATCAAAATATAATTCATCATGACATCATATCAGAGTCCTGTCACAGACACTACCTGCTGTATGATAAAGGGAATCAGAATCAGCTGTCATCCATTAAATTTTACGGTCACATCAGAATAGATGTAGGCAGGATAAAATATGTTCTTTCATTGTTGGAACAGCACTTACTGTTCAGCAATTACATTTTTTATAAACAAAGACACAGATTTCTGCCGTTAGATTTTCAAGCTGTGTGTAAAGTTTTTTGGCAAACACTTTAGTTATTTCAAATATTTACTTGTTACAAATATTTACTTTTAGGGGAAAGGTTAATGTTATTGAGAAATGTTTGTTTTTCTGAAAACCGTGGTTTTATAATTTACTATAAAAATACCTTATTGCACTTAAAGCCCTCCTAACCTAAAAAATGCACTTTTAAATGTCTTTCTATCAGAAAATGAGTCGCCAGTGTGTGTGCAGAAACATCCTGTTATTATACAAATCCATATTTTCTTCTTTGTGTAATCTCCTTTAAACCACAACAGTCACAAAAACAGGCTGTTGGGGATCCCCTGGCATTGTGATGATGTCACATTGATTATGTCCCACCCATGACCGCTCACAGACTCCACCTCTTGAGCTCAACCTTCTGCCAGAGACCCATGTATTGATGTTGTCCAAAGCACACATGTAAGCACTCTACCCCCTACTTTGCATAAGAAGAGGGGAACAGAAGCTTTCTTTGCATTTAAAGAGACACACACAAAAACAGTGCGTTTTTCATTGCAGCCACAAATGGCCATGTTCAATGTCGTATAATGAAAGATCCATGGTGTATTTTGAGCTGAAACTTTACAGACACATTCTGGGGTTACCACAGACTAAGGGAGAGCATGGGCGAAAGCACAATTTTTTAGAAAAACTTAATTTTGAAAGCTAATGTTTTAGACAGAGATATATTTTTTGCTGTGGTCAGTAACTCACAAGTGGGGTTTATCAAAATCAGGTGGAATTTTGAACAAATGTAAAACGACTTCAGTATAATTTTACTTTGAACATAAGTACCGCATTGTTACTTTTGACCCTGTCAGCTGGGATGAAAGTAACACACAAGTGGGTCAAAAATAACACAACAAAACGAAATAGATTTTTTTGTTACATTTGTTTTTAGTAAATATACATGACTATGACCTTGTTAATATGTAACTGCAAACATTTTGTCATTTATCTTTGTAAAAAATAATTCAATTACATTTTAAATTTCAGTTTCATCAAATGTTTCAAAAGCAACGGACATTACAAACTTGAATTGTTGAGAATTAAAAAAAAATCAACAGTTTGAACACTATGAAAACAAAAATAACAATACAATAATATAAATTTTCAACATATACAACAATATAAGCAGCGGGACAGAAACTCCTCACATTTAAACCCAATTTACTTTTAATTTGAAAAACTCTGAGAAGTCAAACTTCAGGATGTGTTACAGCACTAAATAACATGCAGATTGATTAGTATTGTAACACATGAAACGAGAAACACAACGCGTTATAAGAAAAAAATGACGCTTTATGGTTGAAAAAAGCTTTCTGGATCTACACACGGAAACAGTGAGTAAATAATGTGATATTTGTCAGGTATGTCAAGGGTGGCATGCTAAAGATGCAGTCATAGTCTGGGATGTAAATGTTATCAGGTGTGAAGAAAATCGCTTTGTTACTTTTGTCCCGCGTTACTTTCACCCTGCTCTCCCCTATTTTTATATTGCTGAAAACACCTAGGTTAGGGGGCCTTTAAATTTTTAAGTTTAAACAACTTGAATTGATAGCTGATATAAGTAATAGAAATGAAGTTGAAATAACTTATTTGCTTGAGTTACTTAAACTTTTTAAATAATTTATAGCAATTCTTAACTAGTCAAGAAAGTGAAAATTAATTGTAAATTCAAGTTGATTAACCTTAAACATTTAAGTGCAAGAAGGAATTTTTTACAGTGAGGTTTTGCATTAGGACCAAGATATAATGGAAATTGCGTCCCCAACTTAAGTTTCTTACCAAAACCTTAAGTGTTGCTTGTAAAATAACATATTTATATATTATATAACGGATTGGACTGGAGACATTATGTAATCCACCCAACGCATGTAAAAAGGTTTAACATTGACTTTACATTGACCTTCATAAACTTCTAGAGGGAAATATTGAAATGCAGCACAGAAGTAAAATGACTACATGAATATAGAGAAAGAGAGAGACATGAATGTAGAGAGAGAGAGAGAGAGAGAGAGAGAGAGACAGAGAGAAATGCTACATCAGCAAAGAGAACTACTCTTCTGCTGTTTAGGCAACTGCAGAGAGAGAGAGAGATTGAAAGAAAGAGAGCGAAAGAGAGAGAGAGATGAGTGATATAAATCCAATGATAAGAGAAGAAAGCAAGCCTGATATTGATGGCAGTCATAACTTGACTATAGTCTCAAGGTGACAAAATGTCACAGTTGCATTAGCTCTTAGACATCATGTGAGAAAGTGGGAAACGAAAAAAGAAAAACAAGTGTAAATGCTTGGGAATAACAAAAATAGATTGGAATTTCCTGGAGATTATTGACTGATCTGTGCACAGGGATGTTAAGGCATTGAAACATCAGGACCATCCCGGAAAAATCATCTTCAGCAGTCACCACCATATGGAGCTCTCAAGGCTGTCGGTGAAGATGCATTTCTGTAATCTGAATCAATGTGATGTGTTCAGCACAAGCTCAGCTCATTCACAGACACTTTCATTTAACAGCACTCTTAACACATGACACAGTGTATCTCAGTCTTTCCATCTCTTTTATTCTCTCTTAGCTTGATTGCAGTAGCTGCTGACTCAGACATCTGCAGTACGCTGGAACAGCAACCTGTGACTGTAGTTAAATGCAGAACGAATGAGCAGATGAGGAGAGATAGAGAAACACACGGGGGCGGTAAACTACATGGCAGTATAGAACTCAAGACAGACTGTAAGATTACAGCAAGACTGCCAACAACTCATCTGAAGTACACTGCTACTGAATCATGGACCACATCCACTTCACAAGCTCTTTTCACTCTGCTCGGATCCAGAAGTATCTACTATAGGATTGCTGTTGCCAAACTGGCAGATTAATATGAGAAATGGCAGATATTTTTATATCTTACAGGTTTCTTCAATTATAGGAATGCAGCAACAGGCAGGAAAAAAGGCAGGCATGATATTCCATAAGTTAAGCTTATTTCACATAAACATATCTGATAAGACCACCAACAATAAGTAGATGATCTGTTAATGTCAGCAGCTCAACTATTTTATAATTTAAACAACACAAAAGTGTCAAAATAATCTCTATATTTATACCATCCCAAAATGGTTTTATCACTGAAAAAGCATAGTAACCATTTTTTGATTACCATCACTATTGTTTTACTACATGGTTACTTAAAGGTGAATTGTGTAACTTTTAGATGGATCTCTTGACAGAAGACCTTAAGAAACAAACTGTATTGCCTTAGAATGAGCCATTTTTTTTCTACATACACATTATTAACTCATTCCCCGCAAGCCTTTTTTTTGTAAAGTTGCCCGCCAGCATTTTTGTGATTTTCACAAAAGTTTCACAAAATGCTTTCCAGGAAATTTTCTTCCAAAAATAAATAAACATACAAATATAACAAATGAAAGAACAGACCATCTGCTTTCAAACAAACAAACAAACTAAACAGGAAATATTGTTTCATCCTATCTACATTTTTTACTCTGCTTATAAACTCAAAATATTTTTTTAGCAAAAAGCTAAATTGCATTTTTGTGAAGGAATTTTGCTAGAGATCAGATTCAGAATGATTATCAAAAACATACAGAGAGTGTAAATTAATAAATAATATTTACTTCAGCTTTTTAATAAATTGGGTAAGCCATCTAGTGGATAATTGCGGTATTCCAGATAACCATAAAAACTCATCAGGAATTAGTTTTTCTCATGCAAATGTTTTTTCTTAAAGGTATTGTGGAGGATTTTCTTTTTCCGGGTGGATCATCAAGACTATTGGTCATCCTAGTTGTCAATCAGGAGTGTTGCGCAATTGCATTTTTTTTTAAAAGTGGAGAAGGCGGCTCTTTTCTAAAATTCGAGAAAATCCTCCGCTACACCTTTAATTGATGAGATAACTCGACAATGGCAAGGAAAGAGTTAATATATAACCTAGTATGAAAATAACATGTACAAATTTTAAATCCTGTCAGGTTCTGTCGTTTGTCAGGCTCTGCACAGAGTATATTGCCATTCAGTAGGAGTAGATTGTGTAGGTTGCATGGCTTTCAGTATTATCATCATGGTAAATTATTGTGTTTGTGGAGGTTGCACAAAATGCAACCTGTCAGGACATTGAGTCGATAGGTTTCCTATAAAAAGAAAATGCGGTACTATCTTCCATGCCTGGCTGCGTTTTTTGCAGTTAAAAACAAAGTGATGTGTAGCGTTCACTTTAGATTGGAGGATTTTCCTCCCAGCGTACTTTTGTACTTTGCGGGGTGCATCATTATTTATCATTATTTAAGAAAACCCTCACTATACTAGAGTTCTCCAAATTTTCTATATGTTGTTTTTACTTCTGGGTTTATTCACATATGCACAACTTGTAATGGTTAGGAATTACTGTATATTCGCTGCATTTTAACCACAATGCCAGCAGAGAAGAAGCTTAAACCAGTGATGGTAAGATGTGTCATGCTGTTCGCTACCCAAGGTTCCGCAAAGGTGGCTAGATAGGCCGTCATGTGAAAGAAAAGCCATCATACGGTTAGCGGTTTCAGTTAGTTCCTAAATATCATTGAGTGCGTTTACATGCACAGAATAAGCGGATAACTATTAAAAATCTGCTTATTATAGAAAACTGTTTTCATGCGTTTACATGCAAATCAATAAACCGGCTATGCAGACAACTGCGTTTACATGGGACTTGAAGAATTATCAGTTTTCTCGCAAGCAGTGACGTCACCACCTATAGTACATAATAGTCGATCAAAAAGTCAACGACATATCTATCTTAAGCTGTACTGTTGTATCTCTCCTCGTGTCTGCAGAACCTGTAAATGTAACATGAGCTTTTATTTTCACAGTTTCTCTGCCAACTGCTTTAGTCGAGCGGAGACTTTTATGCGTTACCTTGCGCTTACTTCCGCGTGTGACGTTCATCTTTCATACGCGGAGACATGCGCACATGGACAAAACCGTGAGAAAGCGGGTTAAGGTGTTTACATGCCACGCGAAATCGGCGTAATGAGCAAAAAACTACCTGTGCCGATCGGTTTTTGCTTACGCTGTTTATGGGCTTTCCCCGATTAAAGAAAACCGCTTTACGCGTTTACATGACCCAACGTGTTATCAGTTTATTAAGCATAATCGGCGTAAGACTGTGCATGTAAACGCACTCATTAAGTAAGTCAGACCATGAGCCATCGATTACCCTTGAAAGGCCTTTATTAATCCCCTGAGCCGTGTGGATTACTTTTGCAAAGAATGAATGCACATTCTTTGGAATTAAGGGAATGGACCCCATATTCATTTATTATGAAGACTGGAAGAGCTAGGACATTTTTAAAAATATCTGAATATGTATTTCGTATTTCGAAAAAGGATGGACGTATGTAATTTTGGCCGAACTATACCTTTAAGAACATCTTAAAAAGTACTAAAGAAGAACTTTTAGTATATAAAGTACAAAATGAGTGTGTGAAAATAGAGCACTTTAAGTCACTATGGAAGTGTACTTATTTTTCACCTGGCGAGGTCCATGCTCCTGTCTAAAGTGCATATATCACATATGGGTTAAAACAGCATGCCTTAAAGCCTGGGTGCAGAGTCAGGCACTGCTTATGAAGTCTGGGGGTGACAGTCTCCATTAATGCCCAGTATGCATTCAACTCCCTGCAGCACTGACTTTCCTCAAGTGTGACCATAGACACGCATTTTCCACACAAGCAACTATTAAACAAGACAGTGTATCAGGAAAGTGCCTCCTGCGGTGATGAGAAACCGCTGTATCAGGTAATGTAAGTGTAGATGGATATTAACTTACTAGTTTCTGGTATCAACACTAGATGACCAATACTGTCTTAGCTATTGCCTGATTATGTTGTGATGTGAGCACAGTATTATATCTCGTTAGCTAACGTGTATGTATCTATGAACACTGATCTCTCACCAAAACACTTGCCCTGTTCTCCACTGGTTCTCCTCACACCACAACTCAATTTGTCTCCTCTGACCGTTCGGTGTAATCCTGGCCTGTCCCTGCTCTCTTGGCTGCATAGCAGGCATATAATTGTATGGCTGTGGTCCATACAAGTACAGTATGAATAAGCATTTACTATTTCCTCAGCATCCACACTGTCATTGCGATCCATTGTTGATCAAATTGACCGTTCTCCGTCTCGTTAGGTCACTTCTGGTTTGGTGTTTTTCAAATGCAAAAGTAATACAGTATTTCCTTTATATTTTAAATTTTACATTACTTTTCTATGCTTTGATTCAATGGGTGCATTAACCTGAGACATGCTCTTTAAGTAAAATAAGGTATCAGTGACCATTAAGTCAACTCGTATTTCTTTGATGTGTGACTCTGTGTTTTTGCAGCATAATACGCAAGCTCAGATTTCTGTCAAATTTCAGTTAAAAAGAAAACAAGCTAGAAAGATGAAATAAAGTGCCGCCTGTGCCAGTTTAGTGCGTGAAAGCTTTCATTTAAAGAGGATAACTAGACCGACATCTGTTCTCAGGGGCAGATTTCTTCAATATCCAAGATCATCAGACCTGTTACTCTAGTCAAACAACATCACACATATATTTGCCTACATAAAACATACTGTATGATTATTATCAGCTTACAGGCATTCAGCAGAGACTTTTATCCAAAGCGACTTATAGCTCATATACATTTGTTTATCAGCATGTGTGTTTCCTGGGATCGAACCCATGAGCTTTTGCACTGCTAATGCAATGCTCTACCAGTGAGCATTACTCATAGAACGCCTACATGCTTAAAGCGTTAATTCATTAAAATAATTTACTGTTTATTTACCCAGCCTGTGGTCCTTGGTGATTCATAATAACCAAGTCTACAGGTTCCAGTTCTTTAAAAAACCCTCTGGCTGCCCTGCCAACAACGCTATGGAAAAGGTGTAGTGGACACTCTAACGCTCGAATGCATTCTCTGGAATGAGGTTTCCGCCTTCTGTTTGGGTGCCGACAAACATTTCCGCCCTCGGATCGTTTGCTGCCGAACCACGTCATAGCTCAGTACCATATAGTTGAGCTGATTTAAACTCCCCTCGACGCTGATTTACAGGTTAAGTCAATGCAAAGATGCGAATAGGCATTCTGCGGCGCAGTAAGCTTGAATGGCACGGAACGTGCGGCGCAAATGGCGCGTTAAGTAGCCTATTGTTTAAAAATGACGTCAACGCAGAGTGGCCGATTGTGCGCATTGGGTGCGCAAGCATTTCGCGTGGAGGTGTGCATTAGGCTTGTTGCGATAGTCGGTGAAACGGTGATTACCGGTGCTTCAGCCTCTCACCGGTTAGATCACTTGCCCACCGCGACACAGTCTTTCACCGTCGTTTTGATATTTTCTTGTAATTAAATAATTTAGTTTCGTTAGAGAGAGCAAACACTTACAACTGAATGTGTCTGCTCCCTGAATTCAGCGAAGCTGAACGCGCATCACGTCACAGAGCAGCAGGTGTTAGATTTCATTTATTTCAGTCAGAGTTTGCGAGGGTCGCATCATCACAGAGCAGCGGCTGCGGGTGTCAGATTTCATTTATTCCTATCAGACTGCGCCGAGCAGACGATGGCAGAAGCCGCGTGCTTACTCGTTTTTGTTATAAGATACATATATGATGTTTAATATAGGCGAGATCATTTTGTTGTTGTGTTTTTCATTAAGAATAATAATAAACCCATCATTCCAGCAGCGCTTTATGGAGGAATAGCCGGTTGCTCTGCTTGGGACTGGCGGGTTTCTGTCAGAAGTACCTGCGCACATTGACTCAAGCACTTAAACCAGCTGTTGCACTCGCATTTGCATGCAAATTCATACGCGATTTAACGCAGCGCATGCAAGCGCTGGATTTAAACAACAGTAGCATCTAATTCAAAAGTG